>NC_092101.1:31731714-32065464 GCF_045679555.1 Salvelinus alpinus | reverse complement strand
AATCAGAGAGGTGGAGTAGACTCCCGTGGTCAGACATCTTTGTCCGGCATCATTAGCTGACCTTCCACGTGTAGTGAATAACCACAGGGAGCAGGACAGATAGGCCGGTCATCACAGGAGATACAGGAGACAGATACTGGGAGGTGATTGCTTTATGCTAAACCACGGAGAGATGCTAATGACCTCTGTGCTTTTGCATTAATGGGGATTGGGCAGAAAGACTGCAGACTACGCCACCTGTCCGTCATAATGTATGTGTCCCAAATAGTCCTCTATTCCCTATGTAGTGCACTATGGGCCCTAGTTAAAAGTAGTGCACGACAAAGGGAATAGGGTGCCATTTAGGACACAGACATTACCATGCAGTAGAGCTAGAGGTCTATGTAGAGGTTTCTACAGCGCTTAGGCAGTTTAACCAGGGAATGGGTGGCCATTGGTACTCTGTAGAGGGAGAGTTAGGACAAACCAGTATATTAATGAATATAGCGTTGATCACATATGTTTAAAGTCATCGGTTCATCATCATATTAGAACTGAAACAACTCTTTGTCATGTCATTGTGTCTACCCTTCCTTCTGTCTCGTCCATTTATGTGAACCATGTTACTTTTTGTGCTTTGTGACAGGGCCCTTGGTCTTGTCATTCCTCTCTCATGCAATGGCTACTAGAACCTTCAGTAGATAGTTCAGTAGATAGGAATAACTTAACACTACCGCTCACACAAAAGACTGTTCTTAATTCTGCCATGTTCACCTCATTAAAGACCCAGTATATCTCCTGCAGAGATACAAAGCCTTCTGTATAATAGCTTATGACCCTTTTTTCTGTGTGTGAAGGGAGATAGCTGATTGTCTATGGATCGTTGGAGCACATCACCTTTCTCACCCGTTGAACCCCTGATAAAGAGAATGGAGCCCATCACCTTTCTCACCCGTTGAACCCCTGATAAAGAGAATGGAGCCCATCACCTTTCTCTCCTGTTGAACCCCTGATAAAGAGAATGGAGCCCATCACCTTTCTCTCCTGTTGAACCCCTGATAAAGAGAATGGAGCCCATCACCTTTCTCTCCTGTTGAACCCCCGATAAAGAGAATGGAGCCCATCACCTTTCTCTCCCGTTGAACCCCTGATAAAGAGAATGGAGCCCATTACCTTTCTCTCCTGTTGAACCCCTGATAAAGAGAATGGAGCCCATCACCTTTCTCTCCTGTTGAACCCCTGATAAAGAGAATGGAGCCCATCACCTTTCTCTCCTGTTGAACCCCTGATAAAGAGAATGGAGCCCATCACCTTTCTCTCCTGTTGAACCCCTGATAAAGAGAATGGAGCCCATCACCTTTCTCTCCTGTTGAACCCCTGATAAAGAGAATGGAGCCCATCACCTTTCTCTCCTGTTGAACCCCTGATAAAGAGAATGGAGCCCATCACCTTTCTCTCCTGTTGAACCCCTGATAAAGAGAATGCAAATCAAGGTAGATACTGTATATTAATGGTCATCTCCCTCGCACTATGAAACTGGGACCTAACATCCTAATAAATTGTTTGTTTTCTGCTCCGAGCTGATCTCTTCATTATACGACTCTTGGAGGATTACAATAGGATTGGGAAAGATACTGTAGATCTCTCTGACTCATAATTTGAATGATGAAGCCCAATCTCGGCGCCATATTTTCAAGTGTCATAAGAGCAAATAGCACGGCACTATGGGCTTTAAGGTATTCTGGTTCGAATCACTTGACTTATCCAATTTATGGTCCCCTTTCTCTTATGGTCATATACTCCAAACTGTTCTGAGGTATTGAGTCTATTTACAAAACCGGCTAAACATTACTTAATTGGCTAAATATTATTTGTGAGAATATCAATTTAGCATGCATTTAATAAAATGTTAATGGTGCTGGTACCAATAACGATAATTATTAGATATTTGTGTATTACTAAACTTTTAAAATGAGCTCTGTTTAACTTGTTTTCTTTGTAATAATTTAGAATATGCTACTGTTTTTTCCACTTGTGTAACCATAAAGGCAGATAAGCTATATTGTCTGTGCATCATTTCGTTTCACACTTTCCAATCAAGTGGTGTCACAACCTGTGTGTATGGGTTGACCAAGGATCGGCCCTACCAATGTTGATGTCAACACGGCTCTGTCCCTGTGCTTGTGTGTGTGGTGTTTGTATGTGTGTGTGTGTGTGTGTGTGTGTGTGTGTGTGTGTGTGTGTGTGTGTGTGTGTGTGTGTGTGTGTGTGTGTGTGTGTGTGTGTGTGTGTGTGTGTGTGTGTGTGTGTGTGTGTGTGTGGAACCATCAGGCCCTAAGGGCGGTTGTGCCCGATGTGCCCTCTCATTCAGGGGGTTCAACGGCCAGGCTTTCTGGGTGCATGGATCTGATGTACACACAATTCAAGGAGCGTTGCAGAAGAGAAGGTTTTTTAACAACACATTTTTTATCTAGGTTTTCCTCAGATGTGTTCAGTGTGGACCCATTGTATTAGAGGGATGTGAAGTGTTTCAAACACACTACATATGTGCTAGTTACAGTACTTCTTTTCAATGTCTTTTTCTTATTGCAAGGATACCCACAAATTCATTGATTAAACTACATTTGTTGGACTGTGGTTTGTAATGATATTTTCTATTTTTGTTAGAGACAGACTGGCGGTAGAGAGGACATCTTCCCGGGTCTCTCTCCATACCTCTCTATCCCTCCATCTTCCATTCTCTCCATGTCTCAGTGGCAGACAGTGGCAGCAGTTAAATGACCGTCGTGTGATTCCTGCATCGTTAGCAGACCAGTCCAGACCCCGGCCTGAAGGAAAGTGTCGCCTTTGAATTCTACTGCCGAGACACAGGCAGGCTGAGACTAAAAGACTCATACCCCCTTTCTCCTCCTTCTCAACTCCTCTCAACTTGCCCCTTGAAGTTTTATTTTTTTCTCCTATGGTGAAAAGAGAGAGCAGGATCGTGCTTTAAAAAAAAGTTGTGTTTTTTTAATCTGGGGAATGAGTGCTTCACCATGGAGCGGGGCTCAACAGAGAGTGCCAAGCAGGGCCGCGGAGTGTATTAATATTTAAATTCCTGTCCAGATAATCAATAGAAAGGGGTACTTCGGTGCTCTGTTACCCTCAGACGGGAGGCGATAATAGGGAGAAAACCTGCTGATTAGCCTCCTTAGAAGCTTTCTGCTCTGTGTAGTACTCAATACTTTAGCAGTGATTATAACCTATTGAGGCAGAAAACTTGATCGAATATAACCTCTTTTGAATTCCTTGTTCCCTCAATGGTGTGTCCAAAAGAGCATTCAGCAGTTCAAGTAACAAAATCACCGCCTGTCTAAATTATTCTCATTTCTTCATTGCATATGGTGTGCAAGAAGAAAATGCAGCACCCTTTATGTGGTAACATAATGCTTTGATATGGGTTCCATTGCCATAACGGGCGCCAATAGAGAACTTATATTTTATTCTTCTTTTCAGTGTACATAAAAAAATCCCAGCTTAGTCCTTTTTGTCTTTTGAATGCTTTGAACTCTTTTCAGCCTTTAGGGGGACTTTTTGTGCTTTGGACTGTGGTGTGCATTCACTGTAAAAGCACTCAATGCCGCAATAAGACCACAAGCAAAACTGTGAGTGTCTTAAGCGGGACCACACATCTAAGGCATTTGTATAATTTAAGGAGAAAAAAGAAAAAGAAAAAGAAAACAACCCTCTTCATTTAAGATTTGAAGAATTGAGGCAACGCTGCATACCTCTCTCGACCTATAGGGTTAACCGCTCCTTCCACGGTCAAACTCTGACCACAAACTTTTGGTCCAAAACGTCTTACATTTTTTAGAACGCTAGTTTCATTCAATATAAGCCCTCGATTTATATACGTTATCCAAGATATGAACTGCATTAAAATGATTGAACATCTTAATAAATCCTAAATGTTTGAGAGAGAAAAGGGTCAGGATTGCGGGGTTTTCGGTCTTTGTCTTGCCTTAGTTAAGGAGTCGTAGATAAAGAAAGATGGAGGGGGCCCTATGCTTGAGTCTGGGGATAATATCTCGTTTGAAGGGCTAGTGGAAAGAAAAGCAGAAGGAGCTGAAGTAGTGGTGGTAAGAATCTTGAAAGAGATGCAAAGCCAAATCTGAACTGCTCAGTTCATTTTCCACCTGACTGGCTGGCGTAATCCATCGCGGCCAGCTGCTAACAAGATTGGGTCTGAAGTTTACCTCCACAATGACATAATCAGATTAAATGCCACAAAGATCAAATAATGACCTGGCTTCAGGGCAAGTTCACCAGGCCCTTGATTGCAATGTGTGGTCCTTGAGATTTATTAAATATTTAATTGTGGGTTGTCTCAGAAATTGTATAATGAAATCACCATAGTGGTGGTAAACTACAGTATCTCAATTTGTTGAGGTTGGATCATGTGGTTGGGGCATACAAAATATCTGACTAAACTAATTAGCTTTTTCCAAATTAGTAATAGATGTTTAGGATGGGAAAAGGTCTTGAAGTAATTTCTGCACAACAATTTAGAGTGATCAAGCAGTTAAATGTGGGGAAGTTTCTGGGGAAGGAGAAAAAACGCATTTGGCAACGTTCCTACAGATTAGCGGTATGCTAGCTGTCTCAGAATGTGATATAATGATTTGGATTGTTTCCTTCTGATTTCATCTCTCTCTCTCTCTCTCTCTCTCTCTCTCTCTCTCTCTCTCTCTCTCTCTCTCTCTCTCTCTCTCTCTCTCTCTCTCTCTCTCTCTCTCTCTCTCTCTCTCTCTCTCTCTCTCTCTCTCTCTCTCTCTCTCTCTCTCTCTCTCTCTCTCTCTCTCTCTCTCTCTCTCTCTCTCTCTCTCTCTCTCTCTCTCTCTCTCTCTCTCTCTCTCTCTCTCTCTCTCTCTCTCTCTCTCTCTCTCTCTCTCTCTCTCTCTCTGCCTGCACAGCCCTGTGCTTAAATAGAGTAAGGGGATTATAAGGAGAGGCATAATAATGTGATTGTCTCCCAGCAGATGGTGCGCACTGCTTCACCTTTGAGAGAAGTTAATTAAGCCCACCATATTGTGTCTATCCAGGGGAAAATGTAGATGAATATTGAGCAATCGAACTTTGTGTCTCCTTTTCAAGCCTCCGTGCAGGGACAGAGGAGGCCATTGAGGCAGAATTATGTACAGAGTTAATTTAATTCACGTCCTGCCTCCCAACTCCCTACAACTCCCTTCCCACGTTTCCACAGTGCAGCGCAACAGGACCCAGGAAAGTTCAGCCCCCACTAAATGGACCACACCACGGAGTCTGCCAAATTAAACAAATCTAGAAATTAAAATCTGTTGTGGGATATTAAAGGCCCAGTGCAGTCAAAATGTGATTTTCTGTGTTTTATATATATTTCCACACTATGAGGTTGGAATAATACTGTGAAATTATGAAAATTAGGATAATGCCCCTTTAGTGTAAGAGCTGTTTCAAAAGGACGCCTGAAATTTCAGCCTGTTTTAGTGGAATCTTTGGCCTGCCTGGTGACATCACCAGGCGGCAAGCTAGTTAATAGGCCAATAAGAAAGAGAGCTCCAAACCTCTCTGCAAAATAACAGCTAGTTTTACCCTCCCCACTCAGACCACTCCCAGGCAGTCCTAGCAAAATTCTTGCTTGAGTAATTGCTTTGCTAAGAAGCAATTTTTGTTGACTTTTGACCTTTTTGATTTTTGACAATCACAGTAAGGTACCCAGAAATGCTTTAATATTGAGATATTGGACTTTCAATTGTGTTGGTAGGAGGGGGATTTGAATCGTTCGAATGGGCTCTCACACTGTCGCCGCCGTCAACAAAGTACTTTGTAAGTACCTGGCATTAAACAGAGTTTTCACGCTCATATTTTTTTGAAAGATTGTATGTAAAGAATGAAAATACAAATAAGGATAGACTTGTGTTGACTATATCAACCAAAACCACAACAACGAGTAACAAGAAAAATAGCCGTTTCATGTATTCTAAAAATATCAAAGAAAAAGTGTGCCTTAGAGTTTTAGAAAGAAACCGGTTCAGGGGAGCGCCGGTCGGATTATGAAACTAAGTGGAGTCAGAATAACAAAATAGTGTTCAAAGTGCACAACATGGAGGGGAAAGCCAGCTGGGCGCAATATAAAAGTAGGGGTTAAGCTTATTGTAAACTCCCTCTGCTACGTTCCAAAGGTAGATGTTACATATGATTAGAGAGCCCTCCTCTGTGGCGGTCTCAGCGAGGTACTTCCGTTCCAGTTGAGCATTGCTAATTTTCTTAAACCCTTGACCACAGCTACGGCTACTTGTGGCTCTACTTTTTCACTCTACCCTTTTTTTCTTCTTCTTCTTGATCTGTTTTCTGACTGGAGGATGGGGATATTATGGTAAAACTCTTGAGTCGTTTCCTCAAATATTTAATCCTGCTTAGCCGCACACAACATGTGTAAGGAAATTCCAATTGGTTACGAATTCTCACGTTTAAGTGGTAATTGAAAAGGAGTAAAACCATTTTTTCCCCAAACTTAAAGGTGATTCAATCGATTCTCCACAGTTGACTAAGGATATTTTTTACAACTGCACTTTCCTGCAAAGTCCTTCATAGTTTTGGTGATTTTTAAAATATGCCTATCAATTACTCTATGTTTTCCAGTTTTTTTGTTGATATCCCCCCTAGAATAGAGAAGTCAAACGGGTTATTGTGTGTGTGTGTAAGGGGGATTGATGTTAACCAAGTCACTTGTTCTCTTCATTGAATGCTACTCATCCCTTTGAATGTGTTTAAGGGAAGCTGCTTGGCTCTTGGTCTATCTGTCTGTTTGTGTGCACAGTCTATAGAGCCCCACAGTGGAGGTGTCATAATACCCATAAAACCTAGCGGTCAAAGAGGGAAACGGTTCTAATTGTTTTTCCACCATTCATTTTTCCCATAGGGAATTACATTTTTTTTAAATAAGGGCTGTGTTTCGTGTAGGCTTACCCTGGCGTGATGTTTTGATAACCATGTAAATCTCTCTCGGACAAGGTAACTTTTATCAATATATTAGGCTCTATTTACTCTCAGATTCAAAAATGCTAATTAGCATCAAAGTAGACATCATGCAAGACTACAAATCCCTCCAAGCTCTTTCATGTCATCTCTAGCTAACAGGTATTGTGTCAATTTAAAACTTGCACAAGACATTTCACAGAATTGTCAATATAATGAAATGTAGCCAATTCATTACAAAATGTACCTAACATTAGATAGTTAATCAAGAGATTCTTACCTTTGCCTCGATTCGGCAGTCTCGTCCAGATCATCATGACATTTGTAGTTCTTTATGTTAGCCACATTAGCAGCTAATTAGCATGACATTTTGGGGGGTAAATACAGGCAAATATATTGATAAAAGTCACCTTGTCCTAGAGAGATTTAGGCAGTTATCAAAACGTCATGCCAGGGTAAGCCTACATGAAACACAGCCTTTATTTGAAGAGTTTCTAAAATCCCATATGGGAAAATGAACGGTGGAAAAATGATAGGAACCATTTTCTTGTTTGACCGCTAGGTTTTATGGGTATTATTACTCATACTGTGGTACTCTATACTCCATAGAAATGGCCTCCTGGCAGTGATCTTGGAGAGTGCACTATTCCAGACAAACATATCTTTGGAATCTATTTTCCATAACACTTTAAGTGGATAGTCCCAAATATATGATTTGTAGAATTCAGTAGATGTTCAGCTGTCAGCATCATTTAAATGAACTAACACTATCCTTAGCTCTGCTCTGTTAGTTTTCTAAATCATCTGAATCTCTTTTATGTTAATACCTATCTATGAACCTAAGCTGACTATTTCAAGTGTATTTTTAGCTAGCTAGGTTCCTCCAGGAACGTATAGTTAGATATCACAAGTGGGGTGAATGTGACCTTTCCATGTTTGAACATTACAACATATGCTGTCTTACCTAAACCACATAATTCAGTCCAATTAAAACATGGTATCACACAAGACGTGATTATTTCATTTTATTACCAGTAAATACATAGTTTATACCAGAACACTTCAGTAATTTTAGGGAAGACAAAAAAGGAGTACAGACAGTAACACTTGACCAGCTGTCTAGCAAATGTTATTGTCCCTCTTTTCTTTTTAGCTATGGGCATAAAATACACATGAAATGAAGAGCAAAGGCCGGGGGAGCATAGAGGGCTAGGCTAGATGGTGAGATAGATAGGCTAGATCTCAGCAATGACCATCCTATTTGAGTCATTGAGTCACGCTCTCCTCAGTCCCAACCCTCATTAAAACATAGAAGGTGAAGAGGTCTACAGGGTGGCCGTCCCAGGTTAGACATCATCCCAGGTTAGACAACATGGAGTTATCCAAATCTCTAATTGAAGTTCTGTTATCTTCAGTTACTCTGGCTAATGATAGAGGAGAAACTTGAAGGCTGGTCTCTTGGCTATATAGTTTTAATGAGACCCCCTTTTCTTTTAAAGACCACAAAATGCCACCAATTTAAGTTCTGCCAATTTCCTCAACTTCTCTCTTGAGAAGCACCCATGGAGAGGATGACATCACATTGGTGGCCGGTAGCAGATCAAGACTGCAGACTCAGGCGGCTGCAGCTAAAAAGGACCCCAGTATGGGGGACCCTCCTCCCTCTGTGAAGGAAGAGAACTCTAGATTAAAATCATCCAGGAATAATGGCTTTCTGTCATGTGTTCATCTCATCATGATGCTCAAACTTTTTATTAAAATAAAAAATAGTAACTTTATATGGCCACCATAACACTTAGTTTGAGAGGAGACAGGGAATGCGTCCCAAATGGCACCATATTCCCTATATAGTGCACTACTGTTGTACAGTGCTCTGTCAAAAGTAGAGCACAATAAAGGGAATAGAGTGCCATTTTGGACGCAACCAGGATTGTATAGAAGACAGGAGAAGATAGGAGAAGACTAAATATGATATATGCCACTTAGCAGACGTTTTTATCCTAACGTTCAGACGTTTTTGATTTTGCATTAGCAGGGCTGTTGGTAAAAAGGCCATATTTTTTGTTGCACTACAATCTCATTCTGTATCCTGTGCATACTGCCTCTCTCTCTCTCTCTCTTCAACCCCCTGTCTATCTCCAAAAATGAACATTTTGCAGAAAAAGTAAGCAGCTCTTTAAATACAAAACGCATGATGTTGGACAGCTGGACCGATTTGATTTATGTTTGATTCAAGAGAGCAATTAAAATTCATTTTGCACACATCACCAGGATGGGGTTCACTTCATTACTTACATTTATTATAAATGCAAATTTGAATGAATATTTTGTGTGGTGGTCTAATAAACTCTCCTGTTCAGAAAAAAATGAGTCATTGCATTGTGGGAATTGGCTTCGCCATGTTAGCGTGTTAGCGTATTAAGGCTGCTTCGGTATTCACCCATGACAGCTGTTCTTCCACCCAAAGCTCTTCTCGCTCTCCACTATTGAAACAATAGGACCAAGGAGAACTTCCCTGAACACTGCCCAACTGTCTAGCCAAAGCACCATGAGGGGATGAGGTCAGGGATAAATCCCAAATGGCGTCCTATCGCCTAATGGTACCAAACACAAATACACACACGCACGCACGCACGCACGCACGCACGCACGCACGCACGCACGCACACACACACACACACACACACACACACACACACACACACACACACACACACACACACACACACACACACACACACACACACACACACACACACACACACACACACACACACACACACACACACACACACACACACACACACATGCTGCTGCTACTCTGTTCTTTATTATTATTTTAGTCTTATTAATACCTCATACTCCTGCACATTGATCTGGTACTGGTACTACCTGTATATAGCTCAATTATTGTGTATTTTATTCCTCTTGTGTTACTAGTTTTCTTTTTACTATTATTTTTTAACTCTGCATCATTGAGAACGGCTCGTAAGCAAGCATATCATGGTTAAGTCTACACCCGTTGTATTTGGTGCATGTGATAAATAACATTTTATTTGATATTGTAACTTGCAGTATTCATATTTGTGAATTTATATTTGCCCAACAAACAGTACTTAGAAGACTGTTTTGTTGGCAGCCATGTTTTGAGAATCAGAGGACCCCTTTGGTTTTGATATTATATATTTCTGTTGTTCAAAGTGCTCCTGGGTAGTCAGATGGGGGGATATGGTAATATAATGTTTTTGAATTCCATAATGTAGTAGTTTATATTTGAAGGTTGGGAAGTTGTAGATAAATAGACTAAATGCAGAGCTATTTGGCTTTCAGATCACAACCTCCCTTATCCCACATCTCCCCTGTCTCCCCTTTTGCATAAATGGCAAGAGAAGTGCACATTTGTAGCTTGCAGGTTGTAGTGGACTGGGGGTACAGATTGAAGCTATGATATATGACATGTGTTGCAAGCAGTCTGTGTATGTTTCTCAGGGACCTGTCACAGCTCCAGCCTACGCTGCTAAAGACTCGGTTATACTCAGCATAGTTTAATCCTCCATTTAAAATGGGGTGTATGGGCTAACATGTAGTGCCTGATATTATTCTTGCAATAATCACAACCTTTTTTCAAATTAAAGTTGAATCTCGGTTCTATATAAATTCAGTTCCAAATGCTAAAGGAGTTAAAGGCCAAATGCAGTTGCTTTTATCGCAATATCAAATATCAAAGGTAACAATTAAGTACCTTACTGTTATAGTTGTCCATTAAAATGGTCAACATTTTTGCAAAAAAACAATTTCTAAAGAAATCATTTTGCTAGGACTGTCTGTGAGTGGTCTGATTGGGGAGAGGAAAGGCACAAAAGCGGTGGACGGGCATAATGGGAGGGATTTATAATCTGAAAACTAGCTCTTATTGGCAGAGATATTTGTTATTGGTTTACTAATACCGCCTGGTGATGTCACCAGGCAAGCAAAAACTCCACCCATGCAAAACCTGCTGATTAGAAGGTCCTGAGTTGATTGTATTTTCAACCAGCAACTATTAGGAAATAACAATTAACACATTTTTTCACACTATTACAGTGTTAGTTTCATTAGCTGTGGTACAATATGATACAAAACAAAGGGAAAATAGCATGTTTATTGCACTGGGCCTTTTAGCATTGGTCAGTAGTAATGTTATATTGATATAAAATAATCTCTGGGTAACAATTAAATACCTTATTGTGATAGTTTTCCATTAAAATTGACAAAAATGGCTTTTTAGCAAAACAATATTTCTCAAGCAAGAATTTTGCTAGGACTTTCTGGGAGTGGTCTGAGTGGAGAGGGGGAAATGTAAAACTAGCTGTTATTGGCAGAGAGGTTTGGACTCTCTTTGTTATTGCTCTATTAACCAATTTACCGCCTGGTGATGTCACCAGCCGCCCATGTAAACAGGCTGATTAGAAGGTCCTGTGTAGATTGTATACAGGACCTTCAACCAGCAACTATCAGAAAATAACACTGATCAAACATTTTCTGACTTTTACAGTGTTGTACATTATGATACAAAACACAAGAAAAACAGAATTTGCATGTATGTTTTCTACTTTTAAATAATTTCGCTGATTGCAGGAAAACATACGGATATCCCCATATACGTATATAGCTGTACTCTCCAGTGCATTAGCCATACACAATTAAGCAGCCTAATTCTTCACTGTTACATGTTAAGCAGGTTCTGATTGTCCCCCAGGTTGCTAGCCCTCTGATCCCATCTGATGGCTGATGATTGGGTTTGTGTTAGCCATCCAAGGTCGTGTCATTGCTAGGAGCCTCGTTGAGCTTAGACCTTGTCCAACTAACTCTAACTCAACAGTTAAATGCACATGCACACACATTAAACAACAGATAGCACATACCTCATACACACACACACACACACACACACACACACACACACACACACACACACACACACACACACACACACACACACACACACACACACACACACACACACACACACACACACACACACACACACACACACACACACACACAGAAGTGCACACATCTACACATCCCTATACACTCTCAGACAGTGGTTCCTTCCTACTAGGCTCAGATGTGATGAATCTCAGAACTTCTGCGAAATAAACAAAGATTTTACAGCACAACATCTCTTCCCCTGGTGCTGCCAGCCTAGCCTAAACTATATTTTCAAGCGACACCCGGGTCCTGGCTATTTATAAAAAGCAAGTCGGGGGCCTTTCTCTGTTATGGCACGGCAGGTTGAGAGGAGGGGAGAGGGGGGCACATCCTCTGGAATGCAGTCTGAAGGTGTCTGACGTGGCTCTGAGGGTACAACGGTTGTGTCCCAAATGACACTCTATTTCCTTTATAGTGCACAACTTTTTATGGGGCCCTGGTCAAAAGTAGCACTCTATATAGGGAATAGGGTATTTTTTGGGATGCACACAACCTGTATACATGACATTCTACCAGGCTATCTCCCTCCATGTTGGCACGGCAACCTCTAGGCTGGGGGGTTAGGGGGTTAGGGGTTAAGAGGTTTGGGGGTTAGTGGTGGAACTGGATGAGGGCATAAGGCTCTAGATCTCCTCTGCACCACCATAGACTCAGGTCCATCTTGGAGGAGTAGCTACAGTAAACAGAGCTATAGCAGACCGTCTTCCTCCTTTCTCCAGAGCCCCGGGCCCGCTGATGCTGAGTAAGACCAAGCAGCAGTAGGATGCCCTGGCTCTAATACTCTCAGACAGTAAATGTCATCTGAATTTAAATTACACTAGGCCTGCTCGCTCTCATAACCATGAGAGGCTTCTTCCTTAACCTATATCGGGACGCCAACATGGCCAGAGGAGCCTGTGGGGGGGGAATGTTTTTGCACTTCAGCCAACCAGGGAGGAGGGCTCTGATGGAGTTCCAAATACACCCTATTCCCTACATACTGCACTACTTTTGACCAGAGCCCTATAGGAATAGGGTGCTGTTTGGAATGCAGCCTCTGAAAGCGACCAGCTCAGTATTTCTGGTGGCAGATCTGGAACGTGCGAAGGATCCATCAGGCAGGCATACAAGGTGGCTAATTTAGTAGGATTCAATTAGGATGATCATTAGCGTTGTGGACAGATGTGTCACACACCCTCCCCTCTCCTCTCCTCTCCTGGCCAGTGGAGCGTCTCAGTATTCATTAGAGTAGGGAAGAGATGATGGAACAGACTAGGCTGGCTGTGCTGTTATGCTTCATACCCACAGCAGCTGTGTCAACATCACAATTAACTTTCATTTAGAAGAACATCGGTTACACTGATAACAACATTGTTTGGCTGCATGGGTGAAATGTGCATTTTCTGTTCACATAATTGGAGAGCTATGTACATAGACAAAAATAAAATATATGTTATACATTTACGTAGATGATAAATATAAAGGTACAGTATATTATACAAATCTCATTCAGAGCATAGTCCATAGTCCATAGTCCAAAAACGAACAAATAGAAAAGATGTACTAAAATATTACGATATGTACAACTGCATTCAAATCAAATGTTATTTGTCACATGCTTTGTAAACAACAGCTGTAGACTAACTGTGAAATGCTTACTTATGGCCCTTCCCAACAATGCAGAGAGAAAATGTTTTAAAAAATACATATGTACAACACCACTACACTCATATTACAAATGATGTAGACATGTTGTAAAATAGCACAGTCTAAAGTCTAACAGTGTCAATGTGTTGACCTTTATTTCCCATTTCCTGAGGGGTTTCTTCTTCTCTGGTGTTATTAGCCTCTCCTCCATTCTCCTCCACTCTTCACCTTGCCATGACTTATCCCTGGTATGTCACACGATTTTGTAGTAACCCAGATAACATGGATTCCATGAATGCCTAGAAAGCCAACAACTGTTGTGTAAACACTGCATTTTCTATCTGAGTAGGGGAGGAGTCCCACTTCACATTGTAAATAAAACACAGGTACATTTTCAGGCCTTACATTCACTTAAAAATGCCATAAAATATGTTATGATTTATTGCCAATATCAGGGCCTGTTATAAGGTAAGGGAAGGGTTGTAATGTCTCAGTTTTACAGTGCTTATTGGCTATTGTATGTCGGTATGATGAATTGACCATCACGTTTGGCATTTGCACCAAAATCCAAACCAGCTACTCGATGTCAGTGTTAGGGTGCGTTTTGGCATAATGTACAGCACGTGAAGTTTGAAGATAAGTTCCAATGTGAAAATGGTTCTGGAGCAGTCAGAGATGCGAGAGGAAAGTATATTAGATGTCAGCAGCATGGAATTACCTTAAGCTGAATGAACAGTAACAAGCTGAATGACCTTTTCACACTGACTGCTCACTCGTCCAAGGCTTTTACAGAGGGAGTCTGCAGAAGTATAGTAGATGCATTTCTCAATGTCAACTGTCTGTTTGTAATAGATAAACAATAGCTGAGGTGGAGTTAAGGGCAGATGTTTCATCAAGCGTTTCAGACATGGGTGTCTAAAGCTAAATGAGCAAGTTTCTCTTATGTGCATTCATTCAGTGTGGGGGACATTTCTCAAGTCTGGATTTATTTTATCACAGGCCCTCCACATCAGATGCCATTCCTACACAAATAAAACTTGAATTCCTCCATCTGTGCTCGCAGGAGACGGAGGGAAACGTCTCTCCTCATAATGCTCCTCAGTAATGGCATTGTGTAGTGGGAAAGAGCGGAACATTTATAAATGCTATTTATAAATGGAGCTGGAATATAGACGCGTCAGATGGGATTCCATTCCTATTCTGATTCCATCTGTTCCAGCGGTGTTTCACAATGTTCTACAGGAAAGCCATATTATAACCTATAAACATCAAAAAACATTTCAAGAAGGCTTCCCGAAGCGGTTGTGTTCAGGAAAATGCATTCGTGACACCCTTTGGTTTGAATTCCAAATTGTATTTGTTTAAACCTTGTCTCTGGAGGTATTCACATCTGTCCCGGAGTTCCCTATTCTACAACAATTGTGGCGCTAGAAATGTCAAGATGGATCTGAACTCCCTGTCTCCTCCCCCCATCCTAACCCCCTCTAAAACCACTTATCCATGCTGAAGTGCACTCTGTCCGTAACTAGATGTAAAGGCTGTTGTTTTGCTCCTGCCGTTTGGAAGAAGAGAAGCCGCGATGTCCGAAGCATTGAGTGTAAAGCTCACTTCTCCTTGTATTTGTAATTTTCTGTGTAAATATGTGTTTTGCTTACAGAAGGGGGAAATGTTCTTTGGGGATCCAAGCATGAAGTGGAAAAAATATGATTCTGATGGAGCATGAGTGGTCAGTTAGAGATGTGTGTGTTTTCCTTTCCCCATTTAGACTACTGTGTCCTCAGGTCATTTATTTTATTCTGTTGACTTCCCTTCTTACCATCTTCCTTCCTCCACCCAATGCCATAATTTCTGATCACGTTAAGGTCTTCTTTCTCCTTTGTTATTGGATATCAACACAATAGTTGGCTCACTTCATCTTTGCGTCTTTGACATGGGTTCCTTATGCTTTTTTGGGGGAGGGGATTGGACAGATCCATACTTTACAAAGTATTTGCAAATTGACCGACCATGGTGGAAAGGATGATGCCAGCACGTAATGGAGAGCTATAGTGTTGTCATCGTACATATGTTTTAAGTAGCATATGATCGGGTGACTCCAATGGCACTTGATATGTTCCTGTATGTACAGTATGTAGGTGGTGTATAATCGGCATTGCCAGTGTGGATGCAATGCAAACACTCTGCTTGCAGACCTGGCAGCCATTTTACATTTTGACGTTTCAATTACCCAGACTCACTCAACATCACTCAATTCCCCATTTTCACAAACCCTGAAGTTTAAAAACATTTATGGAGTTTGTAATTGCATGAAAACATTTAGGTTGAAATAAAAGCACAGTGAAAACCGAACTGTTCCCTTTGGGGCCAGTGGCATAACCACTTTAGTCACACAAATTGAACTTGCTCTACTCCTAAACCGACATGCACATCTCTCTCCATCCCTCAGGTGTTTAGGCCCCAAGCGTTCTCCAAAAAGAGAAGGAGCCAACGCTCACATAGCTAGTGCATTTATCCAAGTGTTCTTGTTGATTAGCAGTATTAGTGTCCCAACATTATTAAAAGCACAGCAGAACCACATTAAGGTAATCAGATACACGTTTGTACACACCTACTCATTCCAGGGTTTTTCTTTATTATTACTATGTTCTAGATTGTAGAATAATAGTGAAGACATCAAAACTATGAAAAAACACATATGGAAACATGTAGTAACAAAAAAGTAGCCACTCTTTGCCTTGCACTCATGGCATTCTCTCAACCAGCTTCATGAGGTAACCTGGAATGCATTTCAAATAACTGGTGTGCCTTGTTAAACGTTAATTTGTGGAATTTCTTTCCTTCTTAATGCGTTTGAGACAATCAGTTGTGTTGTGACAAGGTAGGGGTGGTATATAGAAGATAGCACTATTTGGTAAAAGACCAAGTCTATATTACGGCAAGAACAGCTCAACTAAGCACAGAGAAATGACAGTCCATCATTACTTTAAGACATGAAGGTCAGTCAGAGGATAAGTTCATTGGAGTTACCAGCCTCAGAAATTGGAGCACAACTAAATGCTTCACAGAGTTCAAGTAACAGACACATCTCAACATCAACTGTTCAGAGTAGACAGCGTGAATCATGCCTTCATGATCAAATTGCTGCAAAGAAACTACTACTAAAGGACACCAATAATAAGAAGAGACTTGCTCGGCCAAGAAACTCGAGCAATGGACATTAGACCGGTGGAAATTTGTATTTTGGTCTGAATTTGAGATTTTTGGTTCTAACCACCGTGTCTTTGTGAGACGCAGAGTAGGTGAACGGATGATCTCCGCATGTGTGTTTCCCACCGTGAAGCATGGAGGAGGAGGTGTGATGGTGTAGTGGTGCTTTGCTAGTGGCACTGTGTTTGACTTAATTAGAATTCAAGGCACACTTAACCAGCTACCACAGCATATACGCCATCCCATCTGATTTGCACTTAGTTGAACTATCATTTGTTTTTCAACAGGACAACATTCCAACACACCTCCAGGCTATGTAAGGACTATTTGACCAAGAATGAAAGTGGTGGAGTGCTGCCTCAGATGACCTGGCCTCCACAATCACCCGAACTCAACACAATTGAGATGGTTTGGGATGAGTTGGAATACAGAGGGAAGGAAAAGCAGCCAACAAGTTCTCAACATATGTGGGAACTCCTTCCAGGCTGTTGGAAAATAATTCCAGGTGAAGCTGGTTGAGAGAATGCCAAGAGTGTGCAAAGCTGTCATCAAGGCAAAGGGTGGCTACTTTGAAGAATCTCAAATCTCAAATATATTTAGATTTGTTTAACACTTTTTTGGTTACTACATGTTTCCATATGTGTTATTTTATAGTTTTGATGTCTTCACTATTATTCTACAATGTAGAAAATAGTAGAAATAAAGAAAAACCCTGGAATGAGTAGGTGTGTCAAAACTTTTAACTGTTACTGTATGTGTGGCATGCAAGAAGAGTATCCAAACTCCCAATGCAGAGATACACTGTAATGTTGAGTTTTCAACTGTGTGAATGTGAAGGTATTACAGCAGTAAAGTAGGTATCAGAGAGAGTAAAGTCCGAAAAACAGAGTAGCAGTAGCTTTTATCCTCTGTCCTCCTAATGCGACATCCGGGCTACGTCTCAAATAGCACCCTATTCCCTATGTAGCGCACTACTTTGACTGGTGGTATAGGTGGATGGTACCCTGACTTAACAGCTCCTCTCCGGTAGGCCCTGGCTGCTGAGACAGGGGATGAAGAGAGAACAAACACACTGTGACAATCTCGTCCTCCTTTTCTTCCCTTCTGGAGCTTTCAGTGTTGCCGTAGCATTGGTTCTGCAGGTTAATGCCCTCATACAACAGTACAAACACACACACACACACACACCACATGCCACACGCACGCGCACTGACACCCACACAGACACACACACGCACCACACAAACATGCACACGCACGTACACCCACACAGACACACAGACACACAGACACACAGACACACAGACACACAGACACCACGTACACACACACACACCACGTACACACACACACACACACCACATGCCACACGCACGCGCACTCACACCGACACAGACACACAGAGACACACGCACACGCGCACACACACACACACACACACACACACACACACACACACACACACACACACACACACACACACACACACACACACACACACACACACACACACACACACACACACACACACACACACACACACACACACACACACACACACACACACACACACACACACACACACACACACACACACACACCACACACACACCACACACACAGGTTAATGCCTCTGTACAGCATCTCCTGAAGAAGAGCACACGGCTGTGACTTGCCTCTACGCGACGCCAGGCCTGTTAAGGTGGTAGGACACATAATGTGTAAAAGCAGGCAGCTTGTATTACATTGTTACAGTTTGGCGCCATTTCCTTTATTATTTTCTTGTCTTTCCTCTCAGTGAGCTGATGTCAAACAAGGTCATTGACACAGTGAAAGGCCATTATAATCCCACACTATCAGCATCACATGGTTGAGGAATTGAGCTCCTTTCACAGGTACTTACAGTAGTTTAGTTCAGAGCAAACAGAGGGACCTTTAGAGAAATCAAGGAGGGAGAACGGAGTTGTTCATCTAGGGAGAAGGGAGTTGTTCATCTAGGGCAGGTATTCCCAAACTGGGGTAAGCCTACCCCCAAGGGTATACACAATGCAGTCGGGGGTACACCAAATAAAAATGTGATTCACATTTATTTATTTATTTTTGTATTGTACTTTTTTTTATCTTCACATTTTCAGACAGTCCATTTATATTTTCCAACGGGGTATACATTTGGGTAAGTTTTTTCTCTCGCCTGAGTAGCCTCGTTTCACTGCCAAAAATAAAATATAACCATCTAGTGTTCAGCGAAATAACAACACAATGTCAAATATAGGTAGCCTAGTCAAATAATTAACATCCAATCACATTAACTGTTACTCTCTCGCAGGAATTCCACTAACGGTCCGAATGTAGCCAAACGTAGCTGCTGCTCATGTTGGTATCTGTACTGATGGTGCAAAAGCCATGACAGGGAGACATAGTGGGGAGACCACACTTGGGTACACTGCAGCATCCACCGAGAGGCTCTTGCTGCCAAGGGAATGTCTGACATCTTGAAAGACGTTTTGGACACTACAGTGAAAATGGTTAACTTTGTTAAAGCAAGGCCCCTGAACACTTGTGTATTTTCTGCATTATGCAATGATATGGGCAGCGACAGTGTAACGCTTTTACAACATAAAGAAGTGCGCTGGTTATTAAGGGGCCAAGTATTGACACGTTTTTTTTAATTGAGAGACAAGCTTAAAATTTTCTTTACTGACAATCATTTTCACTTGTCTGACCGCTTGTATGATGACGAGTTTCTCACACGACTGGCCTATCTGGGTGATGTTTTTTCTCGCCTGAATGATCTGAATCTAGGATTACAGGGACTCACCGCAACTATATTCAATGTGCGGGACAAAATTGAGCCCATGATTAAGAAGTTGGAGCTCTTCTCTGTCTGCTTTAACAAGGACAACACACAGGTCTTTCCATCATTGGTAAAACTGATTTTAGTTTGCCTGCATTAAAGTTATGTCCCGGGCTTCATCCCCACAGTGACCAACCAGAATCAGACAAGATAGCGAGTCCGACGAGAAGGATATATTGCTTCCACTGCTTGCAGAAATTACACAGGAAAAGGAGCCGCAGATTGGGCTGCCTTCTGAGAATCCGTAGGCGACCGAATAAACTCCCACTGCCATCCGTTCCTCTTGCTAACGTGCAATAATTGGAAAATAAAATTGATGACCTACGATTAAGATTATCCTATCAACGGGACATTAAAAACTGTAATATCTTATGTTTCACTGAGACGTGGCTGAACGATGATATGGATAATACAGACCTGGCAGGATTTTCCATGCACCGGCAAAACAGATAAGCTACGTCTGGTAAGACGAGGGGTGGGGGTGGGTGTCTATTTGTCAATAACAGCTGTTGCGCAATGTCTAATATTAAATATGTCTCGAGGTATTGCTCGCCTGAGATAGAGTACCTTATGATACGCTGTAGAGCACAAAATCTACCAAGAGAGTTGTCATCTATATTATTCGTAGCCGTCTATTTACCACCACAGAACGAAGCTGGCAGTAAGACCGCTCTCAACCAACTCTGTAAGACCATATGCAAAGAAGAAAATGCTCACCCAGATGCGGCGGTCCTAGTGGCTGGGGACTTTAATGCAGGCAAACTTAAATCAGTTTTACCAAATTTTTACCAGGATTTTTACCAGCAGAGGAAAAAAATTCCTAGACCACCTTTACTCCACACACAGAGATGCATACAACGCTCTCCCCCGCCCTCCATTTGGCAAATCTGACCATAATTGTATCAACAGAAAGGCTGGTCATGGCTCACATAAACAGCATATTCCCAGACACCCTAGAATTTGCATACTGCCCCAACAGATCCACAGATGACACAAACACAATCACACTCTACACTGCCCTTTCCCACCAGGCTAAAGGAACACCTATATGGGAATGCTGTTTTTTTGACTACAGCTCAGCGTTCAACACCAAAGCTCATCACTAAGCTAAGGACTCTGGGACAAAACACCTCCTTCTGCACCGGATCCTGGACTTCCTGGCGTGCCGCCCCCAGGTGGTGAGAGTAGGCAACAACACGTCTGCCACGCTGATCCTTGACACTGGGGTTTACTTAGTCCCCTCCTGTACTCCCTGTTCACCCACGACTGCGTGGCCAAACACGACTCCAACACCATCATTAAGTTTGCTGACGACGACAGGGAGGAGAACAGAGAACTGGCAGTGTGGTGCCAGGACAACAACCTCTCCCTCAATGTGAGCAAGACAAAGGAGCTGATCATGGACTACAGGAAAAGGCAGCCTGAACAGTCCCCCATTAACATCGATGGGGCTGTAGTGGAGCGGGTCGAGAGTTTCAAGTTCCTTGCTCTCCACATCAACAACGAACTATCATGGTGCAAACATACCAAAACAGTTGTGAAGAGGGCACGTCTCCCCCTCAGGAGACTGAAAAGATTTTGCATGGGTCCCCAGATCCTCTAAAGGTTCTACAGCTGCACCATCGAGAGCATCCTGACCGGTTGCATCACCACCTGGTGTGGCAACTGCTCGGCATCTGACCGTGAGGTGCTACAGAGGGTAGTGCGTACGGCCCAGTACATCACTGGAGCCAAGCTTCCTGCATCCAGGACCTATATACGTAGTAGGCGGTGTCAGAGGAAAGCCCATACAATTGTTAGAGACTTACCGGTACCGGAGCACCAAGTCTAGGACTAAAAGGCTCCTTAACAGCTTCTACCCCCAAGCCATAAGACTGCTGAACAAATAATTTAAAAAATCGCCTCCAGACTATTTACATTTGCCCCCCCCACCCACCCTTTTGTACACTGCTGCTACTTGTTGTTTATTAACAATGCATAGTCACTTCACCCCTACCTACATGTACAAATTACCTAAACTAACCTGTACCCCCGCACACTGACTCGGTACCCGCTGTATATAGCCTCGTTATTGTTATTCTTATTGTGTTACTTTTTATTATTATTTATTGGTCTACATTTGTTGTATTCGGCTCATGTGACAAATAAAGTTTGATTTGATTTGATCATTGTATGATTTTTTTGTGTGCAAATGAACTCAAGCTTAGGACAATGTCAAATGTGATATAGCGAAGCACCTGAGTGAGTTGGGTGCGCAATTATGCAGGTGTTTTCCCGAAAAGGATGACAAAAACAACTGGATTCATCATCCCTTTCATGCCCTGCCTCCAGTCCACTTATCGATATCTGAACAAGAGAGCCTTATCGAAATTGCATCAAGCGGTTCTGTGGAAATTGAATTTAATCAGAAGCCACTGCCAGATTTCTGGATTGGGCTGCGCTCAGAGTATCCTGCCTTTGCAAATCGCGCTGTTAAGACACTGATTCCCTCTGCAACCACATACCTATGTGAGAGTAGATTCTCGGCCCTCACTAGCATGAAAACTAAATACCGGCACAGACTGTGTGTGGAAAATTGTTTAAGACAGACTCTCTCCAATACAACCCAACATTGCAGAGTTATGTGCGTCCTTTCAAGCACACCCTTCTCATTAACCATTAACCTGAGATATTTCACAGTTTTCGATGAACAAATAACAATTTGTATGTAAGATGGTTAAATAAAGACCAAAATGATTGATTATTATTATATTATTATTTGTGCCCTGGTCCTATAAGAGCTCTTTGTCACTTCCCACGAGCCGGGTTGTGACAAAAACTCACACTCATTCTAAAAAATGTATCATATGGTGTGTATGTGGCCGGCTTACAATGATGGCAAAAAACAACATTTGAGAGTGCGCTGTCCCTGGTGCTAGAAGGGGTACGCAGCTGGAGGTTGAATGTCTGAAGGAGTACGGGACTATAAAAGTTTGAGAACCACTGACCTAGGGAGAAGGGAGTTGTTCATCTCGGGAGAAGGGAGTTGTTCATCTAGGGAGAAGGGAGTTGTTCATCTAGGGAGAAGGGAGTTGTTCATCTAGGGAGAAGGGAGTTGTTCATCTAGGGAGAAGGGAGTTGTTCATCTAGGGAGAAGGGAGATGTTCATCTAGGGAGAAGGGAGTTGTTCATCTCGGGAGAAGGGAGTTGTTCATCTAGGGAGAAGGGAGATGTTCATCTAGGGAGAAGGGAGTTGTTCATCTGTTTGATCTGTATGTCCAATTTGATGAACAGTATCACACCATTCTGTCCACATGAGCTGGGAGATAAAATGAGTGAATGCTCTTCAGTGTCCTACAGCTCCATTTCCCCTCCCTGTCCCTGTACTGTGTGGCTGAACGTCACACCTCAGTATGCTTATTGGGAGAAATGGCTGCCTTTTAGATTCCACATTAAGGCAATTTTGGACAAGTGGCTTTGTGAAGGTCTGTAATTCTCAGGGTTTGCCGCGCAAATGCACCCATTTATGGATTCACTCGTTTGGCAGGGGAAGCAATTTTATCCTAAGTAGATTTGGTATGGTTGTGTGGCACAGAGGCATAGGCCAATTTGCCTCGACTGCTCAACGTCTTCGGCTGACCATGCGCCTGCCGTGAATGGACATTTAGTGTTATGCTGGTGAATGAGGACCCAAAAGCGACGTAATAGTAACAGAGTCTTTATTCCAGTATTAAACAAATAATGATTCTCCTGGAATTATCAATGGTCAATCCAAAACAGGAAACTGAAATCCTCTCGTCAATAGAGAGGAACGACTGGAGACGCGACCACAGACTGCAGGTCGCTTCAGGAAGGCACTGGCCGTAGCTGACATAGACACCTGCTCACACGCAGCATCTGAAGAAGGCAAAGAACACGACAGGGCGGAACAAGGACACAGGAACAGCAAACATCAAACAAGAATCCGACCAGGCAGAAGCGGAAAACAGAGGGAGAAATAGGGACTCTAATCAGAGGGCAAAATAGGGGACAGGTGTGAAAGAGTAAATGAGGTCGTTAGGAGAATGAGAAACAGCTGGGAGCAGGAACGGAACGATAGAGAGAGAGAGCGGGAGAGGGAGAGAGGCAGGAGGAGAGAGAGAGAGAGAAAGAGGGAAAGAACCTAATAAGACCAGCAGAGGGAAGCACAGGGACAAGACATGATCAAAGACAAAACATGACAGTACCCCCCCACTCACCGAGCGCCTCCTGGCGCACTCGAGGAGGAACCCTGGCGGCAACGAAGGAAATCATCAATCAACGAACGGTCCAGCACGTCCCGAGATGGAACCCAACTCCTCTCCTCAGGACCGTAACCCTCCCAATCCACTAAGTACTGGTGACCACGTCCCCGAGAACGCATGTCCATGATCCTTCGTACCTTGTAAATAGGAGCGCCCTCGACAAGGACGGGGGGGGGGGGGGGGAAGACGAACGGGGGCGCGAAGAAAAGGCTTGACACAAGAGACATGGAAGACAGGGTGGACGCGACGAAGATGTCGCGGAAGAAGCAGTCGCACAGCGACAGGATTGACGACCTGAGAGACACGGAACGGACCAATGAACCGCGGAGTCAACTTGCGAGAAGCTGTCGTAAGGGGAAGGTTACGAGTGGAAAGCCACACTCTCTGACCGCGACAATACCTAGGACTCTTAATCCTACGTTTATTGGCGGCTCTCACAGTCTGCGCCCTGTAACGGCAAAGTGCAGACCTGACCCTCCTCCAGGTGCGCTCACAACGTTGGACAAAAGCCTGAGCGGAGGGAACGCTGGACTCGGCGAGCTGGGACGAGAACAGAGGAGGCTGGTAACCAAGACTACTCTGAAACGGAGATAGCCCGGTAGCAGACGAAGGAAGCGAGTTGTGAGCGTACTCAGCCCAGGGGAGCTGTTCTGCCCAAGACGCAGGGTTTCGAAACGAAAGGCTGCGTAATATGCGACCAATCGACTGATTGGCCCTTTCTGCTTGACCGTTAGACTGGGGATGAAACCCGGAAGAGAGACTGACGGAAGCACCAATCAAACGACAGAACTCCCTCCAAAACTGTGACGTGAATTGCGGACCTCTGTCTGAAACGGCGTCTAACGGGAGGCCATGAATTCTGAACACATTCTCAATGATGATTTGTGCCGTCTCCTTAGCGGAAGGAAGCTTAGCGAGGGGAATGAAATGTGCCGCCTTAGAGAACCTATCGATAACCGTAAGAATCACAGTCTTCCCCGCAGACGAAGGCAGACCGGTAATAAAGTCTAAGGCGATGTGAGACCATGGTCGAGAAGGAATGGGAAGCGGTCTGAGACGACCGGCAGGAGGAGAGTTACCTGACTTAGTCTGCGCGCAGTCCGAACAAGCAGCCACGAAACGGCGCGTGTCCCGCTCCTGAGTAGGCCACCAAAACCGCTGGCGAATAGAAGCAAGCGTACCCCGAACGCCGGGGTGGCCAGCTAACTTGGCAGAATGAGCCCACTGAAGAACAGCCAGACGAGTAGAGACAGGAACGAACAGAAGGTTACTAGGACAAGCGCGCGGCGACGCAGTGTGAGTGAGTGCTTGCTTTACCTGTCTCTCAATTCCCCAGACAGTCAACCCGACAACACGCCCTTCAGGGAGAATCCCCTCGGGGTCGGTAGAAGCCACAGGAGAACTAAAGAGACGGGATAAGGCATCAGGCTTGGTGTTCTTATTTCCCGGGCGATAGGAAATCACGAACTCGAAACGAGCGAAAAACAACGCCCAACGAGCTTGACGTGCATTAAGTCGTTTGGCAGAACGGATGTACTCAAGGTTCTTATGGTCAGTCCAAACGACAAAAGGGACGGTCGCCCCCTCCAACCACTGTCGCCATTCGCCTATGGCTAAGCGGATGGCGAGCAGTTCGCGGTTACCCACATCATAGTTGCGTTCCGATGGCGACAGGCGATGAGAAAAGTAAGCGCAAGGATGGACCTTATCGTCAGACTGGAAGCGCTGGGACAGAATGGCTCCCACGCCCACCTCTGAAGCGTCAACCTCGACAATGAATTGTTTAGTGACGTCAGGAGTAACAAGGATAGGGGCGGATGTAAAACGCTTCTTGAGGAGATCAAAAGCTCCCTGGGCGGAACCGGACCACTTAAAGCAAGTCTTGACAGAAGTCAGAGCTGTGAGAGGAGCAGCCACTTGACCGAAATTACGAATGAAACGCCGATAGAAATTAGCGAAACCGAGAAAGCGCTGTAACTCGACACGTGACTTAGGAACGGGCCAATCGCTGACAGCCTGGACCTTAGCGGGATCCATCTGAATGCCTTCAGCGGAAATAACAGAACCGAGAAATGTGACAGAGGAGACATGAAAGGCGCACTTCTCAGCCTTCACGTAGAGACAATTCTCCAAAAGGCGCTGGAGTACACGTCGAACGTGCTGAACATGAATCTCGAGTGACGGTGAAAAAATCAGGATATCGTCAAGGTAAACGAAAACAAAGATGTTCAGCATGTCTCTCAGTACATCATTAACTAATGCCTGAAAGACAGCTGGAGCATTAGCGAGACCGAACGGCAGAACCCGGTATTCAAAATGCCCTAACGGAGTGTTAAACGCCGTTTTCCACTCGTCCCCCTCTCTGATGCGTACGAGATGGTAAGCGTTACGAAGGTCCAACTTAGTAAAGAACCTGGCTCCCTGCAGAATCTCGAAGGCTGACGACATAAGGGGAAGCGGATAACGATTCTTAACCGTTATGTCATTCAGCCCTCGATAATCCACGCAGGGGCGCAGAGTACCGTCCTTCTTCTTAACAAAGAAAAACCCCGCTCCGGCGGGAGAGGAAGAAGGCAACACGCAGCATCTGAAGAAGGCAAAGAACACGACAGGGCGGAACAAGGACACAGGAACAGCAAACATCAAACAAGAATCCGACCAGGCAGAAGCGGAAAACAGAGGGAGAAATAGGGACTCTAATCAGAGGGCAAAATAGGGGACAGGTGTGAAAGAGTAAATGAGGTCGTTAGGAGAATGAGAAACAGCTGGGAGCAGGAACGGAACGATAGAGAGAGAGAGCGGGAGAGGGAGAGAGGCAGGAGGAGAGAGAGAGAGAGAAAGAGGGAAAGAACCTAATAAGACCAGCAGAGGGAAGCACAGGGACAAGACATGATCAAAGACAAAACATGACATTTAGTCTACATATGGAACTGAACTGTTCATAAAGAATCGTTGTTCATGTGCTTTGCTGAATGTGAAATTGCATCCAAGTTGTTCATGGTTGCTCTGTTATTATGGCGAGAGTAGGAAACAGTGTAAAGTGGACACGAAATGAAGCCTTTCATTGCTTGTCATCATCTATCCAGGGTCAGTATCTCAGCTGGGTTATAATCATGTTCATGTGCTAGTTTAATTGAATAGAAGGAGCTTAGGTAGGTTTCTGATAGGGCTGCCTGTCTATCTTCGGCCAGTGAAATGCCTGCCTGTGTCAGTCTCCCCCTAGCCCTTGGGCCTGGGCGTGTACATAGAGTAGGCTAAACCATACACACACACATGCACAGGAGGTGGTGTGAGGTGATGATGGCTAAAGCATCCAACGAGCAGAAAACAACAGCCGCCTGCCCATCGACCGCTGCACACATTACCTCACACTTTCTAGCCATGTATGCTACACTCCGTTAAAACCCAATGGATTATTACTGAAAATGTTAAAAAGGCAAGAGCTGCCATGTCCTTATCCTTTACGTATGAATAAAAATATATTATCTTCATTGTTTTCATTGACATTTGCTGAAGTTCCATCATTCAGTTATCAAAAACAATTATTTCACAGTCATTTTAGTTTTAGAAACTGTAAATTCTGCATCAGAAATGTTACAGTTTTGTATTTAGATATGTCTCTAGTTGAGTAATGGATTTATAACATCGGTGTCTTTGTGTCAAAATCAAAGTGTTTTTATTCATTTTCTCTCATGGATGTTTTATCTCTCCCCAGTGAATGCCTAAAAGGCAGTCATGCTTTGTATTCTCCCTCTCTCAGAGCTGACAGCTTCTGAACATCTCACAATGCAAAAATACATCTGCTTTTGCTGGTTCTGTTTGTTACTGATGTTTGTCAATGCAGAAGTTGTCGACAGAAGGACAAAAGCAAATGATGGTTTTGAGCAGTGTCTAGGGAATCCATCTGATATTCAAAAGGGAATGTATCTGAAACACAATTAAAACAGAAGACAACATATTAGCCTTTAAATGGGACTACTATACAGAGTCAAATTGCTCAAAGGATCAAGCCTATAGTCTGTCTTGTCAGAGAGATGTTGTACGTCGCTCAATGTTCATTCCTGAAGTCTTTGATGGCCGGTGGTCTCAGCAGTGTGTGAGGTGTAAATAGAGAAATATATGCCAGGGCACAGTCCCTCAGATCCAGCCATGATTGGGTTGCTTAACAGTTTAGAGGATGCTTTGAAAGTGAGATTCCTCCTCCCTTTAACTCATTGTCACGTTGTTTTGCAGGTCTATAGATCCCTGCCTTAATCTGTTTAGCTCGACTCAAATTGGCGACGTTCGTTAGTCGACACCTCCTCACTTTAACACTGGGAGATTTCTGTTTGCTCCTACTCCGAATCCCCCTTTCATGTAACTTCACATGCCATCTTGGTCTCTCTGGGACAATAATTGAGTTTAGGGAGAGGTTTAAAGGACGAAGGGTAATACAGATGAGATTGCATCTCTGTGATTAGCACACAGCTCCAGCCTGCCCCACAACCTTCTGTGTCCTGCCCAGGATTAGGACATTACGTAGAGAATGACAGAGCTTTTTGGCACTTTATACCCTCTCAATAACATTCTTTCACATATTAGGTTAATTCCACCCCTAGGTAGCTACTTTATCATGCAGAAGACCTTAATCCAGTGCTGTTGAGTCTATCTCGCCCTGACTTTGATGCCCCCCCCTCCCCCCCCCCGTGTGGTGTGTGGGTGCACTGGGCTGTGCTGGGGCCTGTGTGTAAGACAAAGCACCCGTGACAGGGACAATGAGACACAGCAGCTCAACCCACAACAAAACAAGAGAGGCTTCATCTATTGGAGTGGAGAGGAGAAATAAGAGGTGTCGCTCGTTGAAAAAACATGATTAACCCCCCCCCAAAAAAACATCAAAGGACGAAGGAGTAAAAATAACAAAAAACTGCCACAACAAGACTTAAAACCTCTTCACGAACAAAAAATATCGGTTTCAATTTCAAAAGTGTGTTTTTTGATGTTGTCGTCCTGAAGAGCTCCTCCCCTCTGATCTCCTTGTACACCACTTTATCTGAGAAGCACCTATGACCTCTTGTTGAAAAGGCCCAGGAGATATGATGAGCGTAAGCCGGCAGTGGTCTTTAGATGTGGGATTGCTGCTATCTATCCCCTATGCAGGGTATTTGTGGTGTCGCTGGCCAAGCCTTAGCCATCCCCTGGCTTCTGCTTCATTCCATGGGAAAAAAGATTAGGATTCAGTTCTCCCCCTATTACACAACCACTCACAACCACTTTTGATGATCGAAAAACTGTCCCAATTTATTGCGGATCCCCCCCAAAAAAAGCATTCGGAGAAAGATGGTGGAGTGGTGCGGTTTGATGACGTAACCTTATTTAGGTGGAGATCTACTTGCTTCTGGACTGTTCACTCAAAGCGTACAGTATACCTTCACAATATGTTTACTTCAATAAACAATAATCTAACAAATATAATTTCTAGAAGTGACCCACTTAATGTATTGAAAAAACAAACCTCAAAAGATCTGACAAACCGTTCAAGAGGTGCCATTTTAGTATATTGTAGGGCCAGGGAGCTATATGGTCAGGGAGGGCCAGGGAGCTATATGGTCAGGGAGGGCCAGGGAGCAAAATGGTCAGGGAGGGCCAGGGAGCTATATGGTCAGGGAGGGCCAGGGAGCAAAATGGTCAGGGAGGGCCAGGGAGCTATAGGGTCAGGGAGGGCCAGGGAGCTATATGGTCAGGGAGGGCCAGGGAGCAAAATGGTCAGGGAGGGCCAGGGAGCTATATGGTCAGGGAGGGCCAGGGAGCAAAATGGTCAGGGAGGGCCAGGGAGCTATAGGGTCAGGGAGGGCCAGGGAGCTATATGGTCAGGGAGGGCCAGGGAGCTATAGGGTCAGGGAGGGCCGAGGAGCTATAAGGTCAGGGAGGGCCAGGGAGCTATAGGGTCAGGGAGGGCCAGGGAGCTATAGGGTCAGGGAGGGCCGAGGAGCTATAAGGTTAGGGAGGGCCAGGGAGCTATATGGTCAGGGAGGGCCAGGGAGCTATATGGTCAGGGAGGGCCAGGGAGCTATAAGGTTAGGGAGGGCCAGGGAGCTATAGGGTCAGGGAGGGCCAGGGAGCTATATGGTCAGGGAGGGCCAGGGAGCTATATGGTCAGGGAGGGCCAGGGAGCTATAAGGTTAGGGAGGGCCAGGGAGCTATAGGGTCAGGGAGGGCCAGGGAGCTATATGGTCAGGGAGGGCCAGGGAGCTATAGGGTCAGGGAGGGCCAGGGAGCTATAAGGTTAGGGAGGGCCGAGGAGCTATAAGGTTAGGGAGGGCCAGGGAGCTATATATGGTCAGAGAGGGCCAGGGAGCTATATGGTCAGGGAGGGCCAGGGAGCTATAGGGTCAGGGAGGGCCAGGGAGCTATAGGGTCAGGGAGGGCCAGGGAGCTATAGGGTCAGGGAGGGCCAGGGAGCTATAGGGTCAGGGAGGGCCAGGGAGCTATATGGTCAGGGAGGGCCAGGGAGCTATAGGGTCAGGGAGGGCCAGGGAGCTATAGGGTCAGGGAGGGCCAGGGAGCTATAGGGTCAGGGAGGGCCAGGGAGCTATAGGGTCAGGGAGGGCCAGGGAGCTATAGGGTCAGGGAGGGCCGAGGAGCTATAGGGTCAGGGAGGGCAAGGGAGCTATAGGGTCAGAGAGGGCCAGGGAGCTATAGGGTCAGGGAGGGCCAGGGAGCTATAAGGTCAGGGAGGGCCGAGGAGCTATAGGGTCAGGGAGGGCAAGGGAGCTATAGGGTCAGAGAGGGCCAGGGAGCTATAGGGTCAGGGAGGGCCAGGGAGCTATAAGGTCAGGGAGGGCCAGGGAGCTATAGGGTCAGGGAGGGCCAGGGAGCTATAGGGTCAGGGAGGGCCGAGGAGCTATAGGGTCAGGGAGGGCAAGGGAGCTATAGGGTCAGAGAGGGCCAGGGAGCTATTGGGTCAGGGAGGGCCAGGGAGCTATAAGGTCAGGGAGGGCCGAGGAGCTATAGGGTCAGGGAGGGCCATGGAGTTACAGGGTCAGTGAGGGCCAGAGAGTTATAGGGTCAGGGAGGGCCGAGGAGCTATTGGGTCAGGGAGGGCCATGGAGTTACAGGGTCAGGGAGGGCCAGAGAGTTATAGGGTCAGGGAGGGCCGGGGAGCTGGGGCTAGAGCTGGGAATCAGGACTCCCCAGCAGCAGCAGACAGAGAGAAGGGTCTGAGGGGGGAGAAATCTCTTAAGAAGACCATAAGCTTGAGCAGAGAAACAGAAAGGGTCTGCTACTGCTGCTAATTACCCAGAAACCACACAGAAAGTGCCCACTGTCCCTTACTGAAGAGGTTCACATCCCTTCCTCCACACATAAAAGGCGTAGTATGAAAACATTTCGCGGGGGACAAAGGAAGGAAGATTACCATAATCTTTTGGTTTGTATCCCCTGTAAGCTGTCCATGTGAGTCTCTTTTCTCACCTCTTTCTCCTCCTCCCTCCTCCTCCACCCTCCCCCTCTCTTTCTCTCCCTTCTCCTATGCTCACTCCTCTAATGTCTGGTTTTAAGGAATAGGCACGGCGGGAATTGGCTTTGTCGCCTAAGCCCGACAGTTGTGTTTTTTCCCGCCTTTCTGTGATCATCCATGTCGATGCTGGGCTGCTGTTTGGGGTAATCAGACAATGGCAGGCGAAACGAGGTGTCAGTGCGCTGACAGACCCCTCTTCATGTTATGTCATTGTTAATCCCCAGCCCCTCAGCGTCCTGTTCCTTCCTTCTCCCTCCTTCTCTCTCCGCTACTTTCATCCCTCCATTCCCAGTTGAGGGATGGGGGTAAATATGACGCCTTCATATTTCTACATATCAAAGCTCCGCTCTCAAGCTCGGGCTGTTTTCTCCCTAAGTGGCGAGGGGGATTGTACAGCACACAACTCGGAGCGAGAACTTTTATAAAATGAGGACATCACAGCTAGCAGCGGAGGCAGCAGAGACAGCTGCTGTTGCGTCGTATTGGCTCCTTCCATTTCTCAGTCTCTCAGTCTTCTCAGTCACAGGAAGGAATCCTGCACCAAAGCCAGCCACACAGGCAGGAAAACAGCTGGTTTGTTGGCGTCTTGTAAATGCTGATGCCTTTTCTTTCCATCTCTCCTGCCATCCAAGGATCACTCCTCCGGAAGTCTGATCCTTTCAGCTTGCCGTCTGTCTGCCTGCCTGACTCATAGACCCTCTGAGCAGCACCTCATGGATCTCATAGGAGAGATAGTAGGGTGGAGGGTGGAGGGGAGGTGAATGCTTTAGCGTTGGTGATGGAGGAAATTGTTTCAATTAAGAGGCAGAGAGTGACGGCCGACACTGGGAATGTAGTCTCTCAGTGAGAACAATGGAGAGTGTGAGAGAGTCTACCGGCAATCATTGTCTGTCACTTTCATATTGAATCTTCTGAAAAGCCAAAGCCACATGGTGATGGAGTCGAGAGAGTACTGTATGTGGGCTCCTTCCATGTCTGAGATGAACGAGCCATAAACTGCTTAGCTTTTCACATTCTCACAGGGTTATTTTCTCATTCTCTCTCTCCATCTCTTTCACAAGCCTCTTTCCCAGGCCTCTCTCCCTCTATCTCTCCCACTCTTTCCTGCGATCTCATTCTCTCTATGCTCTCTTGTTCTCTCTCTTGTTTTCTCGCCATCCGTCTCTCTCCTGCTCTCTTGTTCCCTCTCTCTGTCTTTCACAGGCTTCTTTCATTCTCTCTCTGTCTCTTTCCTGCTCTCTCGTTCTCTCCGTCTCTCACCTGCTACTGTTCCCCTGAAAGTGGCAGAGCACTTGCTGGTTTTAGTAAAATCTGACGGTTAGAGCATTTAGGTGACTTCCCTGCAGATGTAAAAGGCGGAACAGTTATTCCGTTTTTCATTTACATATTTCCCTGCTGACAGAGGCGAACTAAGGTACAAATTGAGTATTTTTACTTTCCCCTGTTTAGTTGAAGGAAAGCTCTGTAGCTCAGTTGGTAGAGCATGGCACTTGAAACGCCAGGATAGTGGGTTTGATTTGCAGGACCACCTATACGTAAAATGTATGCACAAATGACTGTAAGGCACTTTGGATAAATGTTTCTGCTAATATGACACATAACTGTTTTCATATAAATTATTGGATGCCTAATTAGCTAGAATGGTAGGACCACAAATTATTTTGGAAGATAAGACCTTGAATTATGTATGTTTCGGTTTGTTTTGGTGTGCTGAATGTGCGCCACTTGCATTTGAAAGTTCTACCACAGGTCCGATCCTGCAATCCCATTCTGGGTGCTGTGAGGCTGTGCTATGAGGCTGCTCCTCCCTGTCTCAGTATGAGTCTGAGGTATCAGAGGGTTCGACACGCGTGCTCCTGGTAACGCTCCCTGTAACTCTGTTTATACAGCCTCCCCATCAAGACTCCGCTCTCTACCCTTTATATGTTACATGAAGGAGCACAAAAGGCCCTGGTGAGACAACACTCCCCTCCTGCTGCTGTAACGAGTATGTCCCCTGTGTGTGTCAGGATCAGGGAAAAGGCATGAACTAGTCCTACACACCTGTTTTACCAACCTTACTGTAGGACGGAACTGGTGTCATTGACTTGGGTTTAAAATGAACCACATTTAAATGGATAAATATAATGATAGCACAATCTCCTATAAATGAGGAGTTGGCTGTATCTGGCCTTAAAGCTGCAACACAGTTGAATTGGAGCTACCGCTAAGAGATGGAGGCTACAGGACTTGATACTGGTGGATGTAAAAGGCTTTTAGATGGATTGAAGCTACAGCCAGCTGAGTGGACGCTAGAGTCCATGTCTATCTGGTCTTGTATCTCCATTCCAGTCAAACTGCATCTCTTATTTAAACTGTGTTCATTTACAGAACTCAGAACTGGGCATGCTGAATTTTTTATCCAAGTAGTAGATTCCTCTGACAACAAACACTAAAAGGTGTGTTTGGTTGAAATCCTACAGTACCCTCGAGCCTTGTTCCTGTGATACTGCTCGACAGTGGAAAGAGTATATCCTCAACCCTAAAAAAATTTGCTTAGGTTTCTGCATATACAGTGGGGAGAACAAGTATTTGATACACTGCCGATTTTGCAGGTTTTCCTACTTACAAAGCATGTAGAGGTCTGTAATTTTTATCATAGGTACACTTCAACTGTGAGAGACGGAATCTAAAACAAAAACCCAGAAAATCACATTGTATGATTTTTAACTAATTCCTTTGCATTTTATTGCATGACATAAGTATTTGATACATCAGAAAAGCAGAACCTAATATTTGGTACAGAAACCTTTGTTTGCAATTACAGAGATCATACGTTTCCTGTAGTTCTTGACCAGGTTTGCACACACTGCAGCAGGGATTTTGGCCCACTCCTCCATACAGACCTTCTCCAGATCCTTCAGGTTTCGGGGCTGTCGCTGGGCAATACGGAATTTCAGCTCCCTCCAAAGATTTTCTATTGGATTCAGGTCTGGAGACTGGCTAGACCACTCCAGGAACTTGAGATGCTTCTTACGGAGCCACTCCTTAGTTGCCCTGGCTGTGTGTTTCGGGTCGTTGTCATGCTGGAAGACCCAGCCACGACCCATCTTCAATGCTCTTACTGAGGGAAGGAGGTTGTTGGCCAAGATCTCGCGATACATGGCCCCATCCATCCTCCCCTCAATACGGTGCAGTCGTCCTGTCCCCTTTGCAGAAAAGCAGCCCCAAAGAATGATGTTTCCACCTCCATGCTTCACGTTTGGGATGGGTTCTTGGGGTTGTACTCATCCTTCTTCTTCCTCCAAACACAGCGAGTGGAGTTTAGACCAAAAAGTTATATTTTTGTCTCATCAGACCACATGACCTTCTCCCATTCCTCCTCTGGATCATCCAGATGGTCATTGGCAAACTTCAGATGGGCCTGGACATGCGCTGGCTTGAGCAGGGGGACCTTGCGTGCGCTGCAGAATTTTAATCCATGACGGCGTAGTGTGTTACTAATGGTTTTCTTTGAGACTGTGGTCCCAGCTCTCTTCAGGTCATTGCCCAGGTCCTGCCGTGTAGTTCTGGGCTGATCCCTCACCTTCCTCATGATCATTGATGCCCCACGAGGTGATATCTTGCATGGAGCCCCAGACCGAGGGTGATTGACCGTCATCTGAACTTCTTCCATTTTCTAATAATTGCGCCAACAGTTGTTGCCTTCTCACCAAGCTGCTTGCCTATTGTCCTGTAGCCCATCCCAGCCTTGTGCAGGTCTACAATTTTATCCCTGATGTCCTTACACAGCTCTCTGGTCTTGGCCATTGTGGAGAGGTTGGAGTCTGTTTGATTGAGCGTGTGGACAGGTGTCTTTTATACAGGTAACGAGTTCAAACAGGTGCAGTTAATACAGGTAATGAGTGGAGAACAGGAGGACTTCTTAAAGAAAAACTAACAGGTCTGTGAGAGCCGGAATTCTTACTGGTTGGTAGGTGATCAAATACTTATGTCATGCAATAAAATGCAAATGAATTACTTAAAAATCATACAATGTGATTTTCTGGATTTTTGTTTTAGATTCCGTCTCTCACAGTAGAAGTGTACCTATGATAAAAATTACAGACCTCTACATGCTTTGTAAGTAGGAAAACCTGCAAAATCGGCAGTGTATCAAATACTTGTTCTCCCCACTGTATAATCATGCTATACCACAATAAACATAACGTTCAAAAGCAGAGACTCTGAGATCATTGAGTGCTTTTGAAATCTGTAGCCTATCTCTGCTGCTCTGTATCAGCTCAATGGACAGCACCCTATAGCAAGGCTGTTTTGATAATAAATATAGACTACAAGATACAATATATACAAAAGTATGTGAACACCCCTTCAATTTAGTGGATTCGGCTATTTCAGTCTCACCCGTTGATGACAGGTGTATAAATTCGAGCACACAGCCATACAATCTCCATTAACAAACATTGGCAGTAGAATGGCCTTACTGAAGAGCTCAGTGACTTTCAACATGGCACAGTCATAGGATGCCACCTTTCCAACAAGTCAGTTATCAAATTTCTGCCCTGCTAGAGCTGCCCCGGTCAACTGTAAGTGCTGTTATTGTGAAGTGGAAACGTCTAGGAGCAACAATGGCTCAGCCTCGAAGTGGTACGCCACACAAGCTCACAGAACGGGACTGCTGAGTGCTGAATCGTCTGTCCTCGGTGGCAACACTCACTACCGAGTTCTAAACTGCCTCTGGAAGGAACGTCAGCACAAGAACTGTTTGTCGGGACCTTCATGAAATTGGTTTCCATGGCCGAGCAGCCACACACAAGCCTAAGATCACTATGCGCAATGCCAAGCATCGGCTGGAGTGGTGTAAAGCTTGCCGTCATTGGACTCTAAAGTCATGAATCACGCTTCACCATCTGGCAGTCACGGGTGAATCTGTGTTTGGCAGATGCTAGGAGAACACTACCTGCCCGAATGCATAGTGGCAACTGTAACGTTTGGTGGAGGAGGAATAATGGTCTGGGGCTGTTTTTCATAGTTCGGGCTAGGTCCCTTAGTTCCAGTGAAGGGAAATCTTAACGCTACAGCCAGGGGCGCAACTTTGGTTTTAGAAGTGGGGGGTCTATGGGTTCTCCCCACTTGGGCATCTAAAGCTCATTTCCTGCATTTCTACACAATCTAATATGGCCCATGGCCCTTCTATCTGTCTCTATTTAGAACAATAAAAAGTAAGCAAAAACGCCCACAGTCATCAAGCTAGGTAAAATATAATTATTAAATATGTTTAAGTGATTGATAATTCAATAATCATAGTTGCATAAAAGCATTTCGCTGCACTTACAATAACATCTGCTAACCATGTGTATGTGACCAATACAATTTGATTGTGTTGCACCTTTATTAACCAATAGCCTAACAAATGAACAACTTACAAAAAAGTACAAAGACTTAACTTTTGATTGTCTTTATTAAGACATCCTCTATATCAAATTTCAGCCAGACCACCCAGCCAGCCCGAGCCACCTGAACACCCGACCCCCACCAGTCTAATCATTAAGGTAGTAACAGCAGTTACCTTACCAGCTAGATCAGTCAACTAAAGAGGACGCAGTTTCTCCTCTGCTTGCTTTTACAACTCTGAGAAAAAGCGCAACATCTCTTCAATTTGAGTACTTTGGCGAAGCCAATTTCTGATTTCCATTGTGGCAGATTAGCTGGTTTGAGCTAGTTAAATAGGCCAAGGCTAATAACACTAACGCTTTTTACAGCTAGCTAAGAAGCTAAGGTATATGAGGCAGAGTTGAGTGAAGTAGCTTTATAAATCAAAATCAAATATTACAGGTGGATCACGTATTCACTTATCCTACCACAGAGATGAGCGATGAGACTGATTTTTCCCCCTGATTTTTATGGAAACCCAAAGGAGTCATACCTAACTGCCCAGTGGCTTTGCATAGCCCCTCTACAAACACCGCGGCGTGCCCTGTCCATTGTGCTGACACAGCGCAGCGGAGATACAGATTTATTTTGCACCAACCTGTCAATCAATTATTTTAATTGATTATCTAGGGAGATTAAACTAAAACTGAGGGGGCTCAAGTTTGAACTGAGGACCCGGGTCCATATTTAGCACTCTTCATGAAGGGTTTATTGTGTAAACTTCTGTAGTGTGCTAGTACATCTAACCGTAGCCGATGTGGGACGGCTAGCTAGTTAGCTGTGTGTGCATTAGCAGAGTCCATTACAAAAAACACAAATAAAATAAAATCGAATTGTATTTGTCAAATGCTTACTTACGAGCCATTAACCAGCAATGCAGTTCAAATAAATATAGCTAATAAAATATTTACTAAATAAGGTAAAATAAAAAAAATATAATCAATCAAAAGGTAACACAATAAATGTATATAACAATAACGAGACTATATACAGTGGGTACCGGTACTGAGTCAATGTGTGGCGGTACAGGTTAGTCTAGGTAATGTGTAAAGTGACTATGCATACTGTAGATAATAAACAGCGAGTAGCAGCAGTGTAAAAACAAAGGGGGGGTCAATGTAAACAGTTTATGTGGCCGTTTGATTAGTCTTATGGTTTGGGGTAGAAGCTGCTAAGGAGACTTCTGGTCCAAGACTTGGCGCTCCGGTACCGCTTGCCTTGCGGTAGCAGAGAAAACAGTCTATGACTTGGGTAACTTCTTTGACAATTTTTGGGGCCTTCCTCTGACACCGCCTAGTATATAGGCAGGAAGCTTGGCCCCAGTGATATACTGGACCGTATGCACTACCCTCTGTAGCGCCTTACTGTCAGAAGCCGAGCAGTTGCCATACCAGGCAGGGATGCTACCGGTCAGGATGCTCTCAATGGTGCATCTGTACAACTTTTTGAGGATCTGGGGACTCATGACAAATATTTTCAGTCTCCTGAGGGGGAAAAGGTGTTGTCGTGCACTCTTCACAACTGTCTTGGTGTGTTTGGACCATGATAGTTTGTTGGTGATGTGGGCACCAAGGAACTTGAAACTCTCGACCCGCTCAACTTTAGTCCCGTCGATGTTAATGAGGGCCTGTTCGGCCCTCCTTTTTCTATAGTCCATGATCAGCTCCTTTGTCTTGCTCACTATGAGAGAGAGGTTGTTGTCTCTGAGCTCATCCCCATAGGCTGTCTCATTGTTGTTGGTGATCAGGCCTACCACTGTTGTGTCGTCAGCAATGACATGCTTGGCCACACAGTTGTTGGGGAACAGGGAGTACAGGAGGGGACTGAGCACGCACCCCTGAGGGGCCCCAGTGTTGATGATCAGCATGGCAGATGTGTTGTTGCCTACCCTTACCACCTGGGGGTGGCCCGTCAGGAAGTCCAGGATCCAGTTGCAGAGGTAGGTGTTTAGTCCCAGGGTCCTTAGCTTAGTGATGAGCTTTGTGGGCACAATGGTTTTGAATACTGAGCTGTAGTTAATGAACAGCATTCTCACATAGGTGTTTCTTTTGTCCAGGTGTGAAAGGGCAGTGTGGAGTGCAATTGAGATTGCGTCATCTGTGGATCTATTGAGGCGGTATGCGAATTAGAGTGGGTCTAGGGTTTCTGGCATGATGGTGTTGATGTGAGCCATGACCAGTCTTTCAAAGCACTTCATGGCTACCAACGTGAATGCTACAGGGCTGTAATCATTTAGGCTGGTTACCTTCGCTCTCTTGGGCACAGCGACTATGGTGGTCTGTTTGAAACATGTAGGTATTACAGACTCGGTCAGGGAGAGGTTGAAAATGTCAGCGTAGACACACCAGTTAGTCAGTGCATGCTTTGAGTACAAGTCATGGTAATCCGCCTGGCCCCACAGCTTTTTGAATGTTGACCTGCTCTTGCTCACATCGGCTACAGAGAGATTGATCACACAGCCATCCAGAACAGCTGGTGCTCTCATGCATGCATCAGTGTTGATTGCCTCGAAGCGAGCGTATATAGGCATTTAGCTCGTCTGGTAGGCTATCGTCACTGTGCAGCTTGTGGCTGGGTTTCCCATTGTAGTCCATAATAGTTTCCAAGCCCTGCCACATCCGACGAGCGTCAGAGCCGGTGTAGTAGGATTCAATCTTTGACCTGTATTGATGCTTTGCCTGTTTTACGGTTTGTCTGAGTGCATAGCGAGATTTCTTATAAGTGTCCGAATTAGTGTCCCGCTGCTTGAAAGCGGCAGCTCTAGCCTTTAGCTCAGTGCGGATGTTGCCTGTAATCCATGGCGTCTGGTTGGGAAATGTACGTACTGTCATTGTGGGGATGACGTCGTCGATGCACTTATTGATGAAGCCGGTGACTGAGGTGGTATACTCCTCAATGCAACTGGATGAATCCTGGAACATATTCAAGTCTGTGCTAGCAAAACATTCCCGTAGCGTAGCATCCACGTCATCTGACCCCTTCTGTATTGAGCGAGTCGCTGGTACTTCCTGCTTTAGTTTTTGCTTGTAATCAGGAATCAGGAGGATAGAATTATGGTCAGAGTAGCCAAATGGAGGGTGAGGGACAGCTTTTGGGCTCCTGAGTGGAGCAGTGGTCTAAGTCACTCCATCTCACTGCAAAAGGTGTCATTACAGTCCCTGGTTCGAATCCAGGCTGTATCACATCCGGCTGTGATCGGGAGTTCCGTAGGGCGGCACACAATTGGCCCAGCGTCGTCCGGGTTTGGCTGGGGTAGGCCGTCATTGGAATTTGTTCTTAACTGACTTGCCTAGTTAAATAAATAAAAATAATTGTATGCGTCTCTGTGTGTGGAGTGAAGGTGGTCTACAGTTTTTTTAAATCTGGTTGTACGTGACTTTCTGGTAGAAATGAAGTAAAACTGATTTAAGTTTGCCTGCATTAAAGTCCCCGGCCACTAGGAGCGCTGCTTCTGGATTAGCATTTTCTTGTTTGCTTTGGGCTTATAGAGCTCGTTGAGTGCGGTCTTAGTGCCAGCATCAGTTTGCTGTGGTAAATAGACTGCTACGAATAATATAATATAGATGATAACTCTCATGGTAGATAGGGTGGTCTACAGCTTATCAGAGGGTATTCTACTTCAGGCGAGCCATGCCTCGAGACTTCTTTAATATTAGACATTGCGCACCAGCTGTTATTGGGAAATAGACACAAACACTTGCCCCTCGTATTACCAGACGTAGCTGCTCTGTCCTGCCAAAACACAGAGAAGCCAGCCAACTCTATATTATCCATGTCGTCGTTCAGCCAAGTCTCGGTGAAACATAAGATATCACAGTTTTTAATGTCCCATTGGTAGAATAGTCTTGATCAAAGATTGTCCAGTTTGTTTTCCAATGATTACACATTGGCCATGTTGGGCTCTGAAATATGAAATATACTTATTCATGTCACTGAGGGAGAGAGGGGAATGCATAATGTTTACATTCTGTCTGGATATGCTATTGCTAGCCATTAGGGATCCTATGGGAGGAGAAGAGACACAGTCTGGTACACGTTTTAACATGACAGCTGTGAGTTGGGGAGGAGTGAGCAATTTGGGGTCGAAGTCAGGTCAGATGAAGTGAGGAAGAACAGATATCACTAAGGTTCTGTCTAGCAACATAGATGCATTGGCTGTTCAGATGTGTAGGAGGAGACTCAGCATAGGAGAAAGGGTTAAATATCAATGCTTGTGTGAATATGTCTTTTGTGTTATACAGCTGTATGACTCAATGGGTGAATAAACTTGGTTTAAGCTTTACTAATCGTCTGAGTTTTACGAGGTTCATTTAGAACCTAACAGACAATACTACCGAAGGTAGTGGGGGTTTACCTACTCGTCGGCATATTCTTACAAGGCACCCCGCCCTTCTCCCTCTTTGTATCTGTCTTTTCTTCGCTCTGATGACAGGGATTTGGGCCTTATCTCGACAAAGCAGTATATCCTTCGCGTCGGACTCATTAAAGAAAAAATCTTCATCCAGTTCGAGGTAAGTAATCGCTGTTCTGATGTCCAGAAGCTCTTTTCGGTCATAAGAGACGGTAGCAGCAACATTATGTATAAAATGAGTTACAATAAATGCGAAAAAGCTATCAAAATAGCCCAGTTGATTAGGAGCCGTAAAACGGCAGCCATCCCTCCGGTGCCTTTCAAATCTTATTTTAATGCTAGCAAAAAAATATACTTTAAAAAACTAAAGATACCAAAATGTAGATAACTTTGTAGATTTATCCATGGTTCTGGATGACAATGTAAATACCAAATAATAAATCCTGCTGTACTACCTATACCACCAGCTCTGGAAAGTACATTAGTTTGATCTCATTCTCACTAATTGCACCGAGATTATCTGTCATACACTGTAGAACGCAGCAGTGGTAAAAAGGTAACTGGTAAGTGGCACTGTGGGATTTTGCTGGAAAAGTGTTTTTCGCCATGAGTGAGACTCGGAGTCACTTTGGAAAGTGTATATATATGCACACACGCACACGCACACACACACACACACACACACACACACACACACACACACACACACACACACACACACACACACACACACACACACACACACACACACACACACACACACACACAAACACACACACACACACACCCAGCCCTAATATATTTTTCATCGTTCCCAAACAGTAATACGAGTGAACAGAAGTTCAGTGTTTGGGATCCATCTGAATAAATTAAGCTCAGTATCCATAATTGAGAGGCAAATGCATGGAAAATGGTTATACATCACATTTAATTTCAGTGACAAAGCATTTTAGAGCTGGCGGGTGGCTTGTATTGTGTCCTAGCTGAAGTTGGGGTGGTGTAGGCCTTGATTACGTGACAGTGTTAATTGAACTTATTTAGTTTGTAGCAGGAGGACCCCTGGGAATTGCTGTCCGAAGGTGTTGGGTGTTGAAGTTGAGAAGCTTTTCTGAGTGCTCTGCTGTTGCTTTGTTCTGGGTGCTAGAGTAGTCATGTGTGTGTGTGTGTGTATTTCTCATGTCTGGCTGCTATTTTCATCAGAACATAAGCACTTTTCTGCTTTAGTGTACAATATAATATGTTGAATGCTAAGAAATGTATAAATATGAAGTCTGTTTTTTATTTCTGTTTTCTACTTTTTGATGATCATCATTTCAAAAACATACTGTAATAGGGCATAATGCAAAAAGTCAAATAAGGTATAATATGTTTTATTTGAGTTTAACTGTTGTTTTTACTGTAGCTCCAGCTAATTCATTAGCCAATTGAGTTGTAATCCTTGGTTACTAAATGGAACCTGTGTCTCCTGATCCCTAGCAGTTGAACCTCCCTGGATCTGTATCCGGTGTAAGTACAACCCTAGTATTGATGTGCAGTATGGCTTTGTGTAAGCACATACAAAAAGGGAGAGTTGACTTAAACCTCAACAAAAGACAGTAAGCTTGAGGTGAGTGAGGGGGTGTATGGGGCGGGAAGGGAGTTTTAGTTGTGGTCACTAAAGCACCCTATTACCTCTATGGAGTACTACATTATACCACAACCCTATGGGCCCTGGTCAAAAGTAGTGCACTGTAGGTAATAGGGTGCCATTTGGGACACAGCCTAAGTCTACTGTCACCAGATGGGGTGTTTTGTTGGTTGGATCTCTGTCTCTTTGTAACAAAACAATGACAAATTTAGCCCTTTACCCCTCCCTCTCCCTCTCAACCTTTTATTGTTCGGCTGGTAACGAGATTGGGAAGGCATTTATTGCATCTGCAGCTCTGTCATCTTAGATATGTGAGCATGTATTGTGTCAGATTGCACTCAGTCTCACAGTCTGGTCTAGTCTGTGCACTCTTATGTAGACTACCGTATACCCCCTGATCAAAGGATAATGCACAGACTGTCGCTTGCCCTCCCCTGGGCCCTGACAGTTGGAGGGAAGAGTCTTGCATAATTGAAAAGTCCTAGCCTAAAGACTTTTGCTGGTGCACAGGATTGTTGTCGGTGATGACTACTGTAGCATTCACCTCAATAGAACACCTAAAAGGCATCAGTTAATGTGTCAAGTACTGCATTAGTGTCAATACCAGTTGGTACTGTTGTGTGTATTTCTTTCACCTCTCAACAACTCTGCTGATCAAGGGGAAGGCTGATTGTGAGAGAGAAAGAGAGAGTTAAGGAGGGTCACGGTTCATCAAGAACTGTGACTTGGAGTGAGAATTGATTCAGCCCCTTAGCCCCCATGGCTATGTCATGCTGATGGGGAGGGTTGGTTGTCAAGGACTGTGATCAGTGAAGTTGTTCTACCTAGGAGTGAACCTACCCTCATATCCAGATGGCTGAACCAGCCTTTAGTCTCTGGGATGAGGTGCAGTAGGGGGGTCAGGGAGGGGCAGTAGGGGGGCCTAGCCAGAGCCACTGAGCCATCTAGGGAGGAGAGAAGAAAGATCAGTATATCACTCCAGTCCACTCACTACAAAGTAAGAGCCCATAGATCCAAGGAGCCTATCCAGCCAAGGAGCTGGGAATACCAGACCTTCATCATTAAACTGATAGTTGCGGAAATTAGGATTAGATTAGGATTAGCACCCTAAAGGTTATTCATTGGTAATTATACCCTAATGCACAAATGACCACATCGACAGGTTTGTAATTGGTTAAAGCTGCAATATTTAACTTTTTGGGCGACCTGACCAAATTCACATAAAAATGTGAGTTATAGATCTGTCATTCTCATTGAAATCAAGTATAAGAAGCGGTAGTTCTGTTCTATGTGTACTATTTCTATGCTTCCTGTTCTTAAATTTAGTTTTTGCATCTTTTACATTCGGTTTTGTACACCAGCTTCAAACAGCTGGAAATATTTCTGGATGTGGAAAAGATATTTCACAGCAATTCAGACTGGACAATGGTTCTCTACACTATACTTTCTTGTTTTGTCACATAAACTGAAATGAGGTGAACTATTAGAATTTCAGCAACCAGGAAATGGCGGAGCGATTTCTGCATAGTGCACCTTTAAAAGATACCACATTGTAATGCCTTTCGCTGGAGACAAATATAACTTTCACTTTTGATACTAGTGGTTTGTCAATGTTATCAATTATCATTCCAGCAATGATCTTGGCCTCGTCTGTTATCCACACATTTGTTCCCTGTAACCATCCATACCAGCCCAGCCACAGTTGGGTTTGTTGAGATGGGGTGAGAAGAGATGAATAATTCAGCAGTCGAGAAGGGGCTTCAGCACCAGTGAGGCCTTCATAGCTGCCAACTCCCGCTTACTGTGGCCATTAAGCTAACAAGCAATATTTGTATTTATCAGCAGGTCTGGGTGGTTAGCAGCATTCAAACTCCAAAGACGCAGACAGACAGAAGAGAGAGAGGAGGGAGACAGAGTCAAGGCAGCAGGTTGATATGTCAAGAAAAACTGAGGTGAAGTGCTGACACGCCAACGTCTTAGCAGATAACGCTTAAATCGTTTTTCCTCCAAAACTTCAGCAGTAAAGGTTCAAAGAGATATAGCCATAATACACATTTTCGGAGTAAGTAGTGGTGTTTGAAGTTATTTTATGGGATTTCGCTGTAAGGCCCAGAATTGATTTGGAGAAGGGATAAAAGGGAGATACTATATCGTCAGAGCTTTGTCGGAAAAATCTTAGCATCCATTTGTAGTTCCGCCAATATGCCTGCAGGTTATGGAGGTGGGGTGAAGGGGGGTTGTTGGCATTGACATTATATAGCAGAATGAATTGTGCTGAGTTTACACCTCCCGCTGTTTACGCTCTGCTCTTTCATAATCTTTCATGAACCATACAATGTTTAATTTAATGTCCTGGGTCAGAGAGAAACTTGAGAAAAAACATATTAATAATGAAATGTATAGTACAGGGGAGGAAGAGAGGGAGAGGAGGAAAAAGAGAGGAGAAAAAGAGCTGGAGAGGGAAAAATGGGTTTGAGGCTTCTCAGCAAACAGGTCAGCGGGATCTTTTCAAGTCTGCAGCTTCAGTGCAGTCAATAGTTTAAAAGCTTGTGTTATTTCTGAATGTGAGGCTAGCGCGCTTGTATTTTTTCTTCCTACATGACAAATGCCTTGCTGTCCAGTGCCTTGCTCCTGTGGTTGAAAAAAAATGCTATTCTAACATAAAAGGCCAGAAAATAGAGTTTCTCAGGTCCTATACGGTTAAAACAATCCATATTGTTTTACCAAAGATAATTTAAATAAAGAGGCCCAGAAACTGCTTCTTCAATCGAAATCCCTGATCACCCTTTTAGGCGATGTCATGGCGAAGTTGGCTAGCTAAACTCATGCGCAGAAACAGGTCATCGGGTCTAACGGTTGTGTCGCACCGAACTGCGCATGTGGAGGCCGTCAAATCAAAGGCACTGCTTCGATATGAAGTTGTTTTTGAAGAAAATGACGTGTCACTTCCACAAGATTGTGGTAATGACAGTTTCAGCTACTTAAGACATTGGTTTGAATCTAGGTTTTGCCTTCAGATTTTGAGAAAATTAACAACTTAGGACACATTTTTAACTTCTCCCTTTGACTTGCCAAACCCCGAATACCAGTCTGGTCTATTGAGTCTGCTTCCCGAGGTGTTCCTGGAACTATTAGCCTGTGTTTAAAATCGGTGGTTTTAATTAATATACTGTTCTATTTTGAAGAGATATACTATTATTTTCATTCGAGTTGACACCAAAACGGTAGTATTTTTCCTTCATAGCTTGTTCTCCATCTTCTTTTTAAATAAGTGGCCAATTTGTTTTCAGCACTTTAATTTCCATGACTGATCATTTTCTCATGGCTCTCTCTTGTCCCTCTGCAGCAGACACATCGTGAGCAATATGTTTGGAGTATCGAATTACAATACATATAGAATCGTGAGAATCGCAGTACATTTAAGTATCTAAGTATCGTGAAAATATCATATCTTGAAGTCCATGGCAATTCCCAGCCCTGTTACATACACAATCTTACAAGGCCACAACACACACACACACACACACACACACACACACACACACACACACACACACACACACACACACACACACACACACACACACACACACACACACACACACACACACACACACACACACACACACACACACACACACACACACACACACACACACCCATGTAATACAGTATCTGAGTTCCCCACATCTCTCCAGGACATTTTAGGTCTACCAGATGAAAGAGTCAGATCTCAGAGTCCTGCCACCTTCAGAGGAAGGTCCAGGGGCCGTGTGACTTATTTATGACTCTCCTGGTACCTGGTGCTCCTTGTCCTACACTTCCCTCCCTCTCCCTGGTCCCCTCCACCTCCATCTCTCCCCCTGCCCTATGCTCCCGTCTCCCCTGCACGTCCTACTATTCTCCCCTCTCCCCTTCTCCCTCTACCCCCTCTCCACCTCCCTCTACCCCTGTTGTATATCCCTCCTCCCTGTCCTACATACACTCTACCCCTGCTCCCTCTCCCCTCGCCCTCTCTTCTCTTCTATGCCCCTGTCTCCCCCTCTCCTTCTTCACTCTCCCTCTCCACACTATAGTCAATGTAGGCTCACAGGGCTGGCTCCGTTGCTTTCATATGATGAAACTCCCCCTATTCCCGCCCCCCATCTCATCCTATTTAAAAGGTGTGCCTGCCGTAATAAGGTGTGCCTGTGCTAATAATTGGTGTGTAGGGAGAGAAAAATGTGTTTATGTGAGTAAATGAGATGCCATTAACACCTGATGCAGCTGCTCCACTAAGGAAATAGCACCCCTCTGGTTTATCTGGGTCACTGCATGCTATGCATAGAGGTCCTATAGCGCTTCAACATTTACCAGATATCTAGATTAGAGAGCCATGTAAATAGATATTTCAGTTTTGGCTTGATTTTATATTTCTATTATTATATTTTTATCTTTCAAAATGAGGTGCCAGTATACATACAGTCACTTTCTCAAAACCCTAAGGCAAGGCATGTTTAAACTTCATCTTTCATTTTTTAATTAACCTTTATTTAACTAGGCAAGTCAGTTAAGAACCAATTCTCATTTACAATGACGGTCTACCCCGGCCAAACCCTAACCCGGACAATGCTGGGCCAATTGTGCGCCGCCCTATGGGACTCCCAATCATGGATGGTTGTGATACAGCCTGGAATCGAACCAGGGTCTGTAGTGACACCTCTAGCACTGAGATGCAGTGCCTTAGACCTATGGGACCCCCAATCACGGACGGTTGTGAAACAGCCTGGAATCGAACCAGGGTCTGTAGTGACGCCTCTAGCACTGAGATGCACTGCCTTAGACCGCCACTCGGGAGCCCTAGGTAAGATGCATTTGTTCTAATGCTGTAATAAGATATAAGTCCTTGGTTCAATGTAAACAATGACATTGTGGCATTGCACCACAGTTTATTGAAGTACAATGCTAACACTTGTAATATTCCGTACACTGTATAGTAGTGTATGATAATCATCATAGAGACTAAACCTTTCACATACTAAACAATCAGATGGCTTGTTTTTTGTTAAACACAACATCCTTAAAAGTACTGGAATAATTTTGTACTTTAGTACTCTAGTACTCTCTTAGCCACAGTGTGTGACAATGGTTTCCATTCTACAGGGCAATAAATAAAACCATTACACGTATCTCTTTGTTTATCACGATGGGTACATATTGTGTACATGATTTAGCCTGAGTGGTGTTAGCTAGCATTCCTGCAATGGGAGGAAAATATTTAATATCTATTTGAACTGCTAGCTAACATAACCAAAATATTTTATGCTAATATTCCTTCAGTTGCATCACTCAAGACATTGCATGCTCTAAGCTTTATCTTTTAAAAACAATTTTTAATTGACCGTGCTAAAATGTTAATTCCATATGCCTACTCCAAAACACACTCCCTTCTATTTCCTTTGTCAGAGGCTTTTTGTACGGGAAATATGTTACTAATGGGTTATGAATTAATAACCACCCAAACTGAATTTGATTTTTATACAAGGTGATTCTAGAAAGCCATGCCACACAGAGCCGCCCACCGCATTTTCAGCATTTTCTGGACGAGTGCTTCCTTACATTTTCCTTGGTCCTATAATGCATCCTTTGTCATCATCCCCATCATCCCAGCCAGTAATGTAACTCCCTAGGAACTTCTCCTGGTGTAATTTACTTACCAAAGCCAGGCCCATTCATTTTCTATTATTGTGAAAAGATGATTTGTGTTTTGGGGGCCTGTCTGTATTTTTTATGTTTTATTTAGTTCCTCAGCAGGGTAACATGAGGCACTGGCTAATGGAACATAGTCACACTGTCCTCATTCCCATTGTGACATTTAACTACTGAGCCTCTGTGCACGTGTTAATGTGTCCTCCCCAAGCACCTTAATTCAACTTGAAATTCCTAATGGAACTCACTATCGTTGGTGGTGGTGGGTCTTCAGAGACGTCGAGGGGAAGGGAAGGGGTGGGGGCGACAGCAACTTAACACGTAAATTCACTTGCCTGAGTCGGGGCTGTGCGTCTAGCGACTTAAATGCTCCAGTGGTTGTGTGTCTAGAGGGAGACTGGAGAGAACATCTTCTGAAATAACCTCTCCGGGTCCTGACCTGCTTTCGTAAGGGGGGTGTCTTTTTCTGGCCCCCTATTTTTTGACTGCTACAGTCATATTTGTTTGTGATAGACACAGTGATATAAGATTGAATATGTTGGTACCAAATAACTTCATTTGATGACTAGTTACATTTCCTCAACAACAATGCAGTTATTGTCTTTTATGATGCCTTTTGATACCTTACGATGCCTAGACAGAAATTTGTTTACATTTTACCCATGCTCTGCCACAGCAAATAGTCATTACTATATTAACAACATTATGTTTATATCATAAACATCACAATAATCCAAACTACAAACTGGAACTAGCACATTTTCATTCTGCTGGTAGAATCGGGAAGTTTCAACTTCCTGTGTATTTGTCTGCTCATAGTGAATCAAAAAGTCTGCCATTCATACCAAATGCAGTTACCGCTTGTTTAACTTCTCTGATCTACGGATACCGGATGCGGGTTTAAATTCGACAACATACGGTGATCGCCACAAATAGTCATATTAAACATTCCTGAAAATACAAGTGTCTCACATGCTTCAAAAGCCTAGGATCTTGCTAATCCAACTGCGTTGTCAGATTTAAAAAAGGATTTACTGCGAAAGAATACGATGCGATTATCTGAGCACAGAGTCCCATACCAAAATACTTTTTCAACCAGCACAGGCGTAACAAAATCACAGATTGCAATAAAATAAATAATTTACCTTTGAAGATCTTTGTAACGGCTTTCTTCTGTGGTGGACGAAGGAGAGGACCAAAGCGCAGCGTGGTTAGTGTTCATCATCTTTAATAACAACAAAAAACGTGAACACTACAAAATACAAAACAATAAATGTGGAAAAACCGAAACAGTCCTTTCTGGTGCATAGAACACAAAGACAGAAAACAACCACCCACAAAACCCAACACAAAACAGGCTACCTAAATATGGTTACCAATCAGAGACAATGACAAACACCTGCCTCTGATTGAGAACCATATCAGGTCAAACATAGAAACGGAAAAACTAGACACACAACATAGAATGCCCACCCAGCTCACGCCCTGACCAACACTAAAACAAAGAAAACACAAAATAACTATGGTCAGAACGTGACAATCTTGCTCTGTTTGCAATCCCAAGGCTCATTGTTACACAATGAATGGTCTTTTGTTAAATCCATTTTTATAGCCTAACACGAAACATTTTGTGAACGCTTATCTCGTGGAATTTCGTGTCATTCAATTTTCGACTAAACATTCAATGTAAATACACAGACTAAACCTGACTTTATCCAGTCATGTTTGGTTTCCTTGCAATCAACTGTTTGTTTGTAACACAACCAAACTTGATGGGTCATTTCGCGGGACGTATTGACCCAAAGAAACCGATTGGAAGACAACAAGTAACGACCTCATTGTGCACCAATTATATGCCCGCTGTTTCGTTGATTGACTGTATTTTAACCCAATGACTACTGATCGTCTTGAAATCTAGCTGGATAGATAGCCAATGAGCAGAGGTAAACGGCAATATCTAATAGTTCTGCGTTGGAAGACCAACCCATATAGTAAACTCCGGCGTAAAGACGGTCTTTCACCGTTGCATTTTCATACTGGAAGGAGCGAAGCTTGTTACGCACAGCACTATTTCGGTAACGCGCATCTTCAGCTGTTTATATATCGAACATCATGGCGAATAAGTCAGGGAAAGCTAAATCTAAGACTAGATATACGAATGTAGACAAAATTATAGAGGAAATTGATCGTGAAAGTGAAACATATGCTTTTGGAAGAGGACTCAGTTAGCGACCATGACTCAAATGGAAGCATATTTTTTGAACGGAGAGGACATTGTTTTGGACTGGTAAGTTCTTCTCATGCTAATGCCGTTGTTTGAAATTAATAATATAAAATATTATTTGTGATTGTTTTTACATTTTATTTGCAATATATAAAAATGTAATGAAACGTGTAAAGTACACATTGGCTATACTTCCTCCAGCGGCATGCTTCCTCAGCTCAGTCTACATATTATGGATTAGAGGGAGCATGGTCGAGATGCGTGTGTCTGCCGCCAACGTGTCCATCCCCAACGTGTCCATCCCCCTCTGAAGCTGGTTCATCCAGCTGGACCCCTGCTGTCTCTTGCTCCACACTTCCCGGGCCATCTAGAGGTAAACTGTTCATATTTACTCTTGAGGGCTATATAAATTGATTTGATTTGATAGAGGACTGAGGGTCTTCCAAATATTGAAAGTGTGTAAATAGTTACCCATGTTATTTTGTAAATGTATATATTGTTTTTCTTCATATTATTTTTTCAATCTTTTTTTTTCAAATTTTTTTTTTCTCCATTTTTTCCCCTCCATTTTTTGGGGGGGTGTGTTAGAATACCATTTTGTTATTTTGTATATAGTTATTTGTTTCAAAATGTATACCTTCACCAATTTGGCCACTTGGGTACATTTGGGCTACTTGTGTGGGACACCTGGGTGACTTCATAATAAATGTCATGTAGCACACTCATTTTGGAAGTTATCATTCTGAAACTTTGCACAAGTACTGTTGCCCTCTTATGTTTTTCACTGACATTGTCCCCATATTCATATCTGAATGTTTGTTTTATCTTGTTCATTTTAAAGATGATGATACAACAATTAAAAAGAAAAAACGTATGTTTTTTTCATTGTATTATCTAAACCAAATCTATTGGTGTTATATTCTCCTACATACAATTCACATTTACACAAACTACAGAGTGTTTTCTTTCAAATGGTACCAAGAATATGCATATCCTTGCTCCTGGACCTGAGCTAGAGGCAGTTAGATTTGGGTATGTCTTCAGGCGGAAATTGAAAGAAGGGGGGGGGGGGGGATAGCTGTAAGTACAGTGCCTTCAGGAGAGTATTCAGACCCTTGGTCCACATTTTGTAACATTACAGCTTTATTATAAAGTGGATTATATAAAAAAAACTCCTCAGCAATCTACACAAAATACCCCATACATTCTTAGAAATGTTTGCTAATTTAAAGAAAATGAAAAACAGAAATACCTTATTTACGTAAGTATTCAGACCCTTGCTATGAGACTTGAAATTGAGCTCAGGTGCATCCTGTTTACATTGATCGTCGCTGAGATGTTTCCTGCCACGCCCGTCGGAAGAAACGGACCAAGGTGCAGCGTGGTGACCGTACATTTTCCTTTATTTTTTAAATGTCGCCAACAAAACAATAAACAACAAAAACGAACGTGAAACTCTGTAAGGCTATACATGCATTAACGGAGACAACTACCCACAACTACCAAAAGGAAAAAAGGCTGCCTAAGTATGACATATGACGTATGACGCTGTTGCACCTTCTTCACCGCACTGTCTGTGTGGGTGGACCATTTCAGATGGTTGGTGTTACGAATCCCTTTGGCCCGACAGTCTAGGGGGGATGGTAACGAGACCCGTAACATAACTCATGCAAAGTATAACAGTGAAAACGTAACAGTGAGAACGAAAAACCACAGACAACTAAATTACCGTCAAACACTCATGGTTTATTTGGTAAACACACGGTAAAGGGGGGGCAGGAAAAGGGGCTGAGCTGGACCCAAGGAAAGAAACAAATATCCAAAAACACCACTAAGCTAGACTAGCCTACTTCAATACAGCTAACTAACTAACCAAAAATACAGTGGGTGGTCCGCCCAGTTCTAACTAGTGTTCTTAGACAAAGTGTTCCTACGGGTAGTGTATGTCCACGGGCGACTTGTCTTGGTACCCCCTTTTCCCACCATAAAACAAACAGTCAAACTCACAGGGGAACGGACAAAGTGACATGTAGTTGCAAAAACAAGAGATCTACAGAGAGATTGCATGACAGAGAGATTGAGCTCCAGAGAAAACAACTGAATGGGTTTTTAAACCAAGTGAAAGGGGTTGTGATTGGATAATGGAAACAGGAGGAGGTGTGTCTTCTGATTGATGACTGATTGGTGACTGATTGGGGAATGATGATTGCCACCTGTGAGGGGAGAAGGAGAGAAAAGAAATACACACACACACAGGATACACTCACAGGATACCTGTATCCGTAACAGTTGGTGATGTGTATGCCGAGGAACTTGAAGACTTTTACCTTCTCCACTACTGTCCCGTCGAAGTGGATAGAGGCGTGCTGTTTCTTGAAGTCCACGATCATCTCCTTAATTTTGTTGAGATAGGTTATTTTCCTGGCACCACTCTGCCAGGGCACTCATCTCTTCCCTATAGGCTGTCTCGTCATTGTTGGTAATCATGCCTACAACTGTTGTGTCGTCTGCAAACTTGATGATTGAGTTGGAGGCATACGTGGCCACACAGTCATGGGTGAACAGGGAGTACATGAGGGGGCTGAGCAGGTGGGGCCCCTGTGTTGAAGATCAGTGAAGTGGAGTTGTTGTTTCCTACCTTCACAACCTCGGGGGCAGCCCGTCAGGAAGTCCAGGACCCAGTTGCATAGGGCGGGGTTCAGACCCAGGACCCTGAGCTTAATGATGAGCTTGGAGGGTACTATGGCGTTGAAGGCCTAGCTATAGTCAATGAACAGCATTCTTATATAGGCATTCCTCTTGTCCAGATAGGATAGGGCAGTGTGCAGTGTGTTGGCGATTGCATTATTTGTGGATCTATTAGGGCGGTAAGCAAATTGTAGCGGGTCAAGAGTGGCAGGTAAGGTAGAGGTGATATGATCCTTAACTAGCCTCCCAAAGAACTTAATGATGAAAGAAGTGAGTGCTACGGGGCGATAGTCATTTAGTTCAGTTATCTTTGCTTTCTTTTGTACAGGATCAATGGTGGACATCTTGAAGCAAGTGGGGACAGCTGAATGGCATAAGGAGAGATTGAATATGTCCGTAAACACTCCACCCAGCTGGTCTGCGCATGCTCTGAGAACGCGCCTAGGGATGCAGTCTGGGATGGCAACCTTGCGAGGGTTAACACGTTTAAATGTCTTACTCACTTTGGCCACGGAGAATGAGATTCCACAGTCATTGGAAGCGGGCCGCATTGTTGGGGCTGTGTTATCCTCAAAGCTGGCGAAGAAGGTGTTTATCTTGTCCGGGAGCAAAATGTCGGTGTCCGCGACGTGGCTGGTTTTCCCTTTCTAATCCATGATTGTCTGTAGACCCTGCCACATACATCTCGTGTGTGAGCCGTTGAATTAAGACTCCACTTTGTCTCTGTACTGACGTTTTGCCTGTTTGATTGCCATACAGTTCCTTGCAAAAGTATTCACCCCCTTGGCGATTTTCCTATTTTGTTTCATTACAACCTGTAATTTAAATAGATTTTTATTTGGATTTCATGTGATGGACATACACAAAATAGTCCAAATTGGTGAAGTGAAATTAAAAAATAACTTGTTTCAAAAAATGATAAAGAAAAACTGAAAAGTGGTGAGTGTATATGTATTCACTCCCTTTGCTATGAAGCCCCTAAATAATTACCTTCAGAAGTCACATAATTAGTTAAATAAAGTCCTCCTGTGTGCAATCTAAGTGTCACATGATCTGTCACATGATCTCAGCATATGATCTCACCTGTTCTGAAAGGCCCCAGAGTCTGCCACACCACTAAGCAAAGGGCACCACCAAGCAAGTGACACCATGAAGACCAAGGAAATCTCCAACAGGTCAGGGACAAAGTTGTGGAGAAGTACAGATCAGGGTTTGCTTATAAAAAAATATCAGAAACATTGAACATCCCACGGAACACCATTAAATCCATTATTAAAACATTTCAAGAATATGGCACCACAGCAAACCTGCCAAGAGACGGCCGCCCACCAAAACTCACGGATCAGGCAAGGAGGGCATTAATCAGAGGCAACAAAGAGACCAAAGATAACCCTGAAGGAGCTGCAAAGCTCCACAGCGGAGATTGGAGTATCTGTCCATAGGACCACTTTAAGCCGTACACTCCATAGAGTTGGGCTTTACGGAAGAGTGTCCAGAAAAAAGCCATTGCTTAAAGAAAGAATTAGCAAACACATTTGGTGTTCGCCAAAAGGCATGTGGGAGACTCCCCAAACATATGGAAGAAGGTACTCTTGTCAGATGAGACTAAAATTTAGCTATTTAATAAGTAAAAAATACTGCAAAGTTTCTTAAGAGCTAGAAGCAGAGCTGCCATGTCTGTCGGCGCCATCTTGCCAATCAGCTCCCAATATCCTCTCGTTGTCCCTAAACAATATGCAAGCCGGTCCCATTTGGTTGACACCTTTACCAACAAATGCATGTTGCTCTACGTCCCTTCCACAAAAATGTTTAAAGTCTATCACCACAACCGACTTTCCAGGAGACGTGCATTACCAGCAAATCTTCTGCAAGAGGACCAAACAGTTGGTGGTTAAGAAACCCTACACCACTTTTGGCAGAGTCTTATCCAGCTGGCCGTTCACCGTAGACAGGACAAGACCATTCACCATAAGCACAGTCTCAGCTTCTCCAGCCCATCATGCTGAACACCATTGCCAGTGTACCAAAGCCGGGCAAAGGACTATGGCTGCGCTTACACAGGCAACCCAACTCTGATCTTTTTTTTCACTAATTGAGCTTTTGACCAATCAGATCAGTTCTGAAAAAGATCTGATGTGATTAAAACCAATTAGTGTGAAAAAGATCCGAATTGGGCTGCCTGTGTAAACGCATTCATAGTCCTTCATCCGGCTTTGGTACACTGGCAATGGTGTTCGGCATGGTGGGCCTAATCTGGTTGAGTTTATCAACCAGCTAATTATTAGAATCAGATTAGGGTTGGAGTGTACACTATTTAATGCTAACTCAAGATAACTGGGAATTCAACAAGAACGTTATATGTTAAGTAACATACACTTTTTTTTGTATGAACAGTGTACGGTAGTACTATTCAGTGTGTCCGAGTGTGCCTCAGGTGCAGAGACACAGAAGTGCAGAGAACAGATTGTTACACCAGATAATGTGTATTTCACCTAAAGATATTTGCAGACATATTGTCTTTTTCAAGTATTTTCTCATTGATCAAGACAGGTGGGTGTCCACTCCAAAGTTCTGCATGGAATGATTCTTGAGATCTATCTCGATCAATGAGAGAAGTCTTGAAATAGACAACATGGCAGTGTACACATTGTTGGATTAATTCATGGAGCAAAAAATATATTTATTTTAAAACAGAGCATTTTCTAAATACAAACTGACCCTCTGCAACTGGACACAGACATTTTATGAGACTCTTATTTCCCCAAATCGAGGACATCGCTAAGATTCCTAGAAAACTCTCTGTGCTACACCAAACAGTACCTATCCTTTAATGGATAAAAAAATATATGGTTAAATAACATTATCAGGTGTAACAATCGCAAAGAAACATACAGTAAGAAAATACAGTATGATAAGTAGTAAAGTTCAGTGAATACTTGTATAGCTGTGGGAGGAGTGTTGTCATGATCAAACTGCCATTCAGCTCCTCATGAGTCATCTGCTTGAAATCTAGCATAATATCTAATCCCTCGGGATACTGTTCACAGGATACAGTTCTGCTACAATGACACACAGGCAAAGGAATTATGTTTCCGTATCTAGAATCCACTCCAGGAAAAAGCCAGGCACCACAGTATTGTCTGCAAGACCAATTTTTTTAATTATACAATATATTATTGTAGTTTGAGTGACAGTTGACCTGTGCCAGCATAACATCAACATTAAGTTAGACTAGTTGAACATGCATACATGTGCACATGAACAAAGATTGCATATATATCTAACCTAATAGAAAGTACAACAATATTTAACCTAATAGAAAGAAAAATGGCATAACCTTCATCCTTTGCACAGTGACGATACCGTAGAAATGTACCTAGGTAGGTCTACCTACAGCCATGTCTATCAGGCGTGCTTAGGCAAATATTTTTATAGTAAAACCAGCTTCAGTTTTAGAGATTTACAACAATAAATTGTTGCATGATTGTTTCTCCTCACTGTTTGTTATTTACATCTGTTTGGAATCCTATCTTGCAACATGCTTATAATTTTGTTTGATTGAAATGCATCCACGGTCATAATCATAAACAATGTCAACCCTCATCAATTATGTTACATAGCTAGCTAGTAAAAGTATTTAGTTGCTGATGTTACACATGTTTGCTAACAAGTTACAAACGTGTGGCGCATAACAAGTTAGCAGCCGCCAGGCTAACTAGCTAGCCAACTCCAGTCATGTGCTAACGTTTGCTGGTAAAGCTAGCTTTGGTTGGCTGGTTGTAATGTTGAAGCTTTCTGTTTAGTAGCCATATCTCCGACTAAAAAGAGAAGAGGTTTTACAATCGAGATACAAAATATCTGATTGTAAAACCTCTTCTGTTATAGATATGGCTACCAGTAGTTGTTTAGCTAACGTAGCTACCTAGCTAGATAGCTAAGTTAGTAAACAGAAAAATAACTTGATTTCCCCCTACTGTAACACAGTAGTATGTTAGCCAGCAATACACAATATGGGCTTCAGTAGATAAAATAAAGTTAGCTAGCTAGGTGGCTTGCAGGAAAAATTACTCAGCAAGGCACCATATTTGTCATCTGCCCTTTTGGTGCTGGCATCGGCTGAAACATGTATGGATGAATGTAGCTAATAGAACAACAAAAATTGCTCCATGTTCGAATTCGTGTTGATGAGAGGAATCACTTGAAGCCATTGCGTTTGGTCAGTTATTTTAATTTTTTCCCAAAGGATTGTGTTGTTAATGTCTGCCTCCTTTTCAAAAAAGCCTGCCTTGGGGGAGGGACGTGGGCCAGAGCACGAAGCACTGCCCAACACAAGTTGTTGTCTTTCAAATATTGAAAAAAATGTATATGTATATTTATATTTAGCAATAAATCTGCCAATACGAAGATTGCTGAAAGACATCCAATGGCTCTAACGAACAAGGACAACCATATCTATACGCATAAAATGTATATTACTATCATTATAACATTTAGCCTTTGCTAAATGCCGCAAAGCATGCTTCCTGCCTTCCTCGGGGGTAATTACAGTGCCTTCCCTTTTTCCACACTTTGTTACGTTACAGCCTTATTCTAAAATGGATAAAAAAATATATATCCTCAGCAATGTACACACAATACCCCATACTGACAAAGCGAAAACAGATTTTTAGAAATATTTGCAAATGTATTAAAAATAAAAAACAGAAATATCTTATTTACAGTTGAAGTCGGAAGTTTACATACACTTAGGTTGGAATCATTGAAACTCGTTTTTCAACCACTCCACACATTTCTTGTTCACAAACTATAGTTTTGGAAAGTCGGTTAGGACATGTACTTTGTGCATGACACAATACATTTTTCCAACAATTGTTTACTGTCACGTTGTTCGTAATAATGATGTTCGGACCAAGGCGCAGCGTACTTCGAGTTCCACATATTTTAATGAAAGTGAAACCTAAGCTAATACAAAACAAAATAAAGAATAAACGAACCGTGATGACAATGTAGTGTGAACAGGCAACTAAACATAAACAATATCCCATAACCCACAGGTGGAAAAAATGCAACTGAAGTATGATCCCCAATTAGAGACAACGATTACCAGCTGCCTCTAATTGGGAATCATACACAAACACCAACATAGAAAGTAAACCTAGAACCCCACATAGAAATAATAAACTAGACTAAACACCCCATGTCACGCCCTGACAGGCTTTCTATGGTCAGAACGTGACAGTACCCCCCCAAAGGTGCGGATTCCGACCGCAAAACCTGAAACAAAAAGGGAGGGTTAGGGGGGATGTCTAGTGTTGGTGCCGGCTCTGGTGCGGGGCGGAGTACCCGCTCATCCGCCAGCATCGGGGTGCGGCTCTGGTGAGGGACGAAGTACCCGCTCATCCTGCAGATCCAGCCATGGACCCAGGCTGAACACTTTGTCTGGACTGGGCATCGGCGCAGGGGAAGGCTCCCGCCATGGAGCGGGACTGGACGCTGTGCCTGGACTGGGCACCAACGCAGAAGAAGACTCTGGCCTTGGTGCTGGACTGGACGCCGTGCTTAGACTGAGCATCGGTGCAGGGGAAGGCTCCGGCCATGGAGCTGGAGGTTTCGAACCGTTGACCGTCGGAGGAGGTTCCGGACTGTGAAACGTCACCGGAAGCTCTGGACTGGGCACTCTTCGCCGGAAGCTCTGGACTGGGCACTGTCGCCGGAAGCTCTGGACTGAGAACTGTCGCCGGAAGCTCTGGACTGAGAACTGTCGCCGGAAGCTCTGGACTGAGAACTGTCGCCGGAAGCTCTGGACTGGGAACTGTCGCTGGAAGCTCTGGACTGGGAACTGTCGCAGGAAGCTCTGGACTGGGGCTCGTCGCAGGCAGCCTGGTGCATGGGGCCGGCACTGGTGTTACCGGGCTGGTGACACGCACCTCAGGGCAAGCGCGAGGCACAGGACGTACTGGACTGGGGAGGCGCACTGGAGGCCTGATGCGTGGGGCCGGTACAGGTGGCACCGGACTAGTGACACGCACTTCAGGGCGAGTGCGGGGAGGAGGCACAGGACGTACTGGACTGGGGAGACGCACCTCAGGGGGAGTGCGAGGAGCAGGTACAGGACGAAGTGGACTAGGGACACGCACTCCAAGGAGAGTGCGAGGAGCAGGAACAGGACGCATCTGACTGGGAAAGCGCACTTGAGGGAGAGTGCGAGGAGCAGAAACAGGACGCACCTGACTGGGAAGGCACACTTGAGGGAGAGTGTGAGGAGCAGGCACAGGACGTACCGGGCTATGAAGACGTACCGGGCTATGAATGGTTCCGGAACTTTAACACACTTCTCAGGACGAGTACGGGGAGCTGACTCAGGTGGCACAAAACTGACAACACGTTCCTTTAGTCCAAATCCGTGCATCCTCCATCAACTCAACAACTCTCCCATTTCTCTCTCCTCCAAATTCTCCTTCTTCTCCCAGACTGGCACTGGTTCACTCCTCAGCTCCGTCGACTGCTCCATGTGCCCCCACCCAAAAAATTATTGGGGTTTCTGTGGCCTTCCTTCCCGACTTCGTCGCTGTCCCTCCTTCGCTGCTTCCGCCTGCTTCCATGGCAGGCTCTTCTCTCCTGTCATTATGTCGTCCCAAGTCCAGGATGTTCTCTCCCTAATCTCCTCCAAAGACCAGGATGCCATTACCTCCCTGGCACGCTGCTTGGTCCTTTGTAGATGGGATATTCTGTCACGTTGTTCGGAATAATGATGGTCGGACCAAGGCGCAGCGTACTTCGAGTTCCACATATTTTAATGAAAGTGAAACTTAAGCTAATACAATACAAAATAAAGAATAAACGAACCGTGATGACAATGTAGTGCGAACAGGCAACTAAACATTAACAATATCCCATAACCCACAGGTGGAAAAAATGCAACTGAAGTATGATCCCCAATTAGAGACAACGATTACCAGCTGCCTCTAATTGGGAACCATACACAAACACCAACATAGAAAAATAAACCTAGAACCCCACATAGAAATAATAAACTAGACTAAACACCCCTAGTCACGCTCTGACCTACTCTACCATAGAAAATACAGGCTTTCTATGGTCAGGACGTGACATTTACATACAGATTATTTCACTTAGAATTCACTGTATCACAATTCCAGTGGGTCAGAAGTTTAATACACTAAGATGACTGTGCCTTTAAACAGCTTGGAAAATTCCAGAAAATTATGTCATGAATTTAGAAGCTTCTGATAGGCTAATTGACATCATTTGAGTCAATTGGAGGTGTACCTGTGGATGTATTTCAAGGCCTACCTTCAAACTCAGTGCCTCTTTGCTTGACATCATGGGAAAATCAAAAGAAATCAGCCAAGACCTCGAAGAAAACTAATTGTAGACCTATCACAAGTCTGGTTTATCCTTGGGAGCAATTTTCAAATGCCTGAACGTACCACGTTCATCTGTACAAATAATAGTATGCAAGTATTGTCACGCCCTGACCGTAGAGAGCTTTTTATGTCTCTATTTTGGTTTGGTCAGGGTGTGATTTAGGTGGGCATTCTATGTTCATTTTCTATGTTTTGTATTTCTTTGTGTTTGGCCGGGTGTGGTTCTCAATCAGAGGCAGCTGTCTATCGTTGTCTCTGATTGAGAACCATACTTAGGTAGCTTTTCCCCACCGATGCTTTGTGGGTAGTTGTTTTCTGTTTTTGTGTCTTCACCAGACAGAACTGTTTTGTGTTGTTACATTTTGTCATTTTGTATCAGTGTTCAGTTTTTAAAATAAATAATCATGAACACTTCCCACGCTGCGCTTTGTAATAGTCATGAACACCTTCTTCATACGACGACCGTTACAGAACTACCCACCAGAAACGGACCAAGCAGCGTGGTAAGAGGGAGCAGCGGTTTTTGGAAAGTTGGACATGGGAGGAAATCCTGGACGGCAAGGAATCCCTGGGCACAGACGGGAGAATATCGCCATCCTAAAGAGGAGCTGGAAGCAGCTAAGGCGGAGCGGCGATGCTACAAGGAGTTGGGGGGTACACGGGAAGTGTGTCACACGGGGAGTGTGGCAGTGTCAGGCTGGAGACCTGAGCCAACTCCCCATGCTTACCACTGCGAGCATGTGACTGGTCAGGCCCCGTGCTATGGGGTGATGCGCACGGTGTCCCCAGTGCGCACTCATAGCCCGGTGCGCTATATTCCAGCTCCTCGCATCGGCCGGGCTAGAGTGGGCACCCAGCCAGGACGGATGGTGCCGGCTGAGCGCATCTGGTCTCCAGTGCGTCTCCTCGGCCCGGGTTATCCTGCGCCAGCTCTACGCACGGTGTCCCCGGTTCGCCAGCTCAGCCCAGTGCGGCCTGTTCCAGCTACCCGCACTTGCCGGGCTACAGGGCGTATCCAGCCAGAACGAGTTGTGCCAGCTCTGCGCTCAAGACCGCCGGTGCGCCTCCACGGCCAAGTGTATCCGGTGCCTCGGCCAAGGAAGAGGCCTCCTGCATGTCTCCCCAGCCTGGTGAGTCCTGTGCCTGTGTTAAGAACTAATCCCCCTGCATGTCTCCCCAGCCTGGTGAGTCCTGTGCCTGCTCCCAGAGCCAGGCCTCCTGTGTGTCTCTCCACTCCAGTGGTGATCTATGGCAAGAAGCCTCCAATGATGATCCATGGCACGAAGCCTCCAGTAAGGATCCATGGCACGAAGCCTCCAGTGATGATCCATGGCAAGAAGCCTCCAGTGGTGATCCATGGCACAAAGCCTCCAGTGAGGATCCATGGCACGAAGCCTCCAGTGATGATCCATGGCACGAAGCCTTCAGTGGTGATCCATGGCACGAAGCCTCCAGTGATGATCCATGGCACGAAGCCTCCAGTGATGATCCATGGCCCGAAGCCTCCAGTGAGGATCCATGGCAAGAAGCCACCTGTGATGATCCATGGCACGAAGCCTCCAGTGGTGATCCATGGCACGAAGCCTCCAGTGATGATCCATGGCACGAAGCCTCCAGTGATGATCCATGGCCCGAAGCCTCCAGTGATGATCAATGGCAAGAAGCCTCCAGTGGTGATCCATGGCACGAAGCCTCCAGTGATGATCCGTGGCATGAAGCCTCCAGTGATGATCCATGGCACGAAGCCTCCAGTGATGATCCATGGCACGAAGCCTCCAGTGATGATCCATGGCAAGAAGCCTCCAGTGGTGATCCATGGCACGAAGCCTCCAGTGATGATCCATGGCACGAAGCCTCCAGTGATGATCCATGGCACGAAGCCTTCAGTGATGATCCATGGCAAGAAGCCTCCAGTGATGATCCATGGCAAGAAGCCTCCAGGGGTGAGACATGGCATGAAGCCTCCAACGGGGGCTGCAGTCCGCAGCCTCCAGCGACGGTCTCCAGTCAGGAGCTTCCAGCGACGCCCTCCAGCCCGGAACCTCCAGAGACGAGCTCCAACTCGGAGCCTCCAGAGACGGCCTCCAGCCCGGAGCCTCCAGAGTTGCCCTCCAGTCCGGAGCCTTCAGAGTCGTCCTCCAGTCCGGAGCCTCCAGAGTCGCCCTCCAGTCCGGAGCCTCCAGCGACGCCCTCCAGTCCGGAGCCTCCAGAGTCGGCCCTTCAGTCCGGAGCTTCCAGAGGCGCCTTCCAGTCCGGAGCTTCCAGAGGCGCCCTCCAGTCCGGAGCTTCCAGAGGCGCCCTCCAGTCCGGAGCTTCCCGAGGCGCCCTCCAGTCCGGAGCTTCCCGAGGCGCCCTCCAGTCCGGAGCTTCCCGAGGCGCCCTTCAGTCCGGAGCTTCCAGAGGCGCCCTTCAGTCCGAAGCTTCCAGAGACGCCCTCCAGTCCGGAGCTCCCAACAAGGGTCCCCAGTCCGGCCCCCACACCGAGGGTCCCCAGTCCGGGGCCTGCTACGAGGGTCCCCGCTCTAGAGGCGCCACCTAAGTGGGCCAAGCCAGAGGTGGAGCGGGGTCTACGTCCCGCACCAGAGCCGCCACCGCGGTGAAATACCCACCCAGACTCTCCCCTATAGGTTCAGGTTTTGCGGCCGGAGTCCACACCTTTGGGGGGGGGGGGGGGGGGTACTGTCACGTCCTGACCGGAGAGAGCTTTTTATGTCTCTATTTTGGTTTGGTCAGGGTGTGATTTGGGTGGGGATTCTATGTTCATCTTCTATGTTTTGTATTTCTTTGTGTTTGGCCGGGTGTGGTTCTCAATCAGAGGCAGCTGTCTATCGTTGTCTCTGATTGAGAACAATACCTAGGTAGCTTTTCCCAACCGATGCTTTGTGGGTAGTTGTTTTCTGTTTTTGTGTCTTCACCAGACAGAACTGTTTCGTGTTGTTACATTTTGTCATTTTGTATCAGTGTTCAGTTTTTAAAAATAAATAATCATGAACACTTCCCACGCTGCGCTTTGGTCCACACCTTCTTCATACGACGACCGTTACAAGTATAAACACCATGGGACCGCGCAGCCGTCATACCGCTCAGGAATGAGATGCGTTCTGTCTCCTAGAGATTAAGGTACTTTGGAGCGAAAAGTGCAAATCAATCCCAGAACAACAGCAAAGGACCTTGTGAAGATGCTGGAGGAAACACGTACAAAAGTATCTATATCCACAGTAAAACGAGTCCTATATCGACATAGCAAGGAAGAAGCCACTGCTTCAAACCCCCCATACAAAATCCAGATTACAGTTTGCAACTGCACATGGGGACAAAGATGGTACTTTTTGGAGAAATGTCCTCTGGTCTGATGAAACAAAAATAGAACTGTTTGTCCATAATGACCATTGTTATGTTTGGAGGAGAAAGGGGGAGGCTTGCAAGCCGAAGAACACCATTACAACCGTGAAGTATGGGGGTGGCAGCATCATGTTGTGGGGGTGCTTTGCTGCAGGAGGGACTAGTGCACTTCAGAAAATAGATGGCATCATGAGGCAGGAAAATTATGTGGATATATTGAAGCAACATCTCAAAACATCAGTCAAGAAGTTAAAGCTTGGTCGCAAATGGGTCTTCTAAATGGACAATGACCCCAAGCATACTTCCAAAGTTGTGGCAAAATGGCTTAAGGACAACAAAGTCAAGGTATTGGAGTGGCCATCACAAAGACCTGACCTCAATCCCATCGGAAATTTGTGGGCACAACTGAAAAATTCTGTGTGAGCAATTAGGCCTACACACCTGACTCAGTTACACCAGCTCTGTCAGGAGGAATGGGCCAAAATTCACCCAACTTATTGTGGGAAGCTTGTGGAAGGCTACCCAAAACGTTTGACCAGAGTTAAATAATTTAAAGGCAATGCTACCAAATACTAATTGAGTGTATGTAAACTTCTGACCCACTCGGAATGTGATGAAGGAAATAAAAGCTGAATAAATAATTCTCTCTACTATTATTCTGACATTTAAAAAAATATTTAAAAAAGTTGGGATCCTAACTGACCTAAAACAGGGAATTTTAACTCGGATTAAATGTCAGGAATTGTGAAAAACTGAGTTTAAATGTATTTGGCTAAGGTGTATGCAAACTTCCGACTTCAATTGTACATAATTATAAGTATTCAGGGAGGTGACCAATGGTCACTCTGACAGAGCTCTAGAATTCCTCTGTGGAGATGGGAGAACCTTCCAGAAGCACAACCTCTGCAGCACTCCACCAATCAGGTCATTATGGTAGAGGGGCCAGTCGCACGCCACTCCTCAGTAAAAGGCACATGACAGCCCACTTGAAGTTTGCCAAAACGCACCTATAGACACTCAGACCATGAGCAACAAGATTCTCTTGTCTAATGAAACCAACATCGAACTCTTTGGCCTGAATGTCAAGCATCACGTCTGGAGGAAACCTGACAGCCATCCCTACGGTGAAGCATGGATATTTTTCAGTGTCAGGGACTGGGAGACTAGTCAGGATCGAGGCAAAGATGAATGGTGCAAAGTACCTCAGACTGAGGCGAATGTTTAAGTAGCCTTCATGATGCAAAATCAAACGTACAAAGAATAACAATAGATGCATTTTACCCATCTTCCATGGCCGAAAACCTACAATAGGTTAATGTTCTTGGTTAACGTAACATTGATAGACATCGAAATACTTGGCCAAACTTGTACAATGCTCTCAAAGAATGGAGTAAAACAAGCTCATATTTTGGGTTGTGTTGGAGTACGACAGTTAAGCTCGTGAGTCGTTTCATTCTTCATAAACCAGTGGCTATATATCATTCATTTAAATAATCAAAGCTCAAACTTGACACAGTAATAAATAAAAAAGTACAAAGGACCTCAGTTTTATAATAACATAGATTTGTTTTATTGTTATTCAATAATTACACGTTGTTACCTGGCGAGGAGTCCATGTGTTATCGTTGTGATACCCTACATTACTCATCTCATATGTATATACTGTACTCTATACCATCTACTGCATCTTGCCTATGCCTTTCGGCCATCGCTCATTCATATATTTATATGTACATATTCTTATTCATTCCTTTACACTTGTGAGTATAAGGTAGTTGTTGTGAAATTGTTAGATATTACTGCATGGTCGGAACTAGAAGCACAAGCACTTCGCTACACTCGCATTAACATCTGCTAACCATGTGTATGTGACCAATAACATTTGATTTGATTTGTACATGTCATTTCTCTGATGTCCTGGAGTCAAGAGTTGAAGTTTTTCTTCTTCCTCTTGATCACAAACCAAGTCGACCCAAAGAGTTCCAACAATCAAGACATTATGTAGCCTACTTCCAACTAAGACATCTCCATGTCCTCTCCTTCACACCCCTCCATACTCCTCCATACTCAACCTGAACCTACACACGTCTAATGAAATACACTGACAGTGGTTTAACAGAGACATACATCTCTGTATTGGATGCAGTAGTAGTGATAATGAGTGATTGGTTCATCAACACAGTGTTAGCTGTTTGTTTGTAACAGGCGTCCTATGAGCCAAGAGGACGTGCAGGCAAGTCTGGATTGATGTTGTTTTTTTGAGGCATGGGGGACAACATTCCTACATACCTTTTTCATAAGAGTTCCAGATTTCTCTGGCAGGGCAGAGTTGGGCTTTTTACTCAAACGTCCAGATCTCAACATCCTGAAGAACAAAGTCCTCCTTTTTTGGACAGCATGGGGTTGCCAAAGGTTTTACAAGGGTTACTTTTGCCGTGGTAGAGGTCTCCATCTAGCCACAGACTGAACTCACCCCTGGGGAAGAAAAGAGGATAAAGAGTTGACTATCATGAATGACTGAGTACAGACAGAGATTGAGATCATTTTGAAATGCAAAGTCTAAATATTTACACACAATCAAATATTCTTGATAGATTTGTAAAACAAGAATACATTAACAAGTCCTATTTCTGCTCAATAACAACAAGTGATGGCTTAAATCTGTCCACTTACCCTCCACCACCAAATGCTAGGGAATCCATATCTCCTTTGAGGAAAAACATGTTGTCACCAGTCTATTTGAACACCTACAAAGACCATAAATACATATGAGCACAGTACAGGACTCACAATGCATGCAAATGTATTAGAGAAAGGGAAGTACATATTTTATGATTTAAAAAGTACCTAAAACCGGCAGAATATCTTTAACTTATCTATTGTAAAAATGAATATATTGGGCTCCCGAGTAACGCAGCGGTCTCAGTGCTAGATGAGTCACTACGGACCCTGGTTTGATTCTAGGCTGTATCACAACCTGCCGTGATTAGGAGTCCCATAGGGCGGTGCATAATTGTCCCAGCGTCGTCTGTGTTTGGCTGGGCTAGGCCATCACTGTAAATAAGAATTTGTTCTAAACCTTCCCACAGGGCAACGACCCTAAGCACACAGCCAAGACAACGCAGGAGTGGCTTCGGGACAAGTCTCTGAATGTCCTTGAGTGGCCCAGCCAGAGCCCGGACATAAACCCAATCAACATCTCTTGAGAGACCTGAAAATAGCTGTACAGCAACACTCCCCATCCAACCTGACAGAGCTTGAGAGGATCAGCAGAGAATGGGAGAAACTCCCCAAATACAGGTGTGCTAAGCTTGTATTGTCATACCCAAGAAGGCTGTAATCCCTGCCAAAGCTGCTTCAACAAAGTACTGAATAGTTATGTAAATGTGATATTTCTGTTTTTTATTTGCAAATTTGAAAAGGTCAAGGGGTCTGAATACTTTCTGAAGGCATTGTATGTGACATGATGAAAACAAGTCCATATTCCCCCAGGGTAAAATTCCCCTTTAAGATAATCATTTGTCTAGTGTAGTGGCAAACTTTTTAGCAGAATTGCTAATCGTGGAGACTGCGGAGGTGAACAGGTTGACCTGAGTACACCTCTATGATGAGTGACAGGACTGGGCAGGCCGATGAGTTGGTTATGAATCAGAGACTCAACACTCACTAGATATTACTGATAATGATGACAGTGTCTCGTCTGCATGAGGACTGTGATGTTATGTAGCCATGAGAGTCTGTCTGTTTCTCTCTCTCTCTCTCTCTCTCTCTCTCTCTCTCTCTCTCTCTCTCTCTCTCTCTCTCTCTCTCTCTCTCTCTCTCTCTCTCTCTCTCTCTCGCTCTCTCACTCAGGGTTAGGTAGGTTGCTTTCTAAATGTAAACCATTACAGTTACTAGTTACCTGTCCAAAATTCTAATCAGTAACGTAACATTTGGATTTCCCAAACGTCCGGTGAACAGGTCTGGGTTCCATAGCCGCAGGCAGAACAGTTGAAACTGGAGCAGCAGCACGACCAGGTGGACTGGGGACAGCAAGGAGTCATCAGGCCAGGTAGTCCTGAGGCATGGTCCTAGGGCTCAGGTCCTCAGAGAGAAAAAGAGAGAGAAAGAGAGAAAGAGAATTAGAGGGAGCAAACTTAAATTCACACAGGACACTGGATAAGACAGGAGAAATACTCCAGACATAACAGACTGACCCTAGCCCCCCGACACAAACTATTACAGCATAATTACTGGAGGCTGAGACAGGAGGGGTCGGGAGACACTGTGGCCCCGTCCATATATACCCCCAGACAGGGACAACCAGGCAGGATATAACCTCACACACTTTGCCAAAGCACAGCCTCCACACCACTAGAGGGATATCTTCATCCACCAATTTACCATCCTGAGACAAGACCGAGTATAGCCCATGAAGATCTCCCCCACGGCACGAATCCGAGGGGGTCGCCAACCCGGACAGGAAGATCACGTCAGAGACTCAACCCACTCAAGTGATGCACCCCTCCTAGGGACGGCATGGAAGAGCACCAGTGACTCAGCCCCTGTAATAGGGTTAGAGGCAGAGAATCCAAGTGGAGAGAGGGGAACCAGCCAGGCAGAGACAGCAAGGGTGGTTCGTTGCTCCAGTACCTTTCCGTTCACCTTCACACTGGGCCAGACTACACTCAATCATAGGACCTACTGAAGAGATGAGTCTTCAATAAAGACAAAGGTAGAGACCGAGTCTGCGTCTGTCACATGGATAGGCAGACCATTCCATAAAAATTGAGCTCTATAGGAGAAAGCCCTGCCTCCAGCTGTTTGCTTAGAAATTCTAGGGACAGTAAGGAGGCCTGCATCTTGTGACCATAGCGTATGTATGTATCGGCTTCCTATTTCGCAACAAGTCTCCTTCACTCACGCCGCTAAACATACCCTCGTAAAACTGACTAACCTACCGATCCTCGACTTCGGCGATGTCATTTACAAAATAGCTTCCAATACTCTACTCAGCAAATTGGATGCAGTCTATCACAGTGTCATCCGTTTTGTCACCAAAGCCCCTTATATATTATACCACCCACCACTGCGACCTGTATGCTCTAGTCGGCTGGCCCTCGCTACATATTCGTCGCCAGACCCACTGGCTCCAGGTCATCTATAAGTCTATGCTAGGTAAACCTCTGCCTTATCTCAGCTCACTGGTCACGATAACAACACCCACCCGTAGCACACGCTCCAGCAGGTATATCTCACTGGTCATCCCCAAAGCCAACTCCTCATTTGGCCGCCTTTCCTTCCAGTTCTCTGCTGCCAATGACTGGAACGAATTGAAAAAAATTGCTGAAGCTGGAGACTTATATTTCCCTCACTAACTTTAAACATCAGCTATCTTAGCAGCTTACCAATCTCTACTGCTTTACATAGCCCATCTGTAAATAGCCCACCCAATCTACCTACCTCATCCCCATATTGTTTTTATTTACTTTTCTGCTCTTTTGCACACCAGTATTTCTACTTGCACGTCACCATCTGCACATCTATCACTCCAGTGTTAATTTGCTAAATTCGAATTACTTTGCTACTATGGCCTATTTATTGCTTTACCTCCTCACTCCATTTGCACACACTGTATATAGACCTTCTTTTTTTTCTATTGTGTTATTGACTGTACGCTTGTTTATTCCATGTGTAACTGTGTTGTTGTTTGTTGTTTGTGTCACACTGCTTTGCTTTATCTTGGCCAGCTCGCAGTTGTAAATGAGAACTTGTTCTCAACTAGCTTACCTAGTTAAATAAATGTTTGTTTTAAATATACGGCAGGACCAAATCGGAAAGATACTGATTATGTAACGATGTACGCTGAGAGTCGGAAAGCAAGTTCAGGGAGTGAATACATTTAATAAATAAACGAACACAACAAGAAACACGAACAGCGTACCAACATGATACAGAAACAATGACGACTCGGGAAGAAACCAAAGAGAGTGACATATAAAGGGCAGGTAATCAAGGAGGTGATGGAATCCAGGTGAGTGTCATTATGCGCAGATGCACGTAACATTGGTGACAGGTGTGCGCCATAACGAGCAGCCTGGTGACCAAGAGGCCGGAGAGGAAGTACACCTGACAGTACCCCCTCCCAGACGCAATGACGAGATGACGATCCCGGGGATCATGAGCGGACTGGTCACCTCTGCTAAGGCGCAGGAACCTGTCAATCCGGGTGCGGCACGGGAGCATGACAACCTAGAGCGCCGGAGAGAGAGCATACGTGACAGTACCCCCTATCCGGTGCGTTCGGCTCCAGCCGCAGGATGCCAACCACAGGGACGATCCCGGGGATCCAGAGCGAACCGGTCGCCTCCGCTGAGACGCAGAAACCTGACAAACAGGCTGAGGAGTGAGAACCTGATGAGCTGGCTGAAATCTCCCTGGTTGCCTCGGTTGAGCCACGGGAACCTGTTCACCCAGCTGAGGCATGGGAGCCTACAAACCCACTGAGCCCTCCCAGGTAGCTCCGGCTCCAACACCCGGACCCGACATCACCTCCAACACACACACAAAAAAAACACTCCATGATGCTTCCCTTTGTTGAGTCGTCATTCTGTAATGATGTACTCTGAGAGTCGGGAAGCAAGTTCAGGGAGTGAATACATTTAATAAATAAACAAATACAACAAGAAACACGAACAGCGTACCAACATGATACAGAAACAATGACGACTGGGGAAGAAACCAAAGAGAGTGACATATAAAGCGCAGGCAATCAAGGAGGTGATGGAGTTCAGGTGAGTGTCATTATGCGCAGATGCGCGTAACGCTGGTGACAGGTGTGCGCCATATGAGCAGCCTGGTGACCTAGAGGCCGGAGAGGGAGCACACGTGACAGATTACATGTAATTGGTTACTCCCCAACCCTGCTATCTCCCCTCTCCCTCTCCCCCCTCTCCCTCCTCTCCCTCTCTACCCCCTTCCCCTCCCTCTCCCCCCTGCCTCTTACCACAGCAAACTGTTCAGACACTCCAGCACAGATCTGATCTGAACACAGTTTCCCTTTACAACTCTTTACAACCCTTTACAACAGACAGTCTGTCTCCTGTTCCTAATGTTTTGTAAAATCAGCGTACTCTATGTTAATGAGAAATAAAGGCATCTTATTAATAGCAATATTCCACTTTACCTAAAACAGTATAATTGTGACCAGGTGAATCCAGGTGAATGCTATGATCCCTTATTGATGTCACTTGTTAAATCCTCTTCAATCAGTGTAGATGAAGGGGAGGAGACAGGTTAAGAAGGATTTTTAAACCTTGAGACAATTGAGACCTTGATTGTGTACGTGTGCCATTCAGAGGGTGAATGGGCAAGACAAAATATGTATGTGCCTTTGAACGGGGTATGGTAGTAGGTCACGTGTGTATCAAGAATGGGTCACCACCCAAAGAACATCCAGCCAACTTGAGACAACTGTGGGAAGCATCCCTGTAGAATTCTTTCGCCACCTTGTAGAGTCCATGCCCTGACTAATTGAGGCTGTTCTGAGGGCAAAGGGGGGTGCAACTCAATATTAGGAAGATGTTCCTAATGTTATTTACACTCAGTGTAGGATGGGACAGAGATCTGACTGACACAGTAGTAATCAACATGGTCCCATTAGAATGTCAAAATAGTGACATTTAGCCGTTGTAGTTATACTGTATGTCACCTATGCTGACTCATTAGTATAATCTGGGTGTGAATGCATTGGTCGGGCCTTTAGATAATTGCAGAGACAGAGATACTCTTTGTGCGGATGCAGCGCTGGATAATTTAAAGGCTGTAAAGACGTAGCGACAGTAGCGGTAAGGACGTGGCTATTAGCAGGTTAATGAGGCAATAATGAAAGTGATACCTCAGGTTACTGTAGGCTTTAGCACAATAAGGCTCTCAGGCAGGCCGATATGAGGTGGGGTGTTAAATGTAATCCCCACACGTTAATAGAGACCGGCATACCTTCCCTTCCAGACTGTTATTGCCAAAAGACTTCACCTGCTCCTACACATTGACATAATGGAGAAATGAGAATATACTGTGTTTGGTGGCTGTCCACTCACATTAGTTTGATGAACAAAGCTTTTAGACTGAAGGATATTTGAGAATTAAGCAGCAGGCACATATCATCCAGCGACAGTACCATCTCATTAATAGATATATTTAAGTCTTTCATTTAATGAGCCGTTGGTTCAACCTTTTTGGCCCACATATCTACATAATAAAAGGATGACAGCTTGGTATAATAATATATCATCTCTTCATACAGACTGGTTTAAAACAAATATTATAAGATATAGTACTTTTTTATCTTTTCAGGTGAAATTTGTTTGCACCAGCTACATAATACATACAACGCCAACATACACATTCCCTGAGGTATGGCCGTATAACATTCATGAGAACAGATTGAGTAGATTTACCAGGGCAATGTAATGATGTGTATAGTACTCACATGTATTGACATCATCTTAACCTCTACGGGATCGGTGTCACCCCACGGGACTGTTGAGCTAACGTTGGCTAATGTGATTAGCATGAGGTTGTAAGTACAAGAACATTTTACAGGACATAGACATATCTGATATGGGCAGAAAGCTTGAGTTCATGTTGATCTAACTGCACTATCCACTTTACAGTAGCTATTACAGTGAAAGAATACCATGCTATTGTTTGAGGAGAGTGCACAGGTATGAACTTGAAAATGTATTAATAAACCAATTAGGCACATTTGGGCAGTCTTGATACAACATTTTGAAGAGAAATGCAATGGTTCATTGAATCAGTCTAACACTTGGCACATACACTGCTGCAATCTAGTGGCCAAAATCGAAATTGTGCCTAACCTGGAATAGTACATTATGGCCTTTCTCTTGCATTATGGCCTTTCTCTTCTCTCTCTCTCTCCCCCCCTCTCTCTCTCTTTCCCTCTCTCAATCGCTCTCTCTTCCCCCCCTCTCTCTCTTCCCTTCTCTCTCTCTCTCTCTCTCTCTCTCTCTCTCTTCCCCTCTCTCTCTCTCCCCCCCCTCTCTCTCTCTCTTTTCCCCTCTCTCTCTTCTCCCCTCTCTCTCTCTTTTCCCCTCTCTCTCTCACTCTCTCTCTCTCTTCCCTCTCACTCTCTCTCTCTTCCCCCCTCACTCTCTCTCTCTTCCTCTCTCGCTCTCTCTCTCTTCCCCCCTCTCTCTCTCTTCCCCTCTCTCTCTCTTCCCCTATCTCTCTCTCTCTCACTCTCTTCCTTGTCACTCTCTCTCTCTCTTCCCTCTCACTCGCTCTCTCTTCCCTCTCACTCTCTCTCTCTTCCCTCTCACTCTCTCTCTCTTCCCCCCCCCCCTCTCTCTCTCTCTCTCTCTCTCTCTCTCTCTCTCTCTCTCTCTCTCTCTCTCTCTCTCTCTCTCTCTCTCTCTTCCCTCTCACTCTCTCCCCCCACCTCTCTCTATTCCCCTCTCTCTCTCTTCCCCCTCTCTCTCTCTCTTTCCCCCTCTCTCTCTTCCTCTCTCTCTCTCTCTCTCTCTCTCTCTCTCTCTCTCTCTCTCTCTCTCTCTCTCTCTCTCTCTCTCTCTCTTCCTTTCTCTCTCTCTCTTCCTTTCTCTCTCTCTCTTCCTTTCTTTCTCTCTCTCTCTCTCTTCTCCCCTCTCTCTCTTCCCCCCTCTCTCTCTTCCCCCCTCTCTCTCTTCTCCCCCACTCTCTCTCTCCCCCTCTCTCTCTTTCTTCCCCTCTCTCTTTCCCTCTCATTTTTTTTTTTTTAGAAAGCTATCCCGTAGACCTTGCAAGCTAATCCACAAATCCGACCTTGAATTTGAGCCACCGAGTTGGATGGGAAAGTAATTGGGTTGTGGCTAATAATTCGATTTTCTGCTGCTTGGTCAGAAAAACATAACGACCAATGTCCTAGCAGAGAGAGACCGGGACCTCTGTAAGCTCTTAGTTCAGAGGTCTGGCTGGAGCCCCAGGTTGCAACGTTATACAATTATTAACATATACGATCGTCTTTCAGCCCCTGTGTTTAAAAATGGGCCTTGTGAAAGCTCAGGAATTTTGTGTAAGTGTGGTTCTAATACCGCATTGCAGGGACTGAAAGGCCCCCCAGACAGGAATCCAAAAAATCCTAAATTATCCAGATTACATCTGCTGGTGGGTTAGGGGGGTGGAAGGTAAGAGGAGAAGCAGAGAAACACACAGGGAACTTTAGAAATGTTGTCGTTGAGAAAGACTTAAAAATCTGTGGTTGTGTGATTATTGTTGAACATGCAAAGTTGGTGTGAAAATAGTACTAAACTATCAGATACTGGTAATAACAAAATAGACTGAATGCACTTTGTTAATTTCAATGAATTTAACGTTGAATCGAGCTAACTGAGTTCTCCCCTGCATAATTTTGGGATTGTGTTTCTGTGAATCGTTGTTGCTTTATTATACCTTCCTTGAACCCAGTAAGATTGAATAGCCTTCAGTCTGTCTGTGAGGGAGTAGCAGGTAGTGTATGTATCTGTATATGCCTGGCTTTGTTGTCGTTGTTGTTGTTGTTATTGTTGCTGTGGACAGATCCACCTGTCAGGAGGGGGGTCTGGTGGTAGTGGAGGAAGGCAGAAGGGTCATTCCATATGACTTCAATCACTTTCTGACTGTACCCCTTTTGATTTGAACAAAATCATATATGTTTGCCATGGCAGAAGTGGACAGAAAGGGACTTTTTGAAACTGAATGCCAAAACATTCAGGAGATAGAGGTGCTCAAAGATGACCTATTTTGCATTCATGTCTTCATCAATGAAAAATATAAAAATTTGACAAATCTGAGTTGACGTGTTTTTAGGAAGTTGACGTTATTAAAGGTTAAAATGATATCAAACTCAACAGTTTATCTTTCCAGTGATGAAGACATGGATGTGTAATTGTATTGTGGGGTATGCAAAATTGTTAACTTTGAGCACCTCTATCTCCTGAATGTTTGGCATTCAGGTCCAACAAGTACCTTTCTGACTACTTCTATCATGGGCAAACATGTATGGAAGGTTACGCTCAAATCTAAAGGGGTGCAGTCTGAAATGATTGAATTCATATGGGACGACCCATAACCGTAATTAGAGTTTGGTAGAGTAAGAGAGAAAGTTTACAGGGAGCCCGAGCAGGAGATGGAAATGAGCAATCTACCAATCTACCACACAGCGTGTCCATGGATGGAATCAGGGGGACAGAGTCTTTCCTCCCTGCAGAGACTTTGAGTCACACAGCCCTGCATTGTCTGAGCTGAGAGAGCCAACTTCAGACTGCTTTAAAGGAGTAGTGGATGGAGTGCAGCTTTTACGCTGGTCCCTCGCTGGTTATAGGCACCCTGGTTGATAGGTGTGGAGTGTGTGTATGTGTGTAGATAGCTGTGAAGTCACCTTGGTATAGTGTTCTCTTGTGAAGACCTTAGGCCTAGAGACATACTGAAGACATGCTGGTTTGGCAATACACTATTCAAAGGGCCAGTATGCCACACAAGGTCTGGGCCACTAACACAATCCACAGGCTGTTGCAGATAGCAATATAGAAACCCTGGCTGTGGATGCATTTAATTTTCCATATACAGAGCTAAATATGTATAAGAAATTGTCCAATATAAAGTATAAGAAAATAAACATAATATGAATCAATATTTTTGATCTATCTGTGTTTACAAAACACAGTGCATATTTTAACAGAAACAGGATTAACTTGAAGGACACAGGGACAATAGTTACAGTTAAAGTACCTTTGTGTCTTTGTGTTATTGTGAAAAGGTTATCTTGAGAGTCTCACTGCAGCTGCATTGTCCTTTTGTGGTCTCCAATTTAGCAAGGAGCAGCACTCTATTCGTTGTCAGCAGCAGTGTGAAAATTGGCGAGGGAGCGTGGTCCTTTGTACGTGGGGGAAGTTTACAGGATTGGGAGCTTTTGGCGCTGTTATTTCAAGACTGTGAAGATCAAAGAAGGGCAATTTTTTGCTCAGGAGTTTCATCAATTTTGCATCCATTTTGAAGACAGAACAAGGGTCCTGTCCTGCGCATGGAATCCTAATTTCACAGCAGTAACTCTGTGTCCCAAATGGAACCATATTCCCTTTAAAGTGCACTAGTTTCAACCAGAGCCCTATGGCCACTGGTAAAAAGTAGTGCACTCAATAGGGAATAGCCTAAATCTCCCCTCCTGATGGAGGTATAATTGCTAGTGAAGAAACGTCACGCTGCACGGTAAAAAAACAATATCAAAATAGCCCCAGCCGGCTAGAACAGCCTCCGTACCTTCCTCTGAGATTGAGATGCAGGTGAGAGAGTAAGGGGTTCAGCCAGGCAATCTGCTCTCCATCAATTTATTATTATTGCACAGGAAAGGTCAGAGCTAAAAAATCTTCATGGAGTGACTACAATTACCTATCATTTCAGGCAGAGAGGGAACAAAATGCTGCAGAGAGCACAGACCTTTCCGGGCAGTTATTTTCAGAAAGCCCTAATCTTGTCATGAAATAAGGGCAAGTTGGAAACACTTGATGGTCATTCATGTAATGATAAAAACATCCTGTAGATTATGGAGGCTGAAATTGGTGTGGTATTGAAATTGCTATAATGTAAGAAAGGGTAGAGAGGCATAAATCATGAGAGCACACGCACGCACGCACTCACACAAACACACACAGTCCTATCCTTATAGCTACAGCTGTAAATGCACAATGAATGTAGATGTGTTCTTTGCTATGTAATAGGCTCTCTCTCATGTATGAGATAAAGTTGTGTCCATCACACATAATGTCCTCTCAGTTGTCACCATGACCACACATAACTCATGTTTACAATAATACATAATTTGGGATACATAAAACAAGTCTACAGAGCAAAGGTCAATACATGGCTAATCATAAAAACAAAAATATGTACTTATCTTGATAATATTATTTGACCTTTCCCATGAATAGGAGATTTTATGTACATGTTTAAGTACTGATGATTATACATATAAAATATTATTATAAACATTTGAAATATTATTTTGTAAAACAAATACATTTACTTTCAAAACACACAGACACATTATTTGGGGATTTTATTTATATTTTCAATCTCTTTTATCCTAATGTTCAGGTCAAGTGATGGAGGCCATGCTGCTGCTATGTTGCTGATAAGCCAAACTAATGATGCTTACTTGTTGTTGTAGTCCTGATGGGGAATTAAAGATGTGATTCACTATGAGGTAATCACCATAACACCCAGTTAGCTTGGAATTAGCCTGGACTGAGCCAAGTCAGAACTTCGCCCCAAATGGCACCCTATTCCCTTTATAGTCTACTACTTTTGCAGGGGCCCATAGGGCTCTGGTCAAAAGTAGTGCACTTCATAGGGCATAAATAGGGTGACATTTGGGACTCAAAGGAGACTCGACACTGTTAGGAAGAAAGGCTCCAGGAATGACCAAGGCTGTCAAATCTGTATACTTCTTATTTAGAGGAAAATTATGGAGAGACTTTGTTTCTTCACAACTGTCTAAAAGAGTCGCCTCCTTGGTTTTTATTCTCAGTCAAAAGACCAGACCTGATCTATCACGACACAAACAAATCACTGTTCTTTTCTTTTTAATCTGTGGTTGAAAGAAAATAATTAAAGGAAAGAGAGAAGGACTGAATTATTTACAAGCTTGGATCCTCTGTTCAGTAAGCCACCTTTATCTAAGACTTTATAAAAGCAATTTTTTTCTAAATAATATGTTCTGCTTTGCTCAGGACTGAAACTGCCTCCCAATTTCCCAAATGACACCCCTATGGGGCCTGGTCAAAAATAGTGCACAACAAAGGGAATAGGATGTCATTTGGGATGCAGCCTGAGATCAAATGCTCTCTTCTATTGTTGAGGTAATTAGAGTTCTCTATGTAAATAACCTTCTAAAGCACCAAGCACTCTGAGACAGAGAGAGACGCTAGCTGCTCACTGCTGAGCCCATATTCGTTTCGCTGCTGCCTCCCTCAGGCCGCTTGTGTATGAAACACACACACTCAACTGCCGTCGGGCGACCCAAACTACGCTAGCTGCCACATCCAGAAACAGTTTGAAATAAAATAACACCAATGACTTCAGTCTGGTTAATGCTGCTGATGATCTGCCCAACGAGTCAGTCTCAATCAATCAGAGGAATCACTTCTTTCCTCAATAATTACTGTGGGGAAATCCAACAGTGCCATTCATGTAGATCTAATTTGTTCTTACCTTGTTTAAATCCTGTCTCCTTATATAGATCATCTAATTGAAGCACCTGACCTTGGAGGAGTAACTTACATAAACTAATATAGGTGCTATGATAGTGCGTGTGTGTGTGTGTGTGTGTGTGTGTGTGTGTGTGTGTGTGTGTGTGTGTGTGTGTGTGTGTGTGTGTGTGTGTGTGTGTGTGTGTGTGTGTGTGTGTGTGTGTGTGTGTGTGTGTGTGTGTGTGTGTGTGTGTGTGTGTGTGTGTGTGTGTGTGTGTGTGTGTGTGTGTGTTTGTGTGTGTCCGATTCAATATAAACTGCATCAGTGTTTCTGTGATGTGTTTGTTTCATAATCTACAGTATTCTTCCCAGATACACCAGTAAGCAGCTTAATTGCCAACTGACAACAGCTTTAGTTCTAAATGGATTCTTCATCATCCCGTGTCCCCAATAGATTACATAAGCATATGGCAGATTTAACTCACTTTAAGATTAAGCCATTTCTAATTAACTTTAAATTACTGATTTTCAAGAATGAATTAGCATGTGTTTATTGTCAAAATTGCTCTAAATTAAACTGATGGGTTGCTCTCTATGCTTGCAAATAATGTCATACAATATAATGTTGTACTCCAAATTTGCCCCAACATTTTGTAATCATTTTTGAAATTATTTTACCGTGTGTGTGTGTGTGGTGTGTGAGTGATTTGGACACAGTGCAGATACACACAAATAGACCAAGCTCTAGATTTCCCATTCTATTTGGGGATATCTTCTTCGTTCAAAAACTGTGATTTTCTCATTAACATCCTATTTAATTCTGTGGATTAAGCAAGGAGAGCAAAGCAAGACAGCAGCCATTGTCTTGGAAGGAGACAAAGGAGTGGGTGACATCACTAATAATTCAAAAATCAACAGCAGGCTCTAGCAGCCCATTATGTGGTACAGTTTAAGCCTGGAAAGGAGACCATATGCTAGGCTCTGGGCTATGCTGCTCCGTTAGCTCCTCACAGGCTGACTGACTGGCCATACACACATTTTATATTACTGACAACCCAAAACCCTCCTCTCTTCTACAGCCTTGTCAAGCCTCTGTTGTAAAACAATTACGATCCTATTACATATATTTTATTAATTGCCCTATCAGAGTGGAAACACAAAGACATGTAAATGCTTTCGCCCGATGAGAGAAGCAAAGCATGGATGGCAGATTTCTCACTGATCGTGACAGCTGAAGAATCAGGTCAGATTATATAGGCATAGACATGGTTTGCTATTGATAGCAGCAATCAATTAAATAAACCGACCTTTAAAACATTAAAAATACTGGACAGATTTTTTTGTTTTTAAATGACTGTTTTGTCAATAATTTATTGTTCGGTGGAGTGTATGATGTATGCATGGATTTCTCTCTTGAAAAAACAACACTTTTTTTGTGTAATGATCATTTCACAATTATCTTGTCACAGCTTTCTATTTCCTCTGGAGTAATTGGGATGCCCTCCCAGATTATCCGGTCTAAATTGCAATGCTAATGACAAAGCCTAACAGTAGCCTCGGCATCAATAGTCTATTTGGATTAATTAAAATAGGAAGGGACAGATGAGGATTAAGTGCATCGTTCGCAGTTCAACAATGTAGAGGTCAAACCATCAAGTTGCTATTCTTTCTCCATGATATTAGGCCTACTGTGTAATTTTCACAGTAACATTTTAAAAGCATCAGTGTTGATGATGAATTATCATGAATTATGATTTCTTTCCCACTCACACACGTACCAAAATTTGGTAGAAAACATACCACAAATTTTTTTTGATCTCATTCTAATTTCCCCTTGTAGGTGATAGCAGCAATTCAAAAGCACAAACTATTTGGTAATTGATTATGCTTCTAATTACAGAGCATAGAGTTAGATGAAGTTATTGATAGTTGAGCTGCATGTGCCTGTCCCCTGGAGCTGTGATCTGTGCTGTCTGCTTCTGCCTGCTCCCAGAGGAGATGAGTGTCCTTCTCCTTTAATGATGGAAATGACTTTTAAATAACAGCGGTGTCAGAGAGAGAGAGAGAGTAGGGGGAGAGAGAGAGTGGGGGCGCTTTCAAGAGGATAACTTTTGTCAAGTCGGTGGACATTGTTGGTCACCGCATTCCAGTGTGTTGCATTATGGGGATAAATATTTTCGACTTGCATGACGACTGCATGAACTTTACAAAAACCATGTGATCAAAGTTCATGATGTTTTGACTGTAGTCGACTGCAAGTTTCTGCAGTTGCCCTTCACTAACTTCATCCTGCAACCATCGCCTGCATTGTGGGAGGCTCTATAGTCAATCAATAATTAGGTGGTTTTTGTTTGACTCGCGCAAACGTGACCAAAGACGTGACTGAAACAGGAACCAACTTTGAGCGATTCATGTATACAGTCAACAAATTAACGTGATATTTGAGGCTCTCTAAACAATTGATAGTACAGTGTACAATATATACAGTAAATATATATATAAATGTAAAATATATGTACAGTTTGAATGTGGAATATGGTGGTTGGAAACATGTTTATTTCGACAGTACAAAAAAAACTTGTATAAATGACAGCAACACTGCCATATTACACTGAGCCTTGTTGTTGGAAAACCACATCAGTGTCCGACTTTCAGCTGTTGCAAATGCACTTACTTCGTCATCACTCTTCGACTTTTGTCTGCAGCCGGTTGCTTCAGCCTTACCACTCAAACGAGCAGAGAGTGGGAGAGGGAGATGAAGAGAGAAAGAAAGAGAGAGAGAGCGAGAGAGATAGAGAGAGAGAGAGAGAGAGAGAGAGAGAGAGAGAGAGAGAGAGAGAGAGAGAGAGAGAGAGAGAGAGAGAGAGAGAGAGAGAGAGAGAGAGAGAGAGAGAGAGAGAGAGAAGGGTGGGAGAGTGGGAGAGTGGGATGGACAGACTTTCACTCACATGATCTGGGCTCTTTTTCACTCTCTGTCTCTCTCTTTCACGGTGTCTCTCGCTCTCTCTGTCTCTCCCCATTCCTCAACTGTTAGATGACAAGATAGAGTAATTAATTGACAGCCAATTCAAATACACATATATGCCTTTTTGGGGTTAACTAGGATTGAATGCAACGTTTGCACATAGAATAATACATAGAATGATACATATTATATATTTATATGTATATACAGTTGAAGTCAGAAGTTTACATACACTCTAGCCAAATACATTTAAACTCAGATTTTCACAATTACTGACATTTAATCCTAGTAAAAATCCCTGTTTTAGGTCAGTTAGGATCACCACCTTATTTTAAGAATGTGAAATATCAGAATAATAGTAGAGAGAATTATTTATTTCAGCTTTTATTTCTTTCATCACATTCCCAGTGGGTCAGATGTTAACATACAGTCAATTAGTATTAGGTAGTGTTAGGGTTCGTTTCTTTCGTATCATCATTGGCTCATTGGTGAAATTAGCATTATGACAATATATTTAATTAAATCGTTCAAAACCCTTTATTAATGCAATTGCAGACAGAAGGTGACAAACAGGAACATAGCACACATGTTTCCGAGTAAGTTCTGCATCAAACAAAAGGTCTCAAGTTGTTTTATTAAACCGAAATCCCCCCTTAGTGATGTCACTGACTATGTCATTACCTTTTTACTCCTGAGACCAAAACCCTGCATCCATAGCTATACAAACATAGAGTTTCAGTGTTTATCTAAAGGCTAGGCAATAAATGTCCCCTCCCCAAAGTTGATTAATTGTGGAATGTCTGAGTAGTCTCTTATCTCCCACACTCCCCTGCAGAGGTCTGTGTCAGTCATACAGACAGAGAGACAGAAAGACAGAGAACAACTCTAAAACTATATAATGAATTTATATATTGTTAATCTATAGTCTAGGACCCTATAAATGTAAGGAGGGAGGGGTCTTATAAATTATTCTAATACATCAAACATCTGTACAGCCTCAAATCATGACCGCTAGGTGAATCCTGACAGTAGTATTGCCTTTAAATTATTTCACTTGGTTCAAACATTTCAGGTAGCCTTCCGCAAGCTTCCCACAATAAGTTGGGTGAATTTTGGCCCATTCCTCCTGACAGAGCTGGTGTAACTGAGTCAGGTGTGTAGTCCTTGCTCGCACACGCTTTTGAGGTTTTGGATTGAGGTCAGGCCATTGTAATGGCAACTCCAATACCATGACTTTGTTGTTCTTAAGCCATTTTGCCACAACTTTGGAAGTATGCTTGGGGTCATTGTCCATTTGGAGGACCCATTTTTGACCAAGCTTTAACTTCCTGACTGATGTCTTGAGATGTTGCTTCAATATATCCACATAACTTTCCTGCCTCATGATGCCATCTATTTTGTGAAGTGCACCAGCCCCTCCTGCAGCAAAGCACCCCCACAACATGATGCTGCCACCCCCATGCTTCACGGTTGGGATGGTGTTCTTCGGCTTGCAAGCATCCCCCTTTTTCCTCCAAACATAATGATGGTCATTATGGCCAAACAGTTCTATTTTTGTTTCATCAGACCAGAGGACATTTCTCCAAAAAGTACGATCTTTGTCCCCATGTGCAGTTGCAAACTGTATTCTGGCTTTTTTATGGTGGTTTTGGAGCAGTGGCTTCTTCCTTGCTGAGTGGTCTTTCAGGTTATGTCGATATAGGACTTGTTTTACTGTGGATATAGATACTTTTGTACCTGTTTCCTCCAGCATCTTCACAATGTCCTTTGCTGTTGTTTTGGGATTGATTTGCACTTTTCACTTCAAATACGTTCATCTCTAGATGACAGAACGCGTCTCCTTCCTGAGCGGTATGACGGCTGCGTGGTCCCATGGTGTTTAAACTTGCATACTCTTGTTTGTAGAGATGAACGTGGTACCTTCAGGCTTTTGGAATCTGCTCCCAATGATGAACCAGACTTGTGGAGGTCTACAATTTTTTTTCTAAGGTCTTGGCTGATTTCGTTTGATTTTCCCATGATGTCAAGCAAAGAGGCACTGAGTTCGAAGGTAGACCTTGAAATACATCCACAGGTACACCTCCAATTGACTCAAATTATGTCAATTAGACTATCAGAAGCTTCTAAAGCCATGACATCATTTTCTGGAATTTTCCAAGCTGTTTATAGGCACAGTCAACTTAGTGTATGTAAACTTCTGACCCACTGGAATTGTGATACAGTGAATTATAAGTGAAATAATCTCTACGTAAACAATTGTTGGAAAAATTACTTGTGTCATGCACAAAGTAGATGTCCTAACCGACTTTCCAAAACTATAGTTTGTTAACTTGAAATTTGATTGAAAAACTAGTTTTTATGACTCCAACCCAAATGTATGTAAACTCCTGACTTCAACTGTATATACTCTGAACAAAAATATAAGCGTAACATGTAAGGCGTTTGTCCAATGTTTCATGAGTTCAAATAAAAAATGCCAGAAATGTTCCATATGCAAGAAAAGCTTATTTCTCTCAAATTATTTGCACAAATTTCTTTACATCCCTGTTAGTGAGCATTTCTCCTTTTTCAAGATAATCCTGACAGGTGTAGCATATCAAGAAGCTAAATAGCAGGGTCATTACACAGGTGCACCTTGTGCTGGGGACAATTAAAGGCCACTCTAAAATGTGCAGTTTTGTCACACAACACAATGCCAGAGACTTCTCAAGTTTTGAGGGAGCATGCAATTGGCATGCTGACTGCAGGGATGTCCACCAGAGCTGTTGTCAGAAAATTAAACGTTAATTTCTCTACCGTAATTCACCTCCAACGTTGTTTTAGAGAATTTGGAAGTACGTCCAACCGGCCTCACAACCGCAGACCACGTGTAACCACACCAGCCCAGGACCTCCACATCCGCCTTCTTCACCTTGTGGGATTGTTTGAGACCAGCCACCCGGACAGCTGATGAAAATTGTTTTTTTGCCTGTAATAAAGCCCTTTTGTGGGAAAATACTCATTCTGATTGGCCAGGCCTGGCTCCTCAGTGGGTGGGCCTTGCTTCCAAGTGGTTGGGCCCCTAATCAGTCATGTGAAATCTGTAGATTAGGGCCTAATGAATATATTTCAATTGACTTATTTCCTTATATGAACTGTAACTCAGTAAAATCTTTGAAAATTGTTGCATGTTGCATTTGCATGTTGCGTTTATATTTTTGTAGTTTAATGAGCTGTCTATTTGTTTTTCTATCTGATATATGCATGGTTTAAAAACAGATACAACCAGATAGCATAGAAGCTTTGAATTGTTTAGGTGATAGAATATCGTACATAAAATATGGTATCAACCTGGCCAGAACTCAGAAATTTCTAGATTTACTATCAGGGTTGTGGATGTGAGAATTTTTTTGATTTGACCGTACAATGTAAATTACTGTTGCATGTACTTAAATACAGAAGTGTAGCATTTTAACCATATTCCTTCTACTGGCCTAGCCTGTGTATGGTATGTTCAGGAGTATGTTTATTTCTGAAATCTCAATCCATTTATGAAGATGAAATTGACAATAACGTTATCTCTTTTTCTCCATTCATCAGCTGTACAAAATACCCATCAAACTGTACTGTAGTAGTACATGTCTTATCAGGGAGTTAGAAGCAGAGATAGATGCTTCGTCCCAAATGGCACTCTTTTCCCTACGTAGTGCACTACTTTTAACCAGAGCCCTATGGGCCCTGGTCAGAAGTAGTGCACTATATAGGGAATGGGGTGCCATTTGGGACACAGCGACGGCAAGGCTTGTATTATGTTAGCTAGACGGTCGGGTAGTCTCGCTCTGTGTAAAAGGGCTTGAGTGCTAGGGGGCATACTTAGCCTCCAGTTCCCAAAAGACCAATGTTATTATTGGTAATAAAACCCTAAATACAGAGAGAGGAAAGATTAAGCCAACATAGAAAACATACTCCTTTGACTTAGATACATGGAGGTCTAGATCCTTTACCTGGAACACCCTTCAACGTGTGGGACAAACAAATGAGGCTGATAAGAACTGTTGGCGAAGAAGGGACACTGTGACTATAACGATACAACCACACAATGGTAGAGGGCATCTTTGCTTATCACAATCACAGCGGTTTAATATTTTAACTGGGTGACGGGGAGGGAAAGGGGGAGTGATGCTAAACTACTGTCAATACAAATATTTCCATCAGATCCCTCTTATATAATGGAATTAAAAAAAATATACGCTGCTATGTATTAAAAGTGTTTCTTCCACCTATTGCCCCCCGGCAACCCAACGCTTCTCCTTGTCTTCTCGGGCACAAAGAGTGCATTGTTTGTAGGGCCATTACCAACAGTCTTTTCCGACTCTCGCTGGACATCATATGGCTCAAGGGAGACAGCTATAGATTGTGTCCCAAATGGCCTCCTTTTGTCTACATAATGCACTACTGTAAAGCGTCTGTGTGTAGCTGGTGAGATGAGTCAGGCGCAGGACAGCAGATATGAGTAATGAAAGTAATTTTACTCAAATATATCACAATACACGTCGTATAAATACAAGGCCGCAAATACGGACCGCAATACAATAAACAATTACTCACAAACAAACATGGGGGAACAGAGGGTTAAATAATGAACAAGTAATTGGGGGATTGAAACCAGGTGTGTAAGACAAAGACAAAACAAATGGAAAAGGAGAAGTGGATCGGCGATGGCTAGAAGGCCAGTGACGTCGACCGCCGAACTCCGCACGAACAAGGAGAGGGACCGACTTCGGCGGAAGTCGTGACAACTACTTTTGACCAGAGCCCCATGACGGTTGGTCAAAAGTAGTGCACTATGTAGGGAATAAGGTGTCATTTGGGAAGCATCCCTAGATTGCAAGGAAAGGGAGAAAAAACGAAAGTTCATCAGACCTGTTTCATCTGACCTCTCTCGGTTCCCGGGGAAGAATGCGCCAGAACACTAGCGCTTAATAGACAGATTTTCCAAATGTTTTGAAATCCATTTGGAGGCTGAGACAGGAAGAAAGGGGGAAAGGGGCGAGAGCCTGGAAGAAATGGATTTGGCCTATAAACAAGTAAGTGGTGTGATGCCCATTTCTTCAGGACATTAAGGGACCCTTTTTATTAATGGCTGCACTTAAAGTAGGACAGAGTGGGCACAATTAAGAGTCAATTGAAGACCTGGGAGGCTGGAGGGGTCTGGGTGGAGGTGGAGAGGGGAGGGGGAAGGTATATATTAGCCTTATGGCTTCAAGTCATTTCATTTTGGGAGCATAAAGGAATAGAAAGTGTTCCGTCTTAAATCCTTTTCTTTTCCTTCCTCTGTTCTGTTCTGTTCTCCTCCTCCTCCTCCTCTGTTTTTGGTATGTGTGTGGATGGTAGCCTTGCCCCCACTTGGAATAGATGTATTACTTATGACATCCCAGTTTTCATCCGTTCACAATTTTTACATTAGAGTTAAATCTCTGCAGCTGGAATCTCACGGCTGAGTTAGCCAGAGCCCATCAAATATTGAAACGTTGGGAGCCACTGGCAGTCAGGGCCTGCATCCCAAATGGAACCATTTTCCCGATATAGTGCACAACTTTTGACCAGAGCCCTATGGGCCTTTGTCAGAAGTAGTGCACTAACTAGGGAATAGGGTGCAATTTGGGACGCAGACAGGTTGATGGGAGTTCATGTCCAAAGCCAAGCTTCAGATTCACAGACATCCCAATAGGAGTGTACTACTAGAGAAAAAAGCACTGATAAAAATTTCATCAGAATGAGCCGGGGATATTGCTAGCATTCTTCCAAGCATCACTATGAAATCTTAATCTGAGTTAATGGAAGAGATATGAAAGCCTTTCTCAATTCAAACAGAGGCCGTGCATAATTTATAAATTATTGTCAGAAAAGTGATTCCGATCTGAGATTTACTCTCCTTCAGATGGGTAGTGAACCCACAGAGGGCAGAGAATAAGCGAGTATTTTCAACCTCTGATGCAGAAAGATTTTACAGCAGAGCTGTCGATATCATCAGGTAAACTGATCATTTCTCCAAGACTGCAGCAGGCAGAAAAAGCACTCACTGCACGGCAAGGCCAGTAAATACCAACACAGCCTCACTTCCAGGGTTAGCTTCAGAACCACTCAGAGGGAGTAAATAAAACAAGCTGTAGAGGAGACAGTGTAACAGTGTTAGAATCCTGCCTGCGTCGTTCCTTCCTGCTGGTTGACAGTCGCAAAAGCTTTGTTATGTCTCAAACATACCACCATCGCAACGATGAAACTAGCAACGACAAAACCAACCGACGGATTATTTTTTCTTCCTATCCTCATCCTCATCTTTTCACTCGCTCTCTCTTTTCCTTACTCCAATTACATATGATAGCCTGTGTTTGCATGGCTGCAAGGCCTATGGTTAATTCGCAGTGACAAGTTTCTTCTCTCTTTGCATGCCGGTTGTAAGACAAACGGTGTTCTGTGTTGGAGGACATTATCCACTAATGTAGCCTCAGTGTGTCCAGCAGGGAGCTAGGGGTTGTTACTACTCCTCTACATGGCAGGAACAACCCCTGATTCCAGTTACTACATGTACCTCGCCCTCTCTCAAGACAACCAGACATAGTCACTGTACTGTAGGTAGGCTACTCACACTGTTCACTTCAGTATGAATCACCTTCACAATGTCTTGCAAGTGTTACCAAAGTCTGCTCTTATTCAATCACATCCAGTATTATGTCTGACTGTGGGTTCTATCCATGTCAATTAGACATTCAATAAAAAAAATATATATAATTATTATAATTGTTTATTATTTCATCATAGCACACCCTTTCAGTGTTGGTGATATTTAGGATTTGAAAAAGCATAAAGTGCCTGTAGTTGGTTTACTTGCAAGCTGATAGCTGGTTGGTGTACTTAGGTGGGCTGGGAGATTTGCCTGGATGTGGCTGATAAAGCAGTAGATGCATGCTTGGCTGAGCCGGCCCTATTCTAGGTGATAAAAGCATCAAAGAGGGACATGAATGTTGGATGTGCTGCTGAAGTATACACCGCTACACCGAAGCAAACTTATTTAGGACAGTGCTATTAGACTCTTATCTCTCTGACGGCAGCCCCAAAGCATTCGTTTAATGTGGATAAATGGATGTAGATTGAGAATTCTACTGCAATGTTTCCTCTGGCGTGTGTCACATCCTCTGTAGGAATAAAAATTGATGAGGCCCCAAAAGCGGAGCAGTGAGCTAAGCAACATCTGCGTCGTGCGTTGGGTACAGCACAGCACACTACAGTACACGTCGTACCAACCTAGGGTCATCCATCAAGCAGCCCTAATTCAACATTAAGGAAATGGAACAACTCAACATCTAAGCAACGTCCGTCCATGGATGGATGGGAAAACTCTGTTTTTAATACTCTGGTGATAGTTTTGATTACTATTAATACCAGGAGTTTGTCATCTCTCTCTCTCTCTCTCTCTCTCTCTCTCTCTCTCTCTCTCTCTCTCTCTCTCTCTCTCTCTCTCTCTCTCTCTCTCTCTCTCTCTCTCTCTCTCTCTCTCTCTCTCTCTCTCTCTCTCTGTCTGTCTGTCTGTCTGTCTGTCTGTCTCTCTTTCTGTCTGTCTAAAGCCACAGTAGCAGCTATACCCACCAGATGAGTGTGTGAGTGGAGACCTCACACAATTAGTAAGCGTAATCTGGTAAGTAAATCAATGCCACCAGCGATGTTTTATTAACAACCAAAGTCATTTTTTTTCTCCGTGCAGTTTTATTCTGAGCGCTAGTTAATTCATGGTGGCTGGGAATGGGTACAGGGAGACGTGTTGGGTGTCATTTAGATATCCCACAACTTCATCACCACAGCCACATCCATAATGCACCCACACTCCATGTGTGAGTAACAGGGCTTTATTTTAGAACTGCTTTAACGGGTGAAGTCATGTGGAAAAGGGTATTTTGCGGTCCCCGAGCGGTCTCCATGTCCCATCAAGAGGAAGAGTGAAAGTGTGTAAAAGCTACCTTTAGAGAGGCCAGGCTGGGCTGAGGAGGCTGTCCAGTGCTAGACCTGGAGGAGGAGGAGAGGGATGAAGGTCAGACTTTGAGTGAAGGATGAGGAGGAAGATGAGGAAGAGGAGGAAGGTCACGCGGTGTTTGTGTGTGGGTGGGGGGATTCGGAGAGGGAGGGAGAGAGAGATGGGAGGGAGGGTAATGTGAAATGGGAGCAATTTTCCAACCTTCTAAGCTGCAGTGGAGGAGATGTTGTTCATCTTTGGAAAGGTACTTATGTCAGGCAGGGCTGGGGCTGCCAGGGGACCTGACCAGTACTCCCTCGCCTCCCAGCCTCCCTGTGTCCAGACTGGGCATTCCTCTGAGACACTCCTGGACTGCTGCTCACTCACCTCCAACACTCACTCAGCTTCACTTTATATCTGCACTAGTGGGACCACATACCACTCATTCTTGTCTTTCTCATTCTCATTCTCACTCTTGTCTCTCTCTGTTTCTCTCTGTCTTCGTCTGTCTTTATCTCTCTCTCTGTCTCTCTACCCCCATGTTACCTTCCTCCTTTTAATTCTCTCTCTCTGTTATCTACCTAATTTCTTCTTCCATTCTTCCCTCGCCAGTGGCCCCGCATCACTCCTTTGTTTCCCAGTCTCTCCAGTTAACCCATCATCCATTTATGGTTGTTGTTGTTTGTTACATGATATTTGCAGTGATCTTTACTACAGCTAGCAGCAGGTATGTTGGCTGATGTTTCAGCGTCTTATGTATTAATTACTGAAGGAAAGTTGTGATGTTGGATAGATTAGCGGAGCTGGGCTGGTGAATGGTCTCCATAGCCTCTCATTGCTAAACAAAGGGCCTAAACACATGCATATCCTGCTTATTACAAACATACAAGAACTGTACAATACTGTTGTTGGCCCATGTGAAACTGATTGCATTTTATTTAGCATTAAAGACAATTAATAAAGTTTGATAATGATAATGTGTATTAATGTAGTTTAAAAAAATGCATTGTAGCGTACCGCTGTAATCACAAACATCCACAAAGCCCAAAACAAACCACATTAAAGAAATTGTGTCCTGTCTCAATGAAGAGCCTTACAGGTTAAAATGTATGTCATTTTTGTTTATGTTGACTATTGACTTCCACCTTATTTGGCTGAGTGCTCTGGTAAATGCAGGCTGGTACATTGTCGAGTGGTAATGTTCTGGCCCTGCTCCCAGTGGCGTGTTCGTACTCATCTGGTCTAGGTGCTAATGTATGTGTTCCATGGATGTACTCACAAGCTTGTTTGCACGTCTTTTTCCACCTGGGCTTGTTGTGGGGTCCTGTCAAAACTTAGGCCAGCGGAAAAAATCCATGCATGTTTAATTACGACAGGATACGCACACACACACACAAGCACACGTACACGCACACGCATACCTCTCCTCTGAGAGGGGGATACCTCCTGAGAACCCCACATTATCGCTTTTTTGAAGTATCACAAGAAAAAAATCATATTAATATTTAAAGCACACCCCCCCACCAACATCCCATCTCTCTGCTCAATCCATGCTTGATTTGGGATTGTGGAGAAGAGTAATTTATGTATGTGTTTTTATACAGGTGTCGTCATTGGTGGAGATGAACTGTTCCATGGTAATATCACCACCAAATCTGTCCACTATCGTAAATATAGTGGTTGCATTCCAAGTTAATCATGAAATGGGTTATCGGACAACAATATTTGATTGGGCAATTTTGTCTTTATGCTCATTTTAGACTATATATAAAAGATAAAATATCTTAGAATTTAATTGAATACATTTTGGTACATGCATCAGAGGATAACACTTGAAAGCATTAGTTAAAACACTTAGAAGGCGTTACATGTGCCAAATATTGTCAACATCTACTAACTTATATATCTACTAACTTATAATTTAAATTTCATCAACAATCTGTCCTGGTAATTTGAAAATGTAAGGCATGCTCCCTCAAATCAAATTAAATTAATAAGCATGACTTTCAGATAGCTAGCTTTGTGATAACAAAAACATACAGCATGATGTTCTGTAATACCACCCTGGCCACAGCACATAAAAACAACAGAATCATCAGAGTGGGAGGGAGGGAGGGAGGGAGGGAGGGAGGGAGGGAGGGAGGGAGGGAGGGAGGGAAAGAAAGAAAGAAAGAAGGAGTAAGGGAGGGCTTGTGTTTTCTCAGAGCCCTGACCTCTTTTTTTGAAGTGTCACGTTATGGTTGTACAGAACGTGTCTCCTTTGCATACAAAAGGTCAGGACGATAAATCAAAATCCGCATATATGACTTGCACGATTCATCACGCAGAAACAGGGCCAAAGTGTTAGGCCTACTCCAATTTATTTTTTTTAAACATAAGATGAATTATCCACTCTAGCAAGATGAATCTGTGATAAGGGGGAGGGGGGGATTTGAGGTTTAATACAAACATACAGCTTCTCATTAAAAACAGCTAGTGATGACAGTGTGGTGCTGTGGGCTCTCGGCTGCTGTAAAGGAGAGAGAGGAGTGTGAGTTGTATTATTTTGTACCCGTCGTTGGTGTGTGAGGCAGGAGACTAATTTACCCCTGCAGTTCCTAGCGTTATTTGTTGGCTTAGTGACACTGTTGCTCGTTAGATAATCCATGATGATTCAACACTGTGAAATCTAATTCACTGCCAGGCGGTGTGTGTGTGTGTATCCTTATTGGCTGTGTGTGCTTGCGTGCCTGTCTGTCTGTGTGTGCATGCTACCTGTGTGGTGTGTCATTGCTAGCTGTGTGTGTGTGTGTCTGTGTGTGTTTCTATAGCGTGAGGCAGTTTGATGCACAAGTACACCTCCTGGACAGGACTCTAGTCTTACCCTCAATCTATGTTCTTAATGCTGAGTGCCAAGCAGAGATGCATCAGGTCCCATTTTTACAGTCTTCAGCCAGGGATTGAATTCACAAACTTCCAATCTGAGGGCGGACACTCCAACCACACAGGCCACTGAGTTGGTCGTGCAATTTGTAGTTTGTGACATTTCAGATTTAGATATAATAATCTTTCTGGAAGTAGTTTGGATGTAGTAAACTACTTTTTCTAAGTAACTTTAGTTAAGTAAGCTATGTTTGTCTTAAGGGTAGTTTAGTGTAGGTTAACTTCTTCCAGTGTAAAGTAATTGGTAGCTTGGTAAACTATATTTACAGAGTAGCTTCCCCAACACTGTGTGTGCATGTGTGTGTTTATGTCGTTCCTGGGTGTGTGTTTCTGTGTGTGTAGTTGCATGTGTGTGTGTGTCATTCCTGGCTGTTTCCCTGTTTGTTCCACTCCTGGTGGGATATTACTTAGGGTCCATTCATGACCTGTAACACCAGATGCCCCCGTAATGCCCTCACTTACCAACCAAACCAGTAAGGACAGGTGGTTCAAACCCGGCCTTGAGGTCAGGGTGTGTATTTAACTGACTGTTCTAATAAATGGCTACATGTTTCAGTGTTTGCTCTCTCTGTGTGTGTGTGTGTGTGTGTGTGTGTGTGTGTGTGTGTGTGTGTGTGTGTGTGTGTGTGTGTGTGTGTGTGTGTGTGTGTGTGTGTGTGTGCGTGCGTGCGTGCGTGCGTGCGTGCGTGCGTGCGTGCGTGCGTGCGTGCGTGCGTGCGTGCGTGCGTGCGTGCGTGCGGGTGTGGGTGCGTGCGTGCGGGTGTGGGTGTGCGTGTGTGTGTATCAATTAGCTAGACATCACTGAAAAATCTGTAACCCCAACCCTTCTGTGCAGAACAGACAGATATTCAGGAAGGAGAGGCAGAGAGGAGATGAGGAGGAGAGGAGGAGGAGAGGAGCGCAGCCACAAAGACAGGTATCACACCTCTCCCACCTCTGCTAATTACACTGAACAAAAATATAACCGCAACATGTAAAGTGTTGGTCACATGTTTCATGAGCTGAAATAAAAGATGACAGAAATATTCAATATGCACAAAAAGCTTATTTCTCTCCAATTTTGTGCAGAAATATGTTTACGTCCCTGTTAGTGAGCGTTTCTTCTTTGCCAAGATAATCCATCCACAGACAGATGTGGCATATCAAGAAGCTAATTAAACAGCAGGATCATTACACAGGTGCAAGTTGTGCTGCGGACAATAACAGGCTATTTGAAAATGTGCAGTTTTGTCACACAACACAATGCTACAGATGCCTCAAGTTTTGAGGGAGCGTGTAACTGGCATGCTGACTGCAGGAATGTCCACCAGAGCTGTTGCCAGAGAATTGAACGTTCAGTTCCCTCCCATAAGCCGCCTCCAACGTCGATGTAGAGAATTTGGCAGTACGTCCAACCGGCCTCACAACCACAGACCACATGTAACCATGCCAGCCCAAGACCTTCACATCTGGCTTCTTCACCTGTGGGATCGTCTGAGACCAGCCACCCGGACAGCTGATGAAAATGTGGGTTGAACAAACAAAGAATTTCTGTACAGACTGTCAGAAACTGTCTCAGGGAATCTCATCTGCATGCTCGTCGTCTTCACCAGGGTCTTGACCTGACTGCAGTTCGGCAATGTAACCGACTTCAGTGGGCAAATGCTCGCCGTCAATAGCCACTGTCATGCTGGAGAAGTGTGCTCTTCACGGATGAATCCCGGTTTCAACTGTATGGGTCAGATGCCACAATGTGCGTAATGTGGGTGAGCGGTTTACTGATGTCAACGTTGGGGTGTCAGTGGGGTTATGGTATGGGCAGGGATAAGCAACGGAAAACGAACACAATTGCATTTTTTCTATGGAAATTTCAATGCACAGAGATACCGTGACTAGATCCTGAGGCCCATCGTTGTGCAATTCATCCGAACCCATCACCTCATGTTTCAGCATGGTAATGCACGGCCCCATGTTGCGAGGATCTGTACACAATTCCTGGAAGCTGAAAATGTTCCAGTTCTTCCATAGCCTGCATACTCACCAGACATGTCACCAATTGAGCAAGTTTGGGATGCTCTGGATTCACGTGTACGACAGCGTGTTCCAGTTCCCGCCAATATGCAACAACTTTGCACAGCCATTGAAGAGAAGTGGTACAAAATTCCACAAGCCACAAATAACAGCCTGATCAATTCTACGTGAAGGAGATGAGTCTTGCTGCATGAGGCAAATGGTGGTTACACCAGACACTGACTAGTTTTCTGATCCACACCCCTACATTTCTTTTAAAGGTACAGTGCATTTGTAGAATGGCACCAGAGAGGATGGCTGACGTTTTACGTGCTCCTAACCAACTGTGTTATTTTGTTAGTTTTTTAGCGTTGTTTGTAACTTATTTTTCAACTTACAATTTTTCTACGTACTTTACGTTGCTGCTACCATCTCTTATGACCGAAAATAACTTCTGGAAATCAGAACAACGATTACTCACCACGAGCTAGAGGAAGCTTTTTAATGAGTCTGACGTGTTCGACGTGAAGGATATACTGCTTTCCCGGGAACAGGCCCAAATCCCAGTCATTTGCGTGAAGAGAAGACGGAGAAAAAGGGGATGTAGGTCGGGCTGCCTTCTGAGAATTCGTAGGCGAATTCAATGAGCTGTATACCACCATAAGCAAACAGGAAAATGCACATCCAGAGACGGTGCTCCGAGTGGCCGGGGACTTTAATGCAGGGAAACTTAAATCCGTTTTATCAAATCTCGACCAGCATGTTAAATGTGCAACCAGAGGGAAAAGAACTCTAGACCACCTTTACTCCACACACAGAGATGCGTCCAAAGCTCTCCCTCAACCTCCATTTGACAAATCTGATCATAATTCTATCCTCCTGATTCCGTCTAACAAGCAACAAATTCAGGCAGGAAGCACCAGTGACTCGGTCAATAAAAAAGCATTATGAAGCAGATGCTAAGCTACAGGACTGGAACATGTTCCGGAATTCTTCCAATGGCATTGAGGAGTACACCACATCAGTCACTGGCTTCATCAATAAGTGCATCGATGACGTCGTCCCCACAGTGACCGTACGTACATACCCCAACCAGAAGCTATGGATTACAGGCAACATCCGCACTGAGCTAAAGGGTAAAGCTGTCGCTTTCAAGGAGAGGGACTCTAATCCGGACGCTTATAAGAAATCCCACTATGCCCTCAGACGAACCATCAAACAGGCAAAGCATCAATACAGGACTAAGACCGAATAATACTACACCAGCTCCGACGCTCGTCGGATGTGGCAGGGCTTGCAAACCATTACAGACTACAAAGGGAAGCACAGCCGTGAGCTTCCCAGTGACACGAGCCTACAAGACATGCTAAATTACTTCTATGCTCGCGTCGAGGTAAGTAACACTGAAACATGCATGAGAGCATCAGCTGTTCCGGACGACTGTGTGATCACGCTCTCCGCAGCCGATGTGAGTAAGACCTTTAAACCGGTCAACGTTCACAAGGTCGCAGGGACAGAAAACCAGGACGTGTACTCTGAGCATGCGCTGATCAACTGGCAAGTGTCTTCACTGACATTTTCAACCTCTCCCTGTCTGAGTCTGTAATACCAACATGTTTCAAGCAGACCACCACAGTCCCTGTGCCCAAGAACACTAAGGCAACATGCCTAAATGACTGCCGACCCGTAGCACTCATGTCTGTAGCCATGAAGTGCTTTGAAAGGCTGGTAATGGCTCACATCAACGCCATTATCCCAGAAACCCTAGACCCACTCCAATTTTCATACCGCCCTAACAGATCCACAGATGATGCAATCTTTATTGCACTCCACAATGCCCTTTCACACCTGGACAAAAGGAAAACCTATGTGAGAATGCTGTTCATTGACTACAGCTCAGAGTTCAACACCATAAAACCATCAAAGCTCATCACTAAGCTAAGGACCCTGGGACTAAACACCTTCCTCTGCAACTGTATCCTGGACTTCCTGACGGGCCGCCCCCAAGTGATAAGGGAGGGAAACAACACATCCGCCACGCTGATCCTCAACATGGTGGCCCCTCAGGGGTGCGTGCTCAGTCCCCTACTGTACTCCCTGTTCACTCATGACTACACAGCAGGGCACGACTCCAACACCATCATTAAGATTGCCGATGACACAACAGTGGTAGGCGTGATCACCGACAACGATGAGACAGCCTATAGGGAGGAGGTCAGAGACCTGGCTGTGTGGTGCCAGGACAACAACCTCTCCCTCAATGTGATCAAGACAAAGGAGATGATTGTGGACTACAGGAAAAGGAGGACAGATTATGCCCCCATTCTCATCGATGGGGCTGTAGTGGAGCAGGTTGAGAGGTTCAAGTTCCTTGGTGTCCACATCACCAACAAACTAACATGGTCCAAGCACACCAAGACAGTCGCAAATAGGGCATGACAAAAACTATTCCCCCTCAAGAGATTGAAAAGATTTGGCATGGGTCCTCAGATCCTCAAGAGGTTCTACAGCTAAACCATCAAGAGCATCCTGACTGGTTGCATCACTGCCTGCTATGGCAACTGCTCGGCATCCGATGGCAAGGCACTACAGAGGGTAGTGCGTACGGCCCAGTACATCACTGGGGCCAAGCGTCCTGCCATCCAGGACCTCTATACCAAGCGGTGTCAGAGGAAGGCCCTAAAAATTGTCAAAGACTCCAGCCATCCTAGTCATAGACTGTTCGCTCTGCTACCGCATGGCAAACGGTACCAGAAGGCCATGTCTAGGTCCAAAAGGCTTCTTAACAACTTCTACCCACAAGCCATAAGACTCCTGAACAGCTAATTGAAGGGCTACCCAGACCCCTCTTTTACTGCTGCTGCTACCCTCTGTTTATTATCTATACATAGTTACTTTAACTCTACCTACATGTACATATTACCTCAATTACCTCGACTAACCGCTGCCGCAGCACATTGACTCTGTACCGGTACCCCCTGTATACAGCCTCGCTATTGTTATTTTACTGCTGCAGTTTAATTATTTGTTATTTATATTTCCAATTTTCTACTTATCTATTTTTTACTTTACACTTATTTTTCTTAAAACTTCTTAAAGCATTGTTGGGGGCTTGAAAGTAAGCATTTCACTGTAAGGTCTATCTACACTTGTTGTATTCGGGCGCATGTGACAAATAACATTTGATTTGATTCGGAAATCAAATATAATCAAAACAAATGTATTTATAAAGCCCTTCTTACATCAGCTGATATCTCAAAGTGCTGTACAGAAACCCAGCCTAAAACCCCAAACAGCAAGCAATGCAGGTGTAGAAGCACGGTGGCTAAGAAAAACTCCCTAGAAAGGCCAAAACCTAGGAAGAAACCTAGAGAGGAACCAGGCTATGAGGGGTGGCCAGTCCTCTTCTGGCTGTGCCGGGTGGAGATTATAACAGAACATGGCCAAGATGTTCAAATGTTCATAAATGACCAGCATGGTCAAATAATAATAATCACAGTAGTTGTCGAGGGTGCAACAAGTCAGCACCTCAGGAGTAAATGTCAGTTGGCTTTTCATAGCCGATCATTAAGAGTATCTCTACCACTCCTGCAGTCTCTAAAGAGTTGAAAACAGCAGGTCTGGGACAGGTAGCACATCCGGTGAACAGGTCAGGGTTCCATAGCCGCTGGCAGAACAGTTGAAACTGGAGCAGCAGCACGGCCAGGTGGACTGGGGACAGCAAGGAGTCATCATACCAGGTAGTCCTGAGGCATTGTCGTAGGGCTCAGGTCCTCCGAGAGAGAGAAAGAAAGAAAGAGAGAAAGAGAGAATTAGAGAGAGCCTACTTAAATTCACACAGGACACCGGATAAGACAGGAGAAGTACTCCAGATATAACAGACTGACTCTAGCCCCCCAACACATAAACTACTCAGCATAAATACTGGAGGCTGAGACAGGAGGGGTCAGGAGACACTGTGGCCCCATCCGATGATACCCCCAGACAGGGGGGGTATCCCCCCACCCACTTTGCCAAAGCACAGCCCCCACACCACTAGAGGGATATCTTCAACTACCAACTTACCATCCTGAGACAAGGCCGAGTATAGCCCACAAAGATCTCCGCCACGGCACAACCAAAGGGGGGGGAGCCAACCCAGACAGGAAGATCACGTCAGTGACTCAACCCACTCAAGTGACGCACCCCTCCTAGGGACGGCATGGAAGAGCACAAAGTATTCATACCCCTTGACCTTTTCTGTATTTGTTACGTTACAGCCTTATTCTAAAATGTACATCGTTTTTTCCCCCTCATCAATCTACACACAATACCCTATAATGACAAAGCAAAAATGTGTTCATATACATTCTTGCAAATGTATTACAAATAAAAAACGGAAATATCACTTTTACATAAGTATTCAGATTCCAAGCGGGCTGTCATGTGCCTTTGATTGAGGAGTGGTTTCCATCTGGCCACTCTACCATAAAGGCCTAATTGGTGGAGTGCTGCAGAGATGGTTGTCCTTCTGGAAGATTATCCTATCTCCACAGAGGAACTCTAGAGCCCTGTTAGAGTGACCATCAGGTTCTTGTTCACCTCCCTGACCAAGGCCCTTCTCCCCCGATTTTTCAGTTTGGCTGGGCGGCCAGTTCTAGGAAGATCCTTGGTGGTTCCACACTTCTTCCATTTAAGAATGATGGAGGCCACTGTGTTCTTGGGAGCTTTCAATGCTGCAGAGATGTTTGGTACCCTTCCCCAGATCTGTGCCTCAACACAATCCTGTCTTGGAGCTCTACGGATAATTCTTACGACCTTTTGGCTTTGTTTTTGCTCTGACATGCACTTTCAAATGTGGGACCTTATATAGACAGTAGTGTGCCTTTCCAAATCATGGCCAATCAATTGAATTTACCACAGGTGGACTCTAATCAAGTTGTAGAAACATCTCAAGGATGATCACCTGAAACAGGAGGCACCTAAGCTCAATTTCGATTCTTATAGCAAAGGGTCTGAATACTTATGTAAATAAGTTATTTCTGTTTTTAAAGTTTTATACATTTGCTAATATTTATAAAAAACTGTTTTTGTTGTGTTATTATGGGGTATTGTGTGTAGACTGCTGAGGATTTTTTTTATTTAATCAATTTTAGAATAAGGCTGTAATGTAACAAAATGTGGAAAAAGTCAAGGGGCCTGAATACCTCCGAAGGCACTGTAGTTGTGACTAACAGATGCATATCTGTATTCCCAGTCATATGAAATCCATAGATTAGGGCCTCATGAATTTATTTCAATTGACTGATTTCCTTATATAACTCAGTAAAATATTTGAAATTGTTGCATGTAGTGTTCATTTTTTTTGTTCAGTGGAAAACAAATTATTTATACACTTTGATTTAGCCCAGCTCCCCTATTATCAGGTGCCAAAATATTTATTTGCCGTGATTTACAAATGGAATAGATTGATTGATACAGAAGCTTTTTTCCTTCACGTCCAGACTTAAAATCAAAGATGCTGCAGCTGATTTCATTACTGGGTTATGAATGTCAATGTTTAATGATGTAGTGAGGAGTTAGAGCTGCATTAGTTGTAGAAAAACATGTGAACGAATTGCACACGTGTAGAGTGTGATGGGGATTTTCTCTTTGTATTAAATGAATAGATGTTAAAATATAACAGACAGATAGATGCATAGAACACTGTACTTTTACACCACAGTTAGTGCTATGCAACAAGAAGCCTCTCACTGTAATGCCTTGATCAGGCATTAGATCCATTTTTCAGGTTTAAAGATGGAATCCGCAGTAGGGTGAAAAACAGTGCCACTGGCCGTCCCACCATTGCTGTTATTGTTTTCGTCACCGAGCTGAGGAGCCTCATGCAGCATAGTAAAAAAATATTTCAGTGTGTATTGTGCTCTTCTATTACACGTGCAATGATGTCCAAGGGGCAAAAACTGTGTTTGTTGTTTGCAGTAACATCTTTGTTGTTCTCATATCTAATATTGCAAACGGACATGGCTGTTTCACCATTAAGGATTCCAGCTTTAAGGAATGAGAGGATGGAAGGATAAATTCATGATGAATGGCATACAGGCCGAGAGGACAGAGGAGGAGAATAAACACAAGGTTAAACTGCAGTCACAGGCTGACCCTGTAATACCAGCCCAGTCACTTCTGATGACAATCTGATGCTATGAGCGTATAGAGGACAAGGAGAAGGATGGAGGAGAGAAAGAGCTGCTATATCCAGGCATGACAACAGTCGTGACCCACATTATAATAGAATAGAACAGAATTCAGGACCCCTGTGTCCACTGGCCAGCTTTCTGCCTAAATTGTTACGTTGAACCTGGATGTCGGAAAGCTGCCAGTACACCATCAAATCTAATCTATGCTGTGTATTTCGATAAGCAGGCCTACAGTACAATAATGAACATTCTTCAAGGCTCTGTCTGCTGACAAATCAAAGCTAATCTAAGAAAACAGAAGACGTACGCTCACTGATGCCTGGAAGGTGAGAAGGTTGAAGGAGTCTTTAGAGAGGGGAGAGAGAACAATGCAGAGAGTGAGAGAGAGAGAGAGAGAGAGAGAGATAACAGGCTACAGTTTGTCTGTCCGTGGTCGGTGGTGGTTTGAAGATTCGCAATTTAACATCCCCATCCCCCACCTCCCTCCACCCCTATCCTCCACCACCCTCTTCTATCCCTGCAGTAATATCACACCTAAATATAACTCCCCCATTAAATTACTGTGACTCCTCCACTGATCCTGATCCTGCTGTAGTATTCCCAGTTTGGAGAGCAGCCTTCTTCGCCTTGGACTACTTAGCTCAGCACAGAGGCCTGGTGCTGCTGAGGCGCTAATACCCCTGAACCTGGTGTTGTCTCGCTAGCTAACGCACAGCTCAGGTTCTCATCAAATAGAATCATCACCCCCCCCCCCCCCCCCCCCCTGTAACAAAACAAAGAAATCCTCCCTGGAAGTGTGTTTTGATGGAGGTTGCCATGGTAATGAGTGTGTGTTGTATCTCTTCTGAGAGCTTGTTATGTGGCGGAGTGGTGCAGGGCCTCTCTGTGGCCTTGGTTCATCTGTCAAACTCGTTTTTTCTGCTTCAAAATAATGATCCAGGGCTGCACAGAGGGCCTGGGCTAAAGTAAAAGCTTATTTAAGGTGGCTTTACATTGTTCCATGTAGGTAGCAGTAGCTATAGTGCTGAGTGAATAAACACCATTTTTAAATAACTATTTGACTAACATTTGTGCCATTTCTCTAGAGAGATTTCTCTCTAGGACATGTTGTCCAAGTCATCATAATTAAGTGCAGAAAGTGTTGTAATTAACAAAGACCAGAATCCATTGCACCTACAACTGCCTGTTCTCATTGGTTCTTGCCAGACAAGCCTGTGTGGCCGGCAGGGTAGACAGACACAGAGAGGAAGAGTGATATAGCCACGACTCCAACACCATCATCAAGTTTGCCAATGACACAACAGTGGTTTGCCGATGACACAACAGTGGTAGGCCTGATCACCGACAACGATGAGACAGCCTATAGGGAGGAGGTCAGAGACCTAGTCGTGTGGTGCCAGGACAACAACCTCTCCCTCAATGTGATCAAGACAAAGGAGATGATTGTGGACTACGGGAAAAGGAGGACCGAGCACGCATCCATTCTCATCGACGGGACTGTAGTGGAACAGGTTGAGAGCTTCAAGTTCCTTGGTGTCCACATGACCAACAAACTAACATGGTCCAAACACACTAAGACAGTCGTGAAGAGGGCACGACAAAACCTATTCCCCCCCCCAGGAGACTGAAAAGATTTGGCATGGGTCATCAGATCCTCAACTGCTGCACCATCGAGAGCATCCTGACTGGTTGCATCACTGCCTGCTATGGCAACTGCTCGGCATCCGATGGCAAGGCACTACAGAGGGTAGTGCGTACGGCCCAGTACATCACTGGGGCCAAGCTTCCTGCCATCCAGGACCTCTATACCAGGCGGTGTCAGAGGAAGGCCCTAAAAAAGACTCCAGCCACCCTAGTCATGTTCTCTCTGCTACCACACGGCAAGTGGTACTGGAGCGCCATGTCTAGGTCCAAAAGGCTTCTTAACAACTTCTACCCACAAGCCATAAGACTCCTGAACAGCTAATCAAAGGCCTTTGAAGACCCCTCTTTTACTGCTGCTATTTAATTATTTGTTACTTTTATTTTTATATTTTATATTTTTTACTTATCTATTTTTTACTTAGCACTTTTTTTTCTTGACTTCTTAAAGCATTGTTGGTTAAGGGCTTGTAAGTAAGCATTTGGAAAGCAGAGATAGATAGCTGGCCGGCTGGCTGCTACTGCCTGAGCAGAGATGAGGACTTAAAATCAAATAATAAGTCATTAAAGGCTACACAACAACTGAAATATTTTATTAAAGTAAAGTAATGTGAACAAAGGATGGTATATTAATAAGTGTTATGCATTAATAGGCAGTCACTACCGTCATTGGGCTATTAATAATTAAATAATAAAGTCGTCATCATCATACTAAATACAATTACAGTATTTAATATACACAACAAAAATATTATATTTAAGTATAGTAATGTGAATAAATGATGGTTATAACCTAATAAGTGATAGAAATGGGCAGTCACTCACCACCATCAATTCAACAAAAAAACGAAATTGTAGAATTATTATTATTTTGGGGATTATTTTTCCCAAACTGAACCAACCTCAAAAAATCGCTCAGCAGTAGTAGCCTAACACCCCTGAGGAGAGGAGAAGTCTGTCTGCTGCAGTGTTAGCCGTGTGGAGTGGTCTGCCGTGGGTTAGCTGTGGAGAGGAGAGAGCCCCAACACAGAGACAAACATGCTCCGGTCACAAGTGGTATGGCTTATTAACTTGTAAGCGATACAGGGTTTGTTATTTGTCTGTCTGTGGGAGTTTTTACCAGAAATACAGGCGATTCCAGATAAGAAAACTTTGATTTCCTGCCGCAATGGATTGTATTATGAATCCTATGAGCTTTAATCCAGTTGTATTATGATAAACATAAGTTATACAGAGGCTAGGGAACCGGTGGGAGGAATTCCTTACCTTTTATTCCATGTTCTTTTCTTCTTCAGAGTAGCCTCATGAACTTGTTTTTGAGAATGACTGTTGTCAGAGATGGTCCTCATATGGAAGACAGCACAGGAGGTAGCAGGAAGATGTGACAGGGGCTGAATCTCAAATAGTACCCTATTCTCTATTCCCTAACCTATTTTCTATATAGTGCACTACTTTTTACCAGGGCCTATTCATAGTGCACTGCTTTTGACCAGACCCCTATGGGTAGTAGTGCACTACATAGAGATAGGGTGCCGTTTGGGACACATGGCAGGAGGTAGTAGGAGGAGATAGCAGGGGGTGTCTCTCAGACAGTAATGATGGCAGCAGGTGAGACAGTGTTAGACTGCAGGCTGTAGACACAGACAGTACCTGATACCTCAACCTGGTCTCAGAGCATTTCGTATTATTCTGTACCTAAATCCGAGACACTCCATTTAGTCTGATAGGTTACATTTCATATGGTATTTGTGAATGTCCAGCACACATTTCGTATGATATGTTACGAATTGCAATTCGTATTATATGTTGCAAATTTGCAAACGTACAATATGTTACGAATATGCAAAACTGTTGGTCTAGGACCAAAAGGCTCCTTAACAGCTTCTACCCTCAAGCCATAAGACTGCTGAACAATTAATAAATGGCCACCCGGACTATTTACATTGACACTACTTCAGGGTGTCAGTGTAAAGGGTTAGGGTTAAGGTTAGGGTTACGTTTAGGAGTTAGGCTAAAGGGTTAATGTTAGGGTTAGGGTTAGCTAACATGCTAGGTAGTTGCTAGTAGTTGAAAAGTTGCTAATTAGCTAAAATGCTTAAGATGTCTGTGATGAGATTCGAACTCGCAACCTTTTGGTTGCTAGACGTTTGCATTATACGTCCATCTGCCCCCCCTACTTTTTTTGGTTCGCCTTATACACCTATCCATCCACCCCGACCAACCACCCTACTTTCGTTTTCGCCATAAGTAACCATCTGTCTTATGTAGCCATACCAAACGTAACATATCATACTGGTTTGAGTATGACGGATTTACATTTACCATGTTATGTCTAGTCTATGAGAACAGGATGGATACCGCCTCTGTAGCTCAGTTGGTAGAGCATGGCGTTTGCAACGCCATGATAGTGGGTTTGATTCCCGGGACTACCCATATATATGCATGCCTGACTTTAAGTCAAAATAAGTTGCTTTGGATAAAAGTGTCTGATAAATTGCATGTATATGTATACATTGTCTAGCCTGAAGAGGGATGCTCCCCTGTGGCTACCCCAGGCCTGTCTCCTCCTCCACCCCATTCTCCATTATAATTGAGCAGAGCTTTGAGAGTTCTCCGGCCTGCCTGGTGTTTTCCCAAAGCACCGCAGCCTTATACCCACAATTCTCTCTGTCTTAAATAATCAAAGCAGTGCATGATGGGAATTCTTTCGGCACTCCCACTAGAACGCCAAGAGGACAGGATCAGGCACGTCTAAGAGGGAGTCAGTTACTGAGGGAGAAGAGTTCATAGTAGATCTGTTCAAGACTGGAGAAAAGAAAACAGTAACCCCACCATGGTGTAACCTATGGCTGTGTTCCAAATGGCACCCTAGGGCACAGGGTGACACCCTAGCTCATAGGGCTCTGGTCAAATATTGGGAATAAAATGCTATTTGGGATGTACGCTACCTTTTCCATTTATCATAACCTCCCCCTCCATCTCTCCCTCTCTCTTTCCTCCCTTTCTCCCTTCCTCCCTCTCGTCCCTAACAACACTCATGTCCCCCCTAGCTTTGTCCCTTTAGAGGGAAATTACTGAGTTGATGGAGATTCATTAAGTAGATAAGTAAAGAGGGTGAGTGTTTGGCCTCAATGCTGTTGCCGCATTGCTAATTGGCGAGGCGTGGCGGTTTGATGTGGAGAGACGGAGAGAGGAGCAGACGTCAGGGGCAGACCCGAGACCACGACCCTGGGAGAGGAGCCAACCGCTGGGTAACCCCGCCTCTCTCTTTGTTTTTCTCACTCTGTCACTCTACCTTTCACTAAATCTCTTTCTCACTCTGTTTATAACCATCTTTCTCTCCCTCTCTCTCTCGCTCTCTCTCTCTCTCTCTCTCTCTCTCTCTCTCTCTCTCTCCCTCTCTCCGTTTCTCTCATCTTTCTCTGCTTCTCTCTCTTTCTCCCTCTCTCCTCTCTCAATCTATCTCCCTCATATCTCTCCCTCTCTCTCCTTCCCTTTACGCTTTTGTTGGATCATGGTCTTCTCACCCATTTTAATGACTTCTCTTGCGTGTTACAAGAAACAAATTGATATTCTAGCAAGCAAACAGTTAGCGGCTCATTAATCAATACGTGCCTGTTTCTCCCCGCCATAAAAATATACTTTACAGGGATAATTAATTTCCTCCTTCCTTCCTTGCACCAGTCACCCTGAGCGCCAACTGCCTCAAATGCTTGACATTTAACCTTTTGTGTACAGTTCAAATGCTCCAAGAGCTCTTGTGATGAGGCGATGAGCGCTGCCGTGTCTGCAAAGCAGAATAAGACTCCAACTAGACAAATATCCCTGAGAGATATGCCAGAGATACACATTTACATGCAAATAATAACTGAGATTGTTATTTACTTGTCTATCTTTCACCACAGACATTAACATATTTTGCCCCTGATGATGGACTTATGTGATGATACATTCTGTAAATATTTGTAAAACTCATGTCCTTTTGTCATCTCCCTCCTGTGTGTGAGACACTAAAACTGTCTACCCAATGGTAGCATCCCAAGTGGTACCCTATTCCCTTTATAGTGCACTACTTTTGACCAGGACCCCTAGTCAAAAGTAGTGCACTTTATAGGGAACAGGGTGCCATTTGGGACATATACTTACCTGATGATACTTGTTTAGGTCTGGATGGTAAACGTTGTGGAAGGAATGGCATTTATCCCTTCTCCCTATGCAGTGGTTAGTCAAATAGACAAACTCAGGTGCACCCTGCGACCCACAGCACCACGCTGGACGTCTTGCTGGGACCTAACTGATCACACATCAGACTGAGGGGCAGCAGAGATCATTGGAATATTTGATTTCTTGTCAGGCGACTGAGCATAACTAACGCTTTAAGAAGCCTTCAATAACCCAATAACCCATTTGAGACGTCCACGCCTCATCTCTCCATCCCTCTATCTGTCCATCCCTCTGCATTTTGTCCCATATACAGTTCTCAAGAGGAAATGCTTACCAAAGCGATTGACAATAAATAGCTAACCCTGAGGGTATATCAGCAGATTTCTCAACATATGGTTTGAACCTGCAACCCTGCAGTCATCTGATCTGCCTAAACTACCCTCTCAGACTGTAGCCTCAGAAACATGCTGAAATAGAGGGTTTTAGTTTAACGCTAGCTAAGCCCTCTCGCACTGCTCATATACCAAATTAGGCCCTGGCTCCATGCACAAGTTATGGTTCCTGTTTAATCATTCATATCCTTCCAGTATGCTAAGTACTGTGATGCATAGTTTCTGATATTTATTTCATAGTATCATGCTCCCTCTCAGAAACAAATAGAAGTTTCTGCTGCTGAGAAATGAAATATTAAAATCAGCTCTGTAAAATAAATAAGTAGAAAGACCAGTATCCATATTTACAACAGAGACATGGTGTGAGATTAGAAAATAAATGAGAGGCTCATCTGACATACTTAGAGAAATGATGTACAATGAGGCAAAAACTGCTTTGGGATATTTTGATCAAATTATTAATGAGTATAATAAATAAATCATTTACTCACCCGGGCGTAAACTATTTATCTGAAATGAATGCACCCAGTATTGGGTTTTCATAGCTCAGCGCTAAGGAGGGTTTAAGGAAAGCATTTTGGAAATAACCAGCAGCCGTCAGCTTTAATTCAGAGAGAGACGGAAATTGTTTTTGTGCTCAGAGAAGTGTAAATGTCAATATCTCAAAAGGTGGTTTTACGGTTCATTCAAGACCTGATAAGAAATCATTAGACTTTTTAAGGATATTGACTGCCTCCGAGAGGCGTTGAATGCATAAAAAAGCATTTTTCTTCTTCACTTCATTAGTTTGTGCATCTAAATTGACTCGTCAAGATGCCTTTTGCACGAGTCAGCAAGCACATCATAGCAACACAACATGCCTATTTATTGCACACGTCTTCCATCTTCCCAAAGTGATGATTCTCCCCCTTTTGGAATCAAATGAATTTATTAGCACCCAAGTATTTACCAACGTATGTTTATTATCTAAAAGTGTTATAAATTTGCACAGTGAGCGAATATAGATACTGTATAAAGCATAGAATACCACATAGCCATAGAACCATAGAGATCCCATAAATTACAGGATATAGAATATATAATTAGAGTGATTCTATATGTAATTTTATGCCCATATATCTACCCAGAACCTATAAGGCACAGAATGTCCAACATTAATACAGCTTTTGATCAATGAGAAAGCATCAGCTGTGCCTATTACAACTAAGTGGTCTTCAGATCTCATTAGGAAGGACTACAAGGCCAAAAACAGGTCAGATTAACATAAAGTTTAAGAAAAATTGATTTGCCACTTAGTGTGGACTTTTTTGAATCTCTCGTCACTGTAACAAGTAAAAACTGTTGCTTTGAAAGCATTTAACCCATTTTGCTTCAACATATTTCACACATCAAAAGGCTGTTTTTGAAAAGAGTTCTGCTCTTTTTAACTGCAGGGTACACTTTGTAGGCTTTTTACCCTTCACCCCCTCCCCTCGCCTTCCTACCCTCCCCTCGCCTCGCCTGGCCTGCCAACCTGCACCCCTTCCCTCTGCTTTCTGAAGAGAGAGATAGAGAGTGAGGGAGAGGGGGGGAGGGAGAGAGGGAGAGAGCGAGAGGGAGAGCAGAGCTAACACTACAGAAGATGCATAGAGCCAGAGAAAGATCCTGCAGGTGCCCTGTGGGTATCTTTCAAATTAATCGTCTGGCTGGTCTGTCTTATGTGCAGTTTTGAAACATTAACAAGACCTTTGAGAGCGAGGGAAGTGGGGGGAGAGAGAGGGGGGAAAAGAGGAGAGCGGGGGGAAGGAGAGGAAAAGAGAGCAGGACATGGCATGATGGTCTTTAATGTTTTATTGAACAGACACAAATTATTTTGGCCCTGGCCTTCAGTGTTGGGTGGAAGTCAATGAGAAGGCGAGTCGGGGCATGCCATGGGCGCTGAGCGGTGAGCCGTGACGAGAGGAGTGTGGGATGGAAGGGTCTCTCTGTCTCTCTGACGCCTAAAGCATGGCTGTCACATATAGAGACAGGGTTTGTATTTGAAGGAAAAGTAAATTTTATCTACAGATTTTCATGGGCAAGCTGGATCAATGATGACAACACGTAACAGTTTCCACTTATTACCTAATTACTTTAGGTTACAACTCGGTGCTTCAGATTGCCTCACGAACAAACAAAAAACGAACAAAAAAAGCCAACCTTGTGTCACGACTTCCGCCGAAGTCGGCCCCTCTCCTTGTCCGGGGCGGCATTCGGTGGTCGACGTCACCGGTCTTTTAGCCATCGCCGATCCACTTTTCATTTTCCATTTGTTTTGTCTTTGTTTTCTACACACCTGGTTTCTATTCCCCAATTACATGTTCATTATTTAACCCTCTGTTTCCCACATGTTAGTGTGCGTGTTTATTGATTGTTCATGTCGGTTCTTGACGGCTGGTTATTGTTTGCCGGGTTCTGTATTTACGCCCGTTATTTTCAAGTGACCGGTATTTCTCCGCACCTTGAGTATTGTCTGTATACTGGTGCTGTCGTGGAATTAAATACCTTGTACGCTCATCTCTGCTCTCCTGCGCCTGATTCACTGCACCAGTTACCCACCGCCTGACACCTTGAAGATCAATACAGTAAGCACAGAGCAAAACTATACAATGGGGGTGGGCAAGAGAGTGTGGATGGACGTTGAAATAGATGGTGATAATTTCTCAAGGTTAGCATTTTCATCTCTAGATTTTTTTATAATCACATCAGCTGTTTAGAGCAGCTGACTTGGAGATATCTGCGGTCAGCCATGTTAAATATTTTTTTTGAAATAAATAAGTGCACTTTAAGCTCTCCGTAGTACATTAACCCCCAGTAAGCACTTTTCTATTTCCGCTGATGGCTGACTGACTGACTGACTAGCTAGCGTTAGCTGATTAATAATTTGTGGCTCTAATTTCCTCTCATTGGGCATGTCCCAAATGGCACCTTATTCCCTATGTAGTGCAGTACGTTTGACCAGGGCCCAAGGGGTCTGGTCAAAGTAGTGCTCTTTATAGGGAGTAAGGTGTCATTTTGAACACAGACATTGAGTAATGGAGATGTCCTCTATAAGAGAGTAGCACTACTGCCGCAGTGCACGGGTCAGGAGAAGAAGACAGGCATTCAAAGCTTTTTAAAAAGTACTAGACTTATTTCAAAAGAATTTGACTTATTTAAGTTGGTACTGGTAAGCCCATATATACCACCCTTTATGTAATACAATTATAAAAATGTTGGTCTGAGAAGGCTCAACTGTGTTTTTCAATACCCTTTAGCCCAAACACTTATATTGCATAATGATGCCCCATTATAATGTCTTATTATCACCTATTAATAATCTAAATAACAGATACAGATGTAGGATGTTAATTTGAATACCCTATTTCAATGCAGGACATGTAAAACCTGCACTGTATTTGAGGTTTAAAAAGGCTTCTGAAGTTTGTTATTTCCACTTTGAAATTTCGGACTTGATTTTCCCTTACAAAAAGGGTATCGACCCCTACAAAAATGTCCATTAATTGTAATTATTTTCCTGCTGTAGCAAACTGGCTCAAATTAAGATCCTACATCTGTATATTCAACCCATTACAAATAGCTATAAGCCATTAAAATAAGACATTATGAAGACTCATAAAGTACATGCTTATAAAAAATAAAGCATTATACCAGTTGGCTTAGTGTTACCTTACCAGCCGAAGTGACATACAGACTAGATATTATTAAGCTGAGCCAGGTTGATTAAGCACATTACTAAAAGACAGTGACAGCAGACAGCAGAACCCTTACCTTAGTACTAATTGTTATCCTGAGAGTATTGTCACTTGTTATGCATGATTAACAAAGCTCTGCTAATTCCATTAGTTTAACAAGACAGACCAGTTTCCCTTATCACACAGTTCATTATAATGTGCTAGTAGTATATTTGCATTGTTAATTGGAAATTAGAATTTTAAATATTAACTATGTACACCTACAGAAGAACTGTCATTAGCGTTAATGCTCAAGTTGTCAAGAACTCGGACGCACCTCTTTATGTTACGTACTGTAGGTTTAGTCATCATTATCACACACTAAGTCCGGGATTCAATCAAAGGTGCATTGTCGACAATCACACTGCACTTGACTATTGAAAGGTAATATACGCTTCATGCCGACATCCGTAGCGTTTGCCGTGAATGCGATCTCCAAGAATGCCAAGGAAATTGTCTGTAAAATGCATAGTCGGCTGAGCAGTGTATTTGTCGACAATGTGCCTTTGATTAAATCCTTGCCCCAAAGGAAGAATGAAGGGCAAAATATTTATGTTGGGGTTTGTATAATGTTTCCCAGTTCATATTATGTCTTGAATATACTTGAATATATCAAGATAAGGTAGTGTCCCTCCTGAACCCTGTTCTTGTAAACAACAGTTCACTACTACTGTACCTTAGAAATGTGTTCCCTTCTCAACAATGCGTTCTACCAGTGATACATTGCCTGGCTGTGCACAGGGGAGGACAAATGAAAAAGCTGTCCACAAGTATTTCATAAAGTACCAGGACCACTGAATCTATCCACCAGCTATCGATTGGGTGCCACCACCAACTGATTGAACAATAGTGCTTTTGTGCTACTTACTCTCAGTTCAGACAGACAAGCCCCTATCTCCCACACAGATGCTATATTCTCTATCTGTGCACGCGGAAGGAAACAGAAGAATAGAGAAGGATGAAGAGATTTGGATTGCATTACAATGATTTATTCTTTTATGGTGGAGGAGTTGTGTTTTAGCGCGGAAGAGCACACTACTTGTGTGGATGGGATGGGCGGATACATACATTAATGTGAGCAGATGGATAATATGCAGCATAATCAGCTTCCTGCTTCCACTTAGTGAGGTCCTGATGATGTGAGAGGAATCAGTGTCCCAAATGGCATCCTATTCCTTATATAGTGCACTACTTTTAATCTGAGCCCCATGGGCCCTGGACACCAAAAGTAGTGCACTATATAGGGAAAAGGTTGCCGGCTGCCATTTGAGACGCAGCCCAACAGTGCACAGCGATGGTCATGATTATTTCAGAACCAGATCTGCCAGGTCTCAGCCTCGTGCAAAGTAGCAATCAGACAGGCACTTTTAATGAAGGAGAAGAAGAGAAGATAGAAGGGGAAAGTGACGGGTTTGCATTAAAGCGTAATTTGGCTTTTTTACTTGGGAAGGATGTTAGAAGAACTTTAAAGCAGTAGCTTTAGAATGGGATATAGGCCGATAGCGTGCATAGCATTTACATTTCTGCACTAGAGGGAATGACAAAAATGCAAAGAAAGGCACAATTAGAAACAGCTATTTTATAGGCCCGTTACTAAATCGATAACTTATGCATGGGAAACTTGGAAATTTCCAAATCAAGCATATCTTTTAGTTATTTTACTTAATTTATCTTTTTTTATTTTGTTGTCACTTTCAATCACATCATTGGAGTCAATTATAACAATAACTATGTGTGAATTCATGTGTGTGTGTGTGTGTTTGTTAAGTGTGAGGAGGGCATTTGTAGTTGTGCTGTGACTGCTGAGCGAGTGAGTATGGTTTATGAAGTGTAGAGCCCCCTATCCGGGGGCTCTCTATCCACCGGATGTGTACCAAACTCACTAAAAGTGGCAGTAATAAAGCCTCTCTTGAAAAAGCCAAACCTTGACCCAGAAAATATAAAAAACTATCGGCCTATATTGAATCTTCCATTCCTCTCAAAATTTTTTGAAAAAGCTGTTGCGCTGCAACTCACTGCCTTCCTGAAGACAAACAATGTATACGAAATGCTTCAGTCTGGTTTTAGACCCCATCATAGCACTGAGACTGCACTTGTTAACCTCTAACGAGTCACAAACCCGGATCCGGGATCCCCCCATCAAAAAAGCTGACTAGCATAGCCTAGCCTAAAGCTACAGGGATATCATATAATAAAATGTTCATGAAATCACAAGTCCAAGACACCAAATGAAAGATACAGATCTTGTGAATCCAGCCATCATTTCCGATTTTTTAAATGTTTTACAGGGAAGACACAATATGTATTTCTATTAGCTAACCACCATAGCAAAAGACACAACTTTTTTTTCTCCACCATTTTTTTCCTGTATAGGTAGCCATCACTAATTCGACCAAATAAAGATATAAATAGTCACTAACCAAGAAAAAACTTCATCAGATGACAGTCTGATAACATATTTATTGTATAGCATATGTTTTGTTAGAAAAATGTGCATATTTCAGGTATAAATCACAGTTCTACATTGCAGCTGCAATCTGAAATAGCGTCGATGCAGGCAGAATAATTACAGAGACCAACGTCAAATACCTAATTACTCATCATAAAACATTTCTGAAAAATACACAGCGTACAGCAAATGAAAGCCCAACATCTTGTGAATCCAGCCAATATGTCAGATTTTTTAAGTGTTTTACAGCGAAAACACAATATAGCATTATATTAGCTTACCACAATAGCCAGAAACACAACCGCATTTACCAGCAGCAAAGGTTAGCGATCGTAACAATCCAGCAAAAGATATATAATTTGACTAACCTTGATAAACTTCATCAGATGACAGTCCTGTAACATCATATTACACAATGCATATAGGTTTTGTTCGGAAATGTGCATATTTAGCAGCACAAATCGTGGTTATACAATGTGATCAGTAGCAACATTTCAGGCATTCTGGTCGGCGCCATCTTGGAGAGGCACCTAATCTAATCGATAAATAATCGTAAACTTCACAAAAAAATACAGGTTGGACAGCAAATGAAAGATGCATTAGTTATTAATGCAACCGCTGTGTTATATTTTTAAAATTAACGTTACTAAACATACAGTGTGCGTTACAGCCAGACCAGTGCCGAAATTAATGGCGGACAAATCCTTTTACGTTTTTCCACATAAATACGAATTAACATCATCAATAGCTCTTACTTTTGGACGAGCTTCCATCAGAATCTTGGGCAAGTTGTCCTTTGTCCAAAAGAATCGTTGCTCGGTTGTAAAACGTTCTCTTCAACTTTGGAAATAGCAGCTAACATTAGCTATGTGGCGCAGACATGCCCAAATCTTCAAAACGCAATACTAAGGAAAATCCGAAAATCGCAATATACTCGCATAAACTGATATAACTCGGTTTAAAATAACTTCGTTATGATGTTTCTAACACCTATATCGAATTAAATCACAGACGGATATATCTAAGGCCGATAACTTGAGCTTTTCCGAACGCCATGCTGAGGTCCTGCTTTGCGCAATGACGAACAATGAAAAGAGTGCACCCCCCATGCCATGGGCTTTTATAAGGTCTGAGATCTGCCTAGAAACTCCATTCCAATTCTCATTGGTTACTGACATCCAGGGGAAGGCACGTGCAGTTCATGTCGACCCATAGGATACATACAGAGTTTTAAACTGATCCTAGAACAGGGTCAACATTTTCAGATTTTGCAGTACCTGTCAGGAATTTCGCTGCCAAACGAGTTCTGTTTCACTCAGAGAAATAATTCAAACGGTTTTAGAAACTAGAGATTGTTTTCTATCCAATAGTAATAATAATATGCATATTGTACGAGCAAGAATTGAGTACGAGGCAGTTTAATTTGGGAACGATAAATGTCCAAGTTGAAACAGCACCCCCTATAGTGACAAGGTGGTAAATGACCTTTTTATGGCGTCAGACCGAGGCTCTGCATCTGTCCTCGTGCTCCTAGACCTTAGTGCTGCTTTTGATACCATCAATCACCACATTCTTTTGGAGAGATTGGAAGCCCAAATTGGTCTACACGGACAAGTTCTGGCCTGGTTTAGATCTCCGTTTTAGGACCACTATTGTTTTCACTATATATTTTACCTCTTGGGGATGTCATTCGAAAACATAATGTTAACTTTTACTGCTATGAGGATGACACACAGCTGTACATTTCAATGAAACATGGTGAAGCCCCAAAATTGCCTTCGCTAGAAGCCTGTGTTTCAGACATAAGGAAGTGGATGGCTGCAAACTTTCTACTTTTAAACTCGGACAAAACAGAGATGCTTGTTCTAGGTCCCAAGAAACAAAGAGATCTTCTGTTGAATCTGACAATTAATCTTGATGGTTGTACAGTCGTCTCAAATAAAACTGTGAAGGACCTCGGCGTTATTCTGGACCCTGATCTCTCTTTTGACGAACATATCAAGACTGTTTCAAGGACAGCTTTTTTCCATCTACGTAACATTGCAAAAATCAGAAACTTTCTGTCCAAAAATGATGCAGAAAAATTTATCCACGCTTTTGTTACTTCTAGGCTAGACTACTGCAATGCTCTACTTTCCGGCTACCCGGATAAAGCACTAAATAAACTTCAGTTAGTGCTAAATACAGCTGCTAGAATCCTGACTAGAACCCCTAAATTTGATCATATTACTCCAGTGCTAGCCTCCCTACACTGGCATCCTGTTAAGGCAAGGGCCGATTTCAAGGTTTTACTGCTAACCTACAAAGCATTACATGGGCTTGCTCCTACCTATCTTTCCGATTTGGTCCTGCCGTACATACCTACACATACGCTACGGTCACAAGACGCAGGCCTCCTAATTGTCCCTAGAATTTCTAAGAAAACAGCTGGAGGCAGGGCTTTCTCCTATAGAGCTCCATTTTTATGGAATGGTCTGCCTACTCATGTGAGAGACGTAGACTCGGTCTCAACCTTTAAGTCTTTACTGAAGACTCATCTCTCCAGTGGGTCATATGATTGAGTGTAGTCTGGCCCAGGAGTGTGAAGGTGAACGGAAAGGCTCTGGAGGAACGAACCGCCGTTGATGTCTCTGCCCGGCCGGTTCCCCTCTCTCCACTGGGATTCTCTGCCTCTAACCCTATTACAGGGGCTGAATCACTGGCTTACTGGTGCTCTTTCATGCCGTCCCTAGGAGGGGTGCGTCACTTGAGTGGGTTGAGTCACTGACGTGATCTTCCTGTCTGGGTTGGCGCCCCCCCTTGGGTTGTGCCGTGGCGGAGATCTTTGTGGGCTATACTCGGCCTTGTCTCAGGATGGTAAGTTGGTGGTTGAAGATATCCCTCTAGTGGTGTGGGGGCTGTGCTTTGGCAAAGTGGGTGGGGTTATATCCTTCCTGTTTGGCATTGTCCGGGGGTATCATCGGATGGGGCCACAGTGTCTCCTGACCCCTCCTGTCTCAGCCTCCAGTATTTATGCTGCAGTAGTTTATGTGTCGGAGGGCTAGGGTCAGTTTGTTATATCTGGAGTACTTCTCCTGTCTTATTCGGTATGCTCTCTCTAATTCTCTCTCTCTTTCTCTCTTTCTTTCTTTCTATCTCTCGGAGGACCTAAGCCCTAGGACCATTCCTCAGTACTACCTGGCATGATGATTCCTTGCTGTCCCCAGTTCACCTGGCCGTGCTGCTGCTCCAGTTTGAACTGTTCTGCCAGCGGCTATGGAACCCTGACCTGTTCACCGGACGAGCTACCTGTCCCAGACCTGCTGTTTCAACTCTCTAGAGACAGCAGGAGCGGTAGAGATACTCTTAATGATCGGCTATGAAAAGCCAACTGACATTTACTCCTGATTTGCTGACTTGCTGCACCCTCGACAACTACTGTGATTATTATTATTTGACCATGCTGGTCATTTATGAACATTTGAATATCTTGGCCATGTTCTGTTATAATCTCCACCCGGCACAGCCAGAAGAGGACTGGCCACCCCTCATAGCTTGGTTCCTCTCTAGGTTTCTCTCTAGTTTTTCCTAGCCACCGTGCTTCTACACCTGCATTGCTTGCTGTTTGGGGTTTTAGGCTGGGTTTCTGTACAGCACTTCGAGATATCAGCTGATGTAAGAAGGGCTATATAAATACATTTGATTTGATTTGATGAAGTGTGTCTGCTTTGTGTCGAACGTTGCGGCAACTCATCTTGCTTTGTATACTTGGCTTTATTGATTTCTCCTTACTCAGATGTTAGGAGCAGTAATTATGAGCCTAGACCAGCTCATTGATTTGACTTCCCATCGGAGACCAGCACACACTGACATTTCTTTACAGACCTACTGTAGGTAGAGCCTCCCTAGGGCTCGATCAGTTAACCACAGTTTGTTCTGGACTGCATTCTATAAAGCAACTGCACACACATGTATTTTTTTTATTGATTATTTATTGAACATTAATGCATTATTATTATTGTTTTATCATAGTACAATATAGTGTTGTAGCAGTAGTATACATTAGAATAGTAGAAATATTATAGTAGTACATTATTGGTAACAGTAGTAGTCTGGTACAGTATATTGTTATATTTTGTAAGAATGAAATAGCATTCTAATGACAGCAGATGTAAAGTAAACATAAAATGCTAGAAGCATCTTCATTACAAAGTTTAAAAAAAAATGTTTGCCACCGTTTCGATGGAAACAAACATTGCTTTGGGCCTTTCTGTAAACAGTAGCTATCCAGCTGCTATTTCGAGTGATGGGAGCTCCACCTTGTCACAACAATTCCTTAAAAGAGGAACAGTTTAATGTCAACAGTATTTTCTCCATCTGCCTGCCTCATGAAAACCCTTCCAATCCATGGGGAAATCATTGCTCCCAGCACTCTGCGCCATGGAAGTGCAATACACAATATAAACCTATTACATCAACTGAGGATCCAGTCAAATACGTAGCATCAGCCCACTACAATAGACTGCTCTCTCTGGCGCACAAAGAGGAGTCAAAGCTTTCCTTTGGATGCTGTTTTCTCTTTGTAATTTCCAGATGAATAATATCTTTGGAGGATCGTTCCTGTTGACTAATTTGCATGGGTACATGTTGTAGAATGCGTCCTAAATGGCACCCTATTCCATATATAGTGCACTACTTTTGACCAGAGCCCTATGGGCCCTAAATAGGGAGTCTCATCAGACGCCCACTGTGAAGTTGAGCTCTCTTAGTAGTAGATCCAATTTACAGTCAGTGAAAATGAAATTAGTTCACCGACCTGCCTCTCCTCACCCCTCCTTGAGAGACACTTAACAACTTAACACAGAAAGATAAAGCCAATTACTCTGCCAGGAGCACAGTGTCAGCTATTAATTGGCTAAGATTATACATTTAAATAGGACCAATTAGAGTGGGTCTTGCCCTCACCTTATAAGTAGAAAAAGTAATGTACTCTAATGGAGCTCAGTGCCAAGGTGTATGTGGAGGTGTTTCCCACTTCAGTAACGAACAGAGTCAAATGGTCAACGCCTGAGGCCTCACGCTAACCTAGTACTACATGAAACCTGTATAGAAAATAACATTGTACTTAATTTATCTCAGTCAGCTGATCCTGCAGTCTTTCTCTTAAGTATTAAATAAAGAAATCATTTTTAGTAGTGTTCCTATGCAATTGTAATTCAAATTCTTGTTCAATAATTACATGAAAGAGATTGCATAGGCTTATAATATACTCTGTTGCAAAGCTGATTATATCAAAATCAAAGTCAGGAATCAGTGGGGTTTTTTAAAGGCGCTTTTTACATATATTATGCATTTGATTGCCTTTAGAGCTTTGATCTAAAGCACACGGAGAGACATACTCCCCTTAATGAATGAAATGCACTTTTAAGTTACTTGACATCGCCGAAGAACTTCAAATAAAACAATCACATTTATCAATTACTCTTTCTAAGCTGGCACTTCTCATCCAATATTTCAATTGCACAAAATGAGAGGCGTGCTCAGAAATGAAAATAGAATGAGAGATTTACAGAAATCTGTGGGTATTTAATTGTAATCTGTGTGCATTTGTGTGTATGCCTCTGTATCTACCAGCAAAATGACTTGCGGAATTAAAGCGAAATGCTTTGATGTGCTATAAGATTTCAATAGTGGAGGATTTAAATATTTAAAAGTATTTTGCAGTGTCACTCTTTGATCTGTTGGGCTGATTAACGGTTTGGTTTGTTATAGAAAAGAACACTAAACGGATGAGGGATAGCCGGCCCATTGTAATTGCAGGTTGTCTCACAGAGTGAGGGGTAAGTTACACATTTTAAAGTAAAAGGGTAAACAGTTCATTTGAAAGAAGAAAATCCATTATTTTATTTAAGTCTAATGAGACAAGTAGACAGAGACAAAGACTTCAAACAAACACTGGAATCTAGAGTGGAAAAAGATCTATCATCTCCACATGAGAATGTCATCCCCAAATGGAAAAATAGCTTTCATCGTTAATCGTGATGATTAGGATTGGAGAGGCTCTCTTTGTCTCTTCTTGACGCAATTTCAGAAAATGAAGTAGAAGGACTGGCAACATGAGCATGTACCATGTTAAGTACAGTACTATAGCAGCACCAAATGCATTAATACTTTACCAAAAGAGACTGACAGCCCAGTCCAGGGGTTGTACTGTACAACCACTCATCTCTGTACATATCAGCCTTACTTAATCTCCCCTATACCCTAATACACATCACTACAAAGACTGTCAGCTTGATCTAGATGATTTAAAACAGGTTTAACTGAAGGATAAGCAGCCTCCTCTATTTCCCTGTTCTCCCAGCCTGTCATCTCCAATGAGAGGTAGGATATACTGCCCTGGTTAAGTCCAGTATAAAAACATACCTGCTATAGTATAGAACACATACAGCACAAACAAGACTCCCACTGCCCCAGGAGTGGCTAAAATGGCACAGTTTTATGGGCGTCTAACCAATTGTGCTATTATGTGGGGGGGTTTCCGTGTTATTTGTAACTTATTTTGTACATAATGTTTCTGCCACCGTATCTTACGGAAAAAAGAGCTTCTGGATATCAGGACAGCGATCACTCACCTCGGATTAGACAAAGATTTTTTCTTCAACAAGCAGGAAGCACAGGATAAACTGCGAACACCCGACAAGGCCAACATCCCCGTTATTGGCAAGAGAAAGAGACGCAGGTACAGAGGACACAGAGCGGGGTGCCTCGTAAGGATCCGGAGAAGGCGAGTGGGAAAGCTGCCATTACCGTCAATATTACTCGCCAACGTACAATCATTGGACAATAAATTAGACGAGGCACTATCACGAATATCCTACCAAGGGACATCAAAAACTGAAACATCTTATGTTTCACGGAATTGTGGCTGAATGATGACATGGATATTCAGCTAGCAGGATATACACTGCACCGGCTAGATAGAACAGCACACTCCGGTGAGACAAGGGGGAGCGGTCTCTGCATATTTGTAAACAACAGCTGGTGCACGAAATATAAGGAGTCTAGATTTTGCTCGCCTGAAGGAGAGTATCTTATGATAAACTGTAGACCACATTATTTGCTAAGAGAGTTTTCATCTATACTTTTCGTGGCTGTTTATTTACCACCACAGACCGATGCTGGTACTAAGACCGCACTCAGTCAGCTATATAAGGAAATAAGCCAATAGGAAACCACTCACCCAGAGGCAGCGCTCCTAGTGGCCCGGGACTTTAATGCAGGGAAACTTAAATCAGTTTTACCTAATTTCTATCAACATCTATCAACACGGACCCCGAATCGGAGGGAAACTCTGGCAGCGCCGGACAGGCGGGAGGCTCTGGCAGCGCCGGACAGGCGGGAGGCTCTGGCAGCGCCGGACAGGAGGGAGGCTCTGGCAGTGCCGGACAAGAGGGAGGCTCTGGCAGCGCCGGACAGGAGGGAGACTCTGGCAGTGCCGGACAGGAGGGAGACTCTGGCAGCGGCGGACAGGAGGGAGACTCTGGCTGCTCCGGACAGGAGGGAGACTCTGGCTGCTCCGGACAGGAGGGAGACTCTGGCTGCACCGGACAGGAGGGAGAATCTGGAGGTTCCGGACTAGAGGGCGACGCTGGAGGCTCCGGACTACAGGGCGACGCTGGAGGCCTCGTGCCATAACACCACACTGGAGGTCTCTTGCCATGGATCATCACTGGAGGCTTCGTGCCATGGATCATCACTGGAGGCTTCTTGCCATGGATCATCACTGGAGGCTTCGTGCCATGGATCATCACTGGAGGCTTTGTGCCATGGATCATCACTGGAGGCTTCGTGCCATGGATCATCACTGGACGCTTCGTGCCATGGATCATCACTGGAGGCTTCTTGCCATGGATCATCACTGGAGGCTTCGTGCCATGGATCATCACTGGAGGCTTCTTGCCATGGATCATCACTGGAGGCTTCTTGCCATGGATCAACACTGGAGGCTTGGCTCTGGGAGAAGGCACATGACTCACCAGGCTGGGGAGACATGCAGGAGGCCTTGTCCTTGGCCGAGGCACCGGATGCACTGGGCCGTGGAGGCGCACTGGAGGTCTCGAGCAAAGAGCCTGCACAACCCGTCCTGGCTGTATGGTGACTTTGGCCGCATAACACGGTGCCTGACCAGTACGACGCTCGTCACGGTAAGCACGGGGAGTTGGCTCAGGTCTCCTACCTGACTCCGCCAATCTCCCCGTGTGCCCCCCCAAAAAAACATTTCTGGGGCTGCCTCTCGGGCTTCCTTGCCAGCCGTGTTCGTGTCGCCAACTCCATTCTCCGATATCCCTCCTCGCACTGTTCCAGAGAATCCCAGGCGGGCTCCGGCACTCTCCCTGGGTCGACCGACCACCTTTCTATCTCCTCCCAGGTTGTCTCATAGTCCACATAGTTCTGCTCACCTGTCCAGGAGTCCCTCTCACCACGCTGCTTGGTCCTTTGTTGGTGGGTGGTTCTGTAACGAAAGTCGTCGGGAGAAGGAGAGGAGGACCAAAGTGCAGTGTGGTGTGTATCCATTATACTTTTAATCAAAAATGAATACACGAACAAAAACAACAAAACAACCAACACACAGTTCTGACAGGTGCAACAAACACTAACCAGAAAATAACCACCCACAAACACAAGTGGGAAAACAGGCTACCTAAGTATGGCTCTCAATCAGAGACAACGATAGACAGCTGCCTCTGATTGAGAACCATATCAGGCCAAACACAAAGAAACAGAAAACCTAGACCTACAACATAGAATACCCACCCACATCACACCCTGACCAAACAAAAAATAGAAACATACAAAGCAATCTACGGTCAGGGCGTGGCAGTATATAGCCTCGCTACTGTTATTATTCACTGTCTTTTTACTGTTGTTCACCTAATACCTATTTTTTACCTTAAAATTGCACTGTTGGTTAGGGCCTGTAAGTAACCATTTCACTGTAGGGTCTAAACCTGTTGTATTCGGCGCACGTGACTTGATTTGAGATGGGTCCAGAGGGTCCAGGCAATTCAGGTTGGAAACTTGAAGTGGCAACTTGAAATTGAAGTGGCAATGCGTTTGGCAGAGTCAAGACCAACCTAAGCATTCAACCTCCTGGACCTATTTATTTTATACAATATTTTTCGCTCATCTTTTTTTCCTGCCTGTAATCTCTGGCTAGAGAGAATGTACATGGGCAGGAACAGTGTAGTATTGGACTTTGCTGTACAGTAAGTACATACCAGCGTCCCTTAAAACCTCTACCGACCCCCCCTCCCGGATCCGGGGTCCTCCTCATCAGAAACGCTGACTAGCATAGCCTAGCCTAGCGCCACAGGGAATATCATATAATATAATTTCATGAAATCACAAGTCCAATACAGCAAATGAAAGATAAACATCTTGTGAATCCAGCCAACATGTCCAATTTTTTAAATGTTTTACAGCGAAAACACAACATATATTTATGTTAGCTCACCACAATAGCGCAACACACAACGCCATTTTTTCACCGCAAAGATAGCTTTCACAAAACCAACAAATAGAGATAAAATTAATCACTAACCTTTGAACAACTTCATCAGATGACAGTCTTATGACATCATGTTATACAATACATTCATGTTTTGTTCGAAAATTTGCATATTTATAGCTACAAATCTGGGTTTTACAACGCAGCCATGGTCACAAATAGCGGCAAAATGTCCGGAGAAATTTTAGACAGCCACGTAATCTAACAGAAAAACTCATCATAAACTTTGCTGAAAAATACAAGTTGCATATATAATTAAAGATACACTGGTTCTTAATGCAACCGCTGTGTTAGATTTAAAAAAATAACTTTAGTACAAAGCACAGCATGCAATAATCTGAGACAGCGCTCAGCCATTCTCCGCCATGTTGGAGTCCAAAAAGTCCACAAAAATACGAAATAACATCATAAATATTCCCTTACCTTTGATGATCTTTCATCAGAATGCAGTGCAAGGAGTACTAGTTCCACAATAAATCGTTGTTTTGTTTTAGAATGTCCATTTCTTCTGTCGAATTAGCAACTTTGGCTAGCATAGTGGAGCTCACGTGTCCATGAAGATTTTACGCATGAACGAAAAATTCAAAAAGTCATAATAATAGTCGAATAAACTGGTCAAACTCAGTTGCTAATCCATCTTTAGGATTTTTTTCAGAAATCAATCCAATAACGTCCCAGACGGAGCATTTCTTCGTGTCTACCTAACGCATTGCAGAAAACGATGTGACAAACCCTAGTGCGTAACCAGGAACTACCAATATGGCTGACCTCTCACTCCAACGAGTCCCATCCGGTCCCAGAAAAAGCTAGAGACTTCATTCCACGTTCTACTGCCTGTTGACATCTAGTGGAAAGCGTATGAAGTGCATACAGATCCATAAATAAAATACAATTGAATAGGCAAAGCCTTTCACAGAGACCCATTTCAGAATTTTCACTTCCTGTTTGGAAGTTTGCCTGCCAAATGAGTTCTGTTTTACTCACAGATATAATTCAAACAGTTTTAGAAACTTCAGAGTGTTTTCCATCCAATAGTAATAATAATATGCATATCATATGATCTAGGACAGAGTACGAGGCCGTTTAAATTGGGCACGATTTTATCCAGAAGTGAAAAGAGCGCCCCCTATTAAGAAGAAGTTTTAACAGGAGAATAGTGGAAGTGATATTGGGCCCAGTAGAAGTTATAGTAGGCCCATTCATTATTATTATTATTATTATTATTTAATTATGTGGTCCTAATCCTATAGCTGTAGTTAAGCATTCACAACTCAAAGTTAATCATGTTATGATGTCAATAAAAAATGCAATTAAACCAAGATAATAATCTGACACAATATGAAGTCCATAAGACATTCGGAGGATGGGCAACATTGAAGGTGACATGACACTTTATGTCATTTAAAAGTGTGAAAATTAAGTGAGAATGGGGGGATGATGAATGAAATGTTAAACATATGAATAATGCCTATGTGCATGACACGTTTTCAAGAAAGTACTTGGTTTAATAACCCATTTTGATTTAATTTGTGCTTTTTTTGCTTCTTTGTGTTTTTACAAACATCTTATCACTGGGGTCAAATATTCTAAATTAACCAGGCAGATGACATGTCATATTTTATCAGTCAGTGTACTGTGATTGTTCATTACATCTCATCTCATGTGAGAGGATAATATTCACATGAACAATCTCTTTGTAAGATTATAGCAGTAATGTAGTGAGTGGTCGAAGGAAATATTCACCAGTAAGTGAACCTTTTCTGAACCATTTTGGTCCAACAATTATATTAAGTACGACATTTGCTTTATATGAATGTTTAAACATCCCCATCCTATTAAATGTGATTATCCTGAGTAGAATAGAATAATGTGTCCAGTGCATCCTCTGATGCTTCAGCAAATCCGCCCCAGCTGAATGTAACAGGCTTGTGAACTGCTTACTAAATTAGAGTTGCACTCTTCTTACAATAGAATGCTTTCTTCATCTTATAAATATTCAAAATGTAGATTGGTTGGAAAACAAATACACTACTCTGGAGCTTGTTTCTGTGTGACATGAATGTTTCATTAGTTTGTGAATGTAGAAAAGTCGTTCCAATTACTCCCCTCGCTCGAAGCAGCACCAAACCCAAACTGTCTCACAATCAGCCCACACCTAATTGCTCCCTAACTCGTCTGCTACTGACTGTATAGTGGCCTTTTGGGTGAGATGAGTGGGATGATTCAAACCACTAAACTGTCCACTAAACTGTCCTCCTCACCACTAAGGGTGCAGCCCAAATGGCTCCCTAGTCTTTATATAGTGCACTACTTTTTTAGCCTCGCGAGCCACCCTGATCTCACGTGCATATCTGTGTTGTGAACCATTCAAGTCAGCCCACGAGATCAGGGTGGCTCGCAAGTCTACTACTTTGATCAGCTCTGGTCAAAAGTAGTGCACTGTGACAAAGGAATAGGGTGTCATGTGGAACACAGCCTCCTATAGTACCCTCTTCACTGCGCACTAGACTAGAGTGTTGTTTCGCTTGTCCCTAAAGACCACAGACCAACAACTTTTTCTCCAACTAACTCCACGTCGATGGCCAGAAAGCTGTTAAAGTGTCTAAACTATTGCATTTGCGGTCTGGGGTTGGCGGATGGGTAGGTTGGGGGATGAGGAGAGTGAGGAGGGAGGTTGGAGAGGTGAGAAGGTGTTTAACAGAGGGTCAGTGATGTGTCTTCTGAAGCTGTTGTCTGTGGCTGACAGCTGGACTATGTCCCAAATAGCACCCTATTCCCTATATAGTGCATAGGGCACCATAGGGCCCTGGTCAGAAGTAGTGCAATATACAGGGAATAGGGTGCCATTTGGGAATCCACCCTGATGTACTGAGCCATGATTTGCCTGTCTTAACATTTTCTCCCAGCGTACCGATCAATGTTTCAGATTATTGTGGCACGTTGTGAGAGACAGAGCCACCTGCTCGCTTTTTACGCCGCTGGCTGGTCTTGATCAATGAAGACAATTCTTCCAGCGACAGCAAGCAGCCATACAGAGGCCTTATTGACGTGCGGTCTGGGGCCTGCGTGGGTCGATGGCGACCAGTCAAGCCTCGTCTGACTGAGCAAACCCCCTAAACGTCTCAGCCTCGACCATGTGACCACAGGATTAATTGATTGGAGGAACGACAAATATTGGGGAAGGTGTCAACCCGTGTTTATTTTTTCTCCCAAGGGTGTCGGATGGATGGAAAGGTGGGAGAAATGGAGAGAGAAATTTGAGGCTTGAATCAAACTGAGGGGACTTTTTCAGTTGTTGCTACAATGAATATTTGCTCTTCTGATGCAAATATGAATGACCAAAATAATTAGATTTCATAAAAATATATTAATACCCCAATAACACTGGATATGTAGACATGGTAGACTACGTGTTTCTTATGTTGGTTAATCACTTCTATAAGTGGATTTACAGTATATAACAAACATATAATTTACATGTAATCTACATTAAATGACATGATGCACAAGACAACTCAAACAAGCGTAATGGTGTAGCCCAACCGCTAAATTGAGCCCCCCTCATCCTCGCCCTACCTCTGCCTGTCTCACCCTACCTCTGCCTGTCTCACCCTACCTCTGCCTGTCTCGCCCTACCTCTGCCTGTCTCACCCTACCTCTGCCTGTCTCACCCTACCTCTGCCTGTCTCGCCCTACCTCTGCCTGTCTCACCCTACCTCTGCCTGTCTCACCCTACCTCTGCCTGTCTCACCCTACCTCTGCCTGTCTCACCCTACCTCTGCCTGTCTCACCCTACCTCTGCCTGTCTCGCCCTACCTCTGCCTGTCTCACCCTACCTCTGCCTGTCTCACCCTACCTCTGCCTGTCTCATCCTACCTCTGCCTGTCTCACCCTACCTCTGCCGGTCTCACCCTACCTCTGTCTGTCTCGCCCTACCTCTGCCTGTCTCACCCTACCTCTGCCTGTCTCACCCTACCTCTGCCTGTCTCACCCTACCTCTGCCTGTCTCACCCTCCCTCTGCCTGTCTTGTCAATATCATCCCTTCAGAATGCAGGAAACTCCGACCGGTCTGATCTAGACATTGTGCCTTTTAAAGTATCTCTCCCCACTAATCAGAATGACTCTCTGTTAAATAAACCATGAAAAAAGCTTTTCCACTAACGGTGTACTGAAGCAGAAGGAAGTCATCTAGCAGCCCGCAACGCTATACCATTAATCAACAGATTGGTTTCTGTTAACCACTAAAATACCTTTCTTTGTAAACACGCCCTGTACAAATAGTCAATGGAATTGAATGAAGTGAAGTAGCAATAACATTTGTTTTATATAAAAAATTATGCATTTGTTATGTTCTCGTTCTCGTGGGGGGATGGGGTGGGTTTGGGACTGAAAGTAAAAGCCCAGAAGAAAAAGTCTTGCCAGGGATAATCAGAGTCTGCGCTAGTTACGCCAGGTTTCTGTAGCTGTGACAGCAATGTTGCTAAATGCTAAATTGATAGCCTGGTTGGTACTGAGAATGGTAAGACGATGTCACCCATTGGTCTAGATCTCCATTTAACAGGCTTGCTGAGACCTCCTGTCCTGACATGGTCTATTAACTGTAATGCAATGTAGCATTACATGGTTTGAATCCTCGCTTAGTGGTTGGAGAGAGAGGGCTAAACAGAGCAATATCTCTATGGGCTAACAGTGTGGTAGACCTGTGGTTGAACAATTCTGTAGGTTGCATTGATGGAAGATAACAACAAGAAGAGATTGAAGAGAATAAATGTAGCTGACAAAATGATGGTGATCATAATTGTAATACATGATTAAACATAACGTTAATTTACGTCAAATATTTTCCTGTTCATGTTTCACATGAGTTGCCTACTTCTTATGAACAGTATAAAATAAACTTGGCCTTGTATTTCTGGTCAGAGCGTGAAAACAGTATTGATTTATGGTCGTTGCCCCTTTTTCAGACAGAATGATGTAAAGACCATGTCATTCTCCATCACCTTTCCAAGAGAGCATTTCCATCCATCCATCCCGTCATCCATCTATCCCCACGGCCAAATGACAGACACCACATCAGCTTCTCAGCCAAAGTGGGCCAGAAAGTGGAACGAGGTGTAGGGAGGGGGAGAGGAAAGTGACACATCTGAAGGTGACAGCTTTTCACACCTGGGAATAATGGTTTTGATAAACATACTGCTTGATTCTATGCTTTGGTACGAACAGACACCCCAAATGTGCAATAATATAAATGATTAGCTCATAGTTCAAAAAGACCCAGGGCCGAATCCCAACTCTGAGCCTCACTCCAAGGAGGTGACAGCAGGACAGTCGGGCCTCTGCAATGACCTTTGGGGGGCAGGTGCGCAAAATAAAAAAGAGAATCGACTTTAATCATTCATAACTCTAAATTCATTACAAACCAACTGCCTCTGTAGCCAAAATGTCTATATTTATAGGCCTATTTATTTTCTGCAACAACACACTCACTCATAACACATTGTAAGCAAGCTAGTGCCAGTGACCCCTATGCCTAGAGTCGACGAGCGATGATTGACATCGGGAAAAGAATGGCTATCAGCTGGTCAGAGCGAATGATGATGTCATAGCTAGTTAGCTATGCTGCGAAAACGTTTTTACTTGATTTAATTTTTTTCTGCTGCTGACATCTGCGTCTTACTAACTAGCCGTCAAATTGCCCAATTCATTGTCCCTAACAGTGGGAGACACGCATGACAGATCTAACTCAAAAGTCGCATCGGTATTCTAGTCTCCCCGCCTGGAGCCAACAGACAGTGGCCACTGCATGCAAGTCAGACGAGTGTGCTCTTGGGGTGGGAGGGCGGGGGTGGAATAATTTTCTGAGGCTCAAGAGCTTATGAAATGAGCTGGTTTAATGTGAAATATGTTACATTTAACAAAACACACAAAAAACGTAATTTTAAAGTAATTCATAAAATGTAAAAAAGGAGGGCAAAAGGGCAGGTGCCCGGGCACTGGTTGAGCTCTATCTGTGCACGTGCCTGAGGACAGTCCTTACTACCATATCTTGGTCCACCATGCTTTGACACATCAAGGATACAATTATTGGACCACAAAGCCTGGGCATCTTGGCTTGTCCCTTCATGCATGCTCACAGCTGGGTCGGGAATAGGAAATGTGCTTCTATTTCGCCATGTTGGTGTCCTATAGGATATCTCCTACGCCTCACACTACAACTGAAGTACAAAGACAAAGACAAGAATATTCTCTATTCTGTATGATGGATCTTGTATAACGGTGGGAAGAACAAAATTACAAGCATTGCAAATATAGCTATACATTCTTTGATATCCTTGTCTTTCCGCTTTAAATATGACTGATTTTACCTATGTGAGCCGTCTTCAAAATACATCAGTTAACATAATTTTAGGTGTCCAATTTATCCTGTCAGAGTTTCTCCCTCCCTTGTGTTTTATAAAGGAAATCATGGTACCTCAAGAGAGGAGCCTCAGCGATTTATGTGTCATTTCCAGTAGCAATACAAATGTGTAGCAGAAGCTATTTTTGTTTTTTCATCTGACCAAGCAGACATACTTTCCACATTAATGTCCTGCAAAGGCAGCTGTAGTTTGACAGAATACAGTGATGTAAAGGGGAGTGTGATGACGGGACGTTTTGATCATGTTTATGGTCCACTCCACATACGGCTAAGGACACACCTGGGCAGAACAATGTCCACACGCTTCCTATTCACCACCAGGTTCTCTCACATGGTACTCTATTCCCTATATAGCATGGAATCTGGTCAAAAGTAGTGCACTATGTAGGGAGAAGGGTGCCATTTGGGACACAGATGGTTTCACTGCCTTAGAGCTTATATCACTGTATATCACTGCCTCTTTTATGCTTCTCCACAAAGATAACTGTCTGTTCATAAAGAGAAAGAAAGGGAGGGAAATCAATAACATCATGCATCTATTTAGGTGAGGGGGATTAAAGATGGCTTCTCTATTCTCCAAAGCCTTCAGGGGGAAATTGAGAAACGGTAGATATAGTTAATCCTCCTCTCATAGGTAATAGGATCTCCTACCAGAGACATCAGGGACTGTAACATACTCTGTTTCACGGAAACATGGCTCTCTTTGGATATACTGTCCCCATCCATACAGCCAGCGTGGTTCACTGTACAAGCGTGGAGAGGAAGGAAGAACTTCGGGAAAAAGAAAGGCGGAGATGTATGTTTCATGATGAACTACTCATGGTGTGATTGTGTTAACGTACTGGAATGCAAGTCCTTTTGTTCTACCGATCTGGAATACCTCACTATCAAATGCAGACTACATTACCTCCCGAGAGAATTCTCTTCGGTCATCATCACGGCTGTGTATATTCCCTCCTCAAGCCAACATTGCGATGACTCTCAAGGAACTACACTGGACTTTGCGCAAACTAGAAACTGCATACCCCGAGGTTGCATTTATTGTAGCTGGAGATTTGAATTAAGCAAATCTAAAAGAAGAACACTACCAAGGTTTTATCAACACATTGACTGCGCCTGCTCATCAAGAATTCTTGACCATTGCTATTCCCTCTTCCGGGACAGCTACAAGCCCCCCCCCCCACCCGCTACAAGGCTCTCCCACACCCTCCCTTTGGCAAATCAGATCACACCTCCATTTTGCTCCTCCCTTCCTATAGCCAGAAACTTAAACAGGAAGTTCCTGTGGTAAGGACTTTTAAATGCTGGTCTGAACAATCGTGATCTACGCTTCAAGATTTTTTTGATTACGCGGACTGGGATATGTTCCTGGTTGCCTCTGAGAATAAGATTAGCGTATACACTGACTCGATGACTGAGTTCATCAGCAAGTACATATATGATGTTGTTCCGTCTGTGATGATTGAAACTTATCCAAACCAAAAACCGTGGATAGATGGCAGTATTCTTGCAAAACTGAAAGTACGAAACACTGCATTTAACCATGGAAAGATGACTGGGAACATGGACGAGTACAAACAGTCCAGGTCTGCCCTCCATAAGGCAATCAAACAGGCAAACCGTCAGTACAGAGACAAAATTAAGTTGCAATGGCTCAGACACAAGACGTATGTGGCAGGGACTCCAAACAATCATGGATTATAAAGGGGAAACCAGCCAGGTCACGGACACAGATGCCTTGCTCCCGGACAAGCTAAACACCTTTGCACACTTCGAGGAAAACACAGTGCCGCCGCCGTGGGCCACCGCTGCTCACAATGACTGTGAGCTCTCGTTCTCTGGCCGACGTGAGTATGACATTTAAGTGTGTCGCTAGGCTGACGGCCCAGACAACATCCAGTATTCAATCTCTCCCTATCTGTTGTCCCCACAACTGAGATGGTTTGGGAGGAGTTGGACTGCAGGGTGAAGGAAAAGCAGCCAACAAGTGATCAGCATATGTGGGGACTCCTTCAAGACTGCTGGATAAGCATTCCAGGTAAAGCTGGCTGAGATAATGCCAAGAGTGTGCAAAGCTGTCATCAAGGCAAAGGGTGGCTAGTTTGAATACTAGTTTGAACACTTTTTTGGTTACTACATGATTCCATATATGTTATTTCATTGTCTGGATGTCTTCACTATTATTCTACAATATAGAAAATAGTAAAAATGAAGCAAAACCGTTGAATGAGTAGGTGTGTCCAAACGTTTGACTGGTACTGTATACTGTATGCTGCATTCTAGTCAAGGCTCATCCTGTATAAATACTGCTGTACACACCTTTTTTATTCATATACTATCCATAATGTCTATGGGTCTTTCTATAAACTTGGGTAACATTGAGGAATTTCCTACGCTGGACAACTTGTTACAGCTGTTGATAAGTCATTAATAATAATCCGATTATTAATGACAGACTTTATATCATTACAATAAGATATAAGGGGGATCATGGCTATATTCAATAAAATTCCCAAGTTTATTTTAAAACAATGTTTAATCCTTTATCATGTGTCATAAAACATTATGCATTTATGGCAGTCTAAGTTGTTGTTATATCATATATTAACCATTAATCAGTTAAATCAGTTGAACCTGGTAAGAATCCTGGACCTAGCTATCGGACAGTTTTTTGTTCAAAGATCTCAGAAATGCAGTGTAACTACGTAACATTTTGTGTCTCCTCATGTTTACGGGGTGAAAACAGTTTTCATTGGCACACAAAACCAAATTAATAAAAGGCCACTCTAAAATGTGCAGTTTTGTCACACAACACAATGCCACAGATGTCTCAAGTTTTGAGGAAGTGTGCAATTGGCATGCTGACTGCAGGAATGTCCACCAGAGCTGTTGCCAGAGATTTTAATGTTAATTACTCTACCATAAGCTGCCTCCAATGTTGTTTTAGAGAATTTGTCAGTACATCCAACCGGCTTCACAACCGCAGAACACGCGTAACAACGCCAGCCCAGTACCTCCTTCACCTGTGGAATCGTCTGAGACCAGCCAGCTGATGAAACTGAGGAGTGTTTCTGTCTGTAATAATAAAACCCTGCATGACAATTTTTTGTATTTTTTGTTTCAAACCATTTATTTATAGACAGTCCCCTATACACACCATGATGTACTAGGATCTCCCAGTACATGAGATCCAAGTACATGAGATTCCCCCCTCCACCGTACCCCCCCCCCTCCCTGGATCTCTCCCCCTCCACCTACCTCCCCAGGTTCCCCACCACCTAACTCCCCTCCCTCCCTGGATCTCTCCCCCTCCACCTACCTCCCCAGGTTCCCCACCACCTAACTCCCCTCCCTCCCTGGATCTCTCCCCCTCCACCTCCCTACCCAGGTCGGGTGGTGGAGATGTGGGGGTCGGGCAATGGAGGTGTGGGACGTGTTCCTGGCAGGTATGGGGATTAGTGAGGCCAGATACCGCCTGCGTGTCTCAAGGCCTCTGAAGCCCAGTTGGCTAATTAAACAGTAACTGTTGAGAAATGGTTCTCCTCTCTCATCGCTTTCAATTCCTGCAGTTCAATTTATTTGGAGTAGGGGGTGACCCTGTGGGTGGACTGGGCTGGCTTCCAGGCTTCCAGCTCCGCTCTAAATGAACATAGAGGTAAAGCAGACATGTAATGTAGGATAGGAATGGAGGGAGGGGGAGGTCAAGGGGGGGGGGGGGGGGGGGGGGGGTAGGAGTCACAGGGGAAGAGCCAGGTCAAGCTATTTAAGTAAATATCCCTCACCCCCTCTGACAGCCAGAGTAAAACCTTTCTGTTCCACAAGGCCACTGGACAAAAACGGGAGAAGGGGGGAGGTGATGTCGACATCTCATGAGCAAGGTATTATGGGCCTCCTCTTCCTCCAACAGCCTCCTCCTCCGCCAGAGTAGGGATGAGTATCAAGTGGAACCCTATTCCCTACATAGTGCATTACTTTTGACCAGACGCATATGGCCCCTATTCAAAAGTAGTGCACTATATCGGGAATAGGGTGCCATTAGAGATGCAACCTAACAGTAAGGTTGGCAATGGAGAGCTGGAGGGGCCAGTAGCAGTCATGTGTCCGAGGGGCTCCCTGTAGACCAGGCATTAGGATGAAGGGCTCCAGTGTTGTTGACCTAGCCCCGGGGCGCATGTGTCACCTCCATGGCCATCAACGCCGCCGCTGTCATCACATTTGCACTTCAAAACCATAAGGCTCCAACACGGTCTGGAAGACTGGGAGACTCAGAGGGGATGGAGGGATAGATGGAGGAAGAAAGAGTGGGAATTTAGCAGCCTACAGCCTACAACAAGCAGAATTAAACAGGTGTAAAGAGAAGACACCTACTGCAATACCTTTATGTTCATTATAATGATATTACTGGACTGTATCTGTTCAGAGGCTTTCATCACATCAGATTGCAAAGTTATTTTGGGATATAGATTATCTGGAGATGGGTGAGATACGGCAGATAGCATTTTACACCAAAGCGCTGTGCATACATTGTTAGTTTGTGAGAATGAGGTAAGTGGTGGAGATTTTCCTGCAATCATGTACCATCGGGATCTTCATGGACCTCAAAGTTCAGGACTTTGTTGCTCAGAATGTGTCTCTAGACATTTGAATGTCTTATTTGGTCTCCTATAGCAAAACATGTGGTGAATTCAAAGATAACAATATGAACACAGCAGACTTCCCAACACACTGGGATTGTATTTAACACCCCTGGTTGGTTTAGGGTCATCAGCCTCACCTCTGCAGGCTCATAAAATGTCCTTTATCAATAATTGAGTGCATCAATTGTTATCGCTGGCTAACAAGTCCCACCATAGAAAGTGAATTATCAGAGGGCACAGTCACCAGGGGAAAACACTGTCTGACTGTCAGTGACTGAGAGTGGCTAGCTGGTCTTGCTGTCTATGAACTTGTTCTGTTGTGTTTTGGGGGGGGTTCTGGTTTTAATTGTTGCATTTTTATTTAGCCATTATTTTACCAGTTAATTTGACACATTCGCATTTACAGCAACGACCTGGGGAATAGTTACAGGGGTGAGAAGGGGGGATGAATGAGACAATTGGAAGCTGGGGATGATTAGGTGGCCATGATGGTATGAGGGCCAGATTGAGAATTTAGCCAGGACACCAGGATGATTAACACCCCTACTCTTATTATAAGTGCCATGGGATCTTTAGTGACCACAGAGAGTCAGGACACCCGTTTAACGTCCCATCCAAAAGACGGCACCTTGCACAAGGCAATGTCCCCAATAACTACCCTGGGGCATTGGGATATTTTATTTTAGACCAGAGGAAAGAGTGCCTCCTGCTGGACCAGAGGAAAGAGTACCTCCCTCCAACACCCCTTCCAGCAGCATCCGGTCTCCCATCCAGGGACAGACCAGGACCAACCCTGCTTATCTTCAAAGGCAAGCCAGCTGTTGGTGATTGATTTTTGAAACTAAACATGTCCTGGACATATTGTATCCCCCGGAGAGGTGTTGGCCGAAGCAAAGCAATAATACAACACAGATAGAGATGTACAGGTCCACGACCTGTAACTTCCTCGGATTAATGTTACTGATACACTGGACAGTCAGCTCTGAATGAGAGGTTAGGTTTTTGACAACAGGTTAAGCTAACGTTGGTAAACAAGGAGTATGTACTGTAGTTTATCAGCTAGCTAATTGTTTTGCCAGAAGACAACATCATTCTTTGACATTGTTTTATACTGCTTACAATCATGATTGCCAGCTTGAATGATGACTGCTGTGTTCTCTATGCTCTTTAGGATGGATGTTAAACCCTGAAGTGGTAGGTAGAGTCATCAGTCAGGTCTACTGGTAGTGTCATGCCCTTTTCTGGTTGCCAACCCCCCCCCCCCCCCCCCCCCCCCCCACCCCCGTTGGTTTTGGTGAGCAGTCAGTGAATAGACTTCTGATAGAGGATGGAGAAGAGGGCTCTGGAGGGTTTAAAGCCTCTGTGCCACAGATTTGATATTGTACATTGAGCTGTGAAGGTTCTGGAGGCAGAAAGAGAAGAAGTTACCACCCCGGTCACTTACCTTTTAACTTTCCTAAAAGTGCTTAACATGGCCATCATGTACCTATGCACGCGAGTACGCACTCATGAGCAATACACACACGCACAAACACACCCACACAATTCACCGACACACATAGGTGATTGTGTAAACAATGAACGAGTGTCTGTTCTTTTATATGCAGATGACATTGCACACATTTTTGAAACGGAAGATGAGCTTCAAAAAATGTGACTTGGAAAAATGGGAACTGAATATCAATGGAAACAAAACTAAGGAATTCATCAGTACCTACAACACATTGTGTGGTCCTGCAACATTAGACGTTGTCAGTGAGTACAGGTATCTAATACATTTTTGTGCCTGTTAAGTGCATAGTTAAAAATGCAAATTGTGCCTTTGGTGCCATCATTGCTAAGAGTAAAGCCATGGGTGGCCTACCATATAAAATGTTTTAATAAACTGTTTGATTCATTGGTGCTACCTAAAATGACTTATGCTACAGCAGTATTGGGGCACATAAATTACTCTGAATGCTGTTTTTAACCGTGCATGCATATTTTACTTTGGATTAGGTAAATGCATGCCAAATGCTGCAATTCTAGGCGACATGGACTGAAATATTCTATGGTATCACCAGTGGCTATGTATTTATAAAAATATACGATTTTTCAGCATGCCAAATTAATGTCTATGTACATTTATATTTTAAAGACAAATGTTATATACAATGTCAAAGATTTATTTGTTTAAACTATTTGCACACCTGCAAATAAATACATACATATACCGTGGGGAGAAGAAGTATTTGATACACTGCCGATTTTGCAGGTTTTCCTACTTACAAAGCATGTAGAGGTCTGTAATTATCATAGGTACACTTCAACTGTGAGAGACGGAATCTAAAAATCTGTGAGAAACGGAATCTAAAAATCCAGAAAATAACATTGTATGATTTTTAAGTAATTAATTTGCATTTTATTGCATGACATAAGTATTTGATACATCAGAAAAGCAGAACTTAATATTTGGTACAGAAACCTTTGTTTGCAATTGCAGAGATCATAAGTTTCCTGTAGTTCTTGACCAGGTTTGCACACACTGCAGCAAGGATTTTGGCCCACTCCTCCATACAGACCTTCTCCAGATCCTTCAGGTTTCGGGGCTGTCGCTGGGCAATACGGACTTTCAGCTCCCTCCAGAGATGTTCTATTGGGTTCAGGTCTGGAGACTGGCTAGGCCACTCCAGGACCTTGAGATGCTTCTTACGGAGCCACTCCTTAGTTGCCCTGGCTGTGTGTTTCGGGTCATTGTCATGCTGGAAGACCCAGCCACGACCCATCTACAATGCTCTTACTGAGGGAAGGAGGTTGTTGGCCAAGATCTCGCGATACATGGCCCCATCCATACTCCCCTCAATACGGTGCAGTCGTCCTGTCCCCTTTGCAGAAAAGCATCCCCAAAGAATGATGTTTCCACCTCCATGCTTCACGGTTGGGATGGTGTTCTTGGGGTTGTACTCATCCTTCTTCTTCCTCCAAACACGGCGAGTGGAGTTTAGACCAAAAAGCTATATTTTTGTCTCATCAGACCACATGACCTTCTCCCATTTGTCCTCTGGATCATCCAGATGGTCATTGGCAAACTTCAGACGGGCCTGGACATGCGCTGGCTTGAGCAGGGGGACCTTGCGTGCGCTGCAGGATTTTAATCCATGACGGCATAGTGTGTTACTAATCGTTTTCTTTGAGACTGTGGTCCCAGCTCTCTTCGGGTCATTGACCAGGTCCTGCCGTGTAGTTCTGGGCTGATCCCTCACCTTCCTCATGATCATTGATGCCCCACGAGGTGAGATCTTGTATGGAGCCCCAGACTGAGGGTGATTGACCTTCATCTTGAACTTCTTCCATTTTCTAATAATTGCGCCAACAGTTGTTGCCTTCTCACCAAGCTGCTTGCCTATTGTCCTGTAGCCCATCCCAGCCTTGTGCAGGTCTACAATTTTATCCCTGATGTCCTTACACAGCTCTCTGGTCTTGGCCATTGTGGAGAGGCTGGAGTCTGTTTGATTGAGTGTGTGGACAGGTATCTTTTATACAGGTAACGAGTTCAAACAGGTGCAGTTAATACAGGTAATGAGTGGAGAACAGGAGGGCTTCTTAAGAAAAACTAACAGATCTGTGAGAGCCGGAATTCTTACTGGTTGGTAGGTGATCAAATACTTATGTCATGCAATAAAATGCAAATTAATTTCTTAAAAATCATACAATGTGATTTTATGGATTTTTGTTTTAGATTCCGTCTCTCACAGTTGAAGTGTACCTATGATAAAAAATTACAGACCTCTACATGCTTTGTAAGTAGGAAAACCTGCAAAATCGGCAGTGTATCAAATACTTGTTCTCCCCACTGTATTTGTATTCAGACACCCACAAACACATAGCCATAGACATAAGCACAAACTTCCTTCCAAATACCACACTGTAATATACTGTATGTCCATCACTGTAATGGTAAACAGTGGTTCTGTTTTCACCAAGGAAAACAGCAGTTTAGTGGTGGTGGTGACAGTGGACACCAGTCACTTCATATCCCATATTACAGACTCTGCTATGCAGAACCACCTTTACAGCCACCAGCCAGGCAAGGCAATGCTCATGTCATCCGCAAATCACAAATCGTACCTCCTGACGCGAACCATTGCACAGAAGCCAAGTGCCAAAGGGCTCTGGCCAGAGCAGCCAGACTCCCAGCATCAGACTTTAAAGTGATTTGAAAAAGGGAGCAAAGGGAGGGGGCAGAATTTGCCTCAGAGGCTAACATAGACAGAGCTTCAATCTTCAATGGTATGGAAAAAAGAAGGAATAAGAATAAAGAAGACAGGGAATATAAGAAAAGAAAAAACCCAGAAGAATGGCCCACTCATCCATAATTTCTTTCCATCTAAAAGGTCAGGGTGATTTTGTAGGTTGGGATTGGTGGAAGAGCATTGTATTGCAGATTCAAAGAACAGCAGGGTGTTTCACGCTGCCATGACCAGCTAAGGAGGGCTCCTTTAAAACACATCTGCCGGTAAACATTTTGGCCTGACTCTGGGTCATCTCTCCTGTCTGAGCCCAGACCCAGCCGAGCGTAAAGATGAGGATGTACCTGGCCTGACTGTACAGACAGCCCCTCAGACAGATCGCTAGTCAGTCAGTCCCTCCATCTCTCTTTACCCCCTCCATGCTCCCTGGTTAATTGTCGGGATGTTGTGCAGTTACGGTACTTGACTCTGTCCTGAAATCTTTTAAAGGGCTGAAACTGCACCAAGTGTTTTTCAGGTATTCTCTTCCTTGAGTGAAGGTTTCCCTGCAAGTTCTGCCTACTAGCCAGCACAGCACTGATACAGTGCATTTGGAAAGTATTCAGAACCCTTGACTTCTTGCACATTTTGTTACGTCACAGCATTATTCTAAAATTGATTACATTTTCCCTCATCAATCGATACACAAATCCCCATAATGACAAAGCAAAAACAGTTTTGTATACATTTTTACAAATGTATAAAAAAAACTGAAATATCACATTCACCCTTTATTTAACTAGGCAAGTCAGTTAAGAACAAATTCTTATTTTCAATGATGGCCTAGGAACAGTGGGTTAAACCTCTTGACGCTAGGGGTCAGATTTTATTTTTAATTTTTAAATAACATTCCCAAGATAAACTGACTATTTCTCAGGTCCAGATCGTAGAATATGCATATAATTTACAGATTAGGATAGAAAACACTCCAAAGTTTCCAAAACTGTCAAAATATTGTCTGTGAGTATAACAAAACTGATTCTGCAGGCGAAAACCTGAGAAAATCTATCCCGGAAGTGATTTTTTATTTTTTTATCTGTGTTTCCTGGCCCGTCTTTCTTCCATTTAAAGGGGTATCAACCATATTCCTTTTCCAATGGCTTCCTCAGGCTGTGACCAGGCTTTAGACATAGTTTCAGGCTTTAATTTTGAAAAATGAGCGAGATTTTTCAAAAGTAGTCAGGTGTCCTCTGATTAGTTCCTGCGTGCTAGAGGGTAGCTCTCCATTTTCTTTTTCTCTCTTATTGAATAGGTTACGGTCCGGTTGAAATATTATCGATTATGTTTGTTAAAAACAACCTGAGGATTGATTATAAAAAACATTTGACATGTTTCTACGACCATTACGGATACTTTTGGGAATTTTCGTCGAACGGAACGAGGCTTTGGTTTTCTGAACATAACGCGCAACCCAAATGGCGTTTTTTTGTTATAAAAGTAATATTTATCGAAACAAAAATAAAATTTGTTGTGTAACTGGGAGTCTCGTGAGTGCAAACATCCGAAGATTATCAAAGGTAAGCGATAATTGTATTGCTTTTCTGACTTTCGTGACCAAGCTAACCAAGCTAATATAACGCTAACTGTTCTAGCATTGATTGATACACTCACAAAAGCTTAGATTGCTTTCGTTGCAAAGCATATTTTCAAAATCTGACATGATGGGTGGATTAACTTGTTATGGCTGCAGGGGGCGTATTGAAAAACTGGAAAAAGGTGCCCATTTTCAAACGGCCTCTTACTCAATTCTTGCTCGTACAATATGCATATTATTATTATTGGATAGAAAACAGTCTCTAGTTTCTAAAACCGTTTGAATTATTTCTCTAAGTGGAACAGAACTCTTTTTACAGCCCATTTCCTATCCGGAAGTGAGATTTCCAAAATCGATGTCTCTCTTCAAGAGCTTGTCTATAAAAGGGCATGTCACTTAGGACTGTAGAAACACGTCATACGCCTTCCCCTGGGTGTCATGCGGAAGTGAGAGCAGAAATGACTTGATTATCTCGTCCTGGGATTGAACACAACCTCTTGGAGTGAGATGTGCGCACTTTATTTTTTTTCCTGGGCGCGAAGTTGGACCTGGACTCGGCTCCTGGAAAACCCTCGTTAAAGGTGAATATGATCTCTGGCTTCGATTTTATTTGATACATGTCACAATATCATCCTAAAGTATGTTTTTTCAATATAGTTTAATTATATTATTGAAATTTATTCTGGACTTTAGACGTGATGCGACGCAATAATTTTGTCAAGAAGGAGAGGTTAGCACCGCACGGCCAGTGTGCTTGCTAATTCAAGAGGGAAATCGTTCGTTCTGGATCCAAATAAAGACGGTTCTGAACAAAGGACCCCTTGGAGAACATTCTGATGGAAGATCAACAAAGATAAGGACCCAATTTGGGATGCTTTTTCATATATCTGTCGAACTGTGCTATCGCTACCGTTTGACTAGAATCAATGCTGCTGTGTGCTAGCTATTGTAGTAAGCTAATATAACGATATATTGTGTTTTCGCTGTAAAACACTTCAAAAATCGGAAATATTGGCTCTATTCACAAGATCTTTGTCTTTCATTAGCTATCCACCATATATTTTTCTGAAATGTTTTATGATGTGTAATTAGTAGTTGACGTTGGTGTCTGTATTTTCTCTGGCTACTCCCGTGCGATTTCTGACTGTAGCTATGATGGTAGCAGTAATGTAAAACTGATTTATAGCTAAAATATGCCATTTTTTTGAACAAAACATAGATTTATTGTGTAACATGTTATAGGACTGTCATCTGAGGTAGTTTTTTCTAGGTTATTTAGGTTGGTTCTAGGTTAGTTAGGTTGGCTTGTGCATGCTACTTGCATCCTACTTGTGCTGTGAAAAATGTCTGTCCTCTTTTTTATTTGGTGGTGAGCTAACATAAATATATGTGGTGTTTTCTCTGTAAAACATTAAAAAAATCGGACATGTTGGCTTGATTCACAAGATGTTTATCTTTCAAATGCTGTATTGGACTTGTTAATGTGTGAAAGTTAAATATTTAAAAAAAAAATAGATTTTGAATTTCGCGCCCTGCACTTGAGCTGGATGTTGTCATAGGTGTACCGGTGTCGGGCTGCAGCCATAACAGGATAACCTCTTAGGGCTAGGGGGCAGTGTTCGGAAGTTCGGCTGAATGACGTGCCCAAAGTAAACTGCCTGTTACTCAGGCCCAGAAGCTAGATATGTATATAATTGGTAGCATTGGATAGAAAACACTCTGATGTTTCTAAAACTGTTAAAATAAAATCGGTGAGTATAACAGAACTGATATGGCAGGCGAAAACCCAGGAAAATGTTTTTTTGAGGTCATTGTCCATTTCAATGCTTGTCAATGGGATATTCAAAAAAAATCCTCCCAGATTGCAGTTCCTATTGCTTCCACTAGATGTCAACAGTCTTTAGAAAGGGTTTCAGGCTTGTTTTTGAAAAACGAGCGAGTAGTGGTAGTTTTTCCAAGGTGTTTCTCATTAGAAATGCAGTCTTGTGGCGCGCGTGAATGAGTTGCGCGCTCTTTGTTATTTATCTTCCCTATTGAACATACTATTCTCCGTCTTAAATTGTATTGTTTATTTAGATATTAGAGTACCTGAGGATTAATTAGAAACATTGACTTGTTTGGACGAACTTTCCTGGTAACTTTATGGATTCGTTTTTATGCATGTTGAACGAGTGGATTACTGAATCAAGTGCGCCAACTAAACAGACATTTCTGGGATATAAAGAAGGACTTTATAGAACAAAATGACCATTTGTTGTGTCGCTGGGACCCTTGGGATTGCAAACAGAGGATCTTCAAAGGTAAGTGATTTATTTTAGTGCTATTTGTTACTTTGTGACGCCTGTGCTGGTTTGGAAAAGTATTTTGGTGTGGGGCGCTGTCCTCAGATAATTGCATGGTATGCTTTCGCCGTAAAGCCTTTTTAAAATCTGACAACTCGGTTGGATTAACCTCTCTAGGGGGTGTGGGACGGTACGCGCCAAATTCAAAAACAGAAATACTCATTATAAGAATTCATAAAACATACAGGTGTTATACATCGGTTTAAAGATTAACTTCTTGTTAATCCAACCACGGTGTCAGATTTCAAAAAGGCTTTACGGCGAAAGCATACCATGCGATTATCTGAGAACAGCGCCCAGCAGACAAATCATTACAAACAGTTACCAGCCAAGTAGAGGAGTCAGAAATAGCGATAAAATTAATCACTTACCTTTGATGATCTTCATATGGTTGCACTCACAAGACTCCCATTTACTCAATAAATGTTTGTTTTGTTCGATAAAGTCCCTCTTTATATCCAAAAACCTCCGTTTTGTTAGCGCGTTTTGTTCAGTAATCCACAGGCTCAAAGGCAGACGAAAAATCCGAAAAGTATAAGTAAGGTTCGTTGAAACATGTCAAATGATGTTTATAATCAATCCTCAGGTTGTTTTTGGTCATAATTATCAATAATATTACAACCGGACAAAAACTTTGTCAATATAAAAGGAAAACAAGAAAGGCGCGCTCTCGGTCGCGCTCATGAAAAACCTCTGGAACACTGCAGTGTCCACTCATTCAGAGTGGTCTTACTCCCTCAAACAATTTCTAAAGACTGTTGACATCTAGTGGAAGCCATGGGAAGTGCAATTTGAGTCCTAAATCAATGGAATCTGTATAGGCAGTCTATGGAAAACTACAAACATAAAAAAATCCCACTTCCCGGATAGATTTTTCTCAGGTTTTCGCCTGCCATATCAGTTCTGTTATACTCACAAACATTATACAGTTTTAGAAATTTTAGAGTGTTTTCTATCCAAATCTACCAATTATATCCATATCCTAGCTTCTGGGCCTGAGTCACAGGCAGTGTGGGCACACAGGCAGTGTGGGCACGCCTCATCCAGAGGTGAAAATAGTGCGCCCTACCCTAATGAAGTCAACGAGAAGTGAACCTTTTAAATGATGTAGAACACTTGTATGTTCATGAATGTTTAATATTACAATTTTGAAATTTGAATTTGGCGCGCTCCAGCTTCACCGGATGTTGTCTATTTTGATCCCGGTAACGGGATCCGTGCGCCAAGAGGGAATGATGGAGGCCACTATGTTCTTAGGGACCTTCAATGCTGCAGAAATGTTTTTGAACCCTTCCCCAGATCTGTGCCTCAACACAATCCTGTCCCGGAGCTCAACAGAAAATTCCTTTGACATCATGGCTTGGTTGTTCCTCTGACATGCACTGTCAACCTTATATAGACAGGTGTGTGCTTTTCTTAGACAGGTCTGAATACTTATGTGAATAAGGTATTTCTGTTTTTTTAATTTAATTTGCACAATTTTTTTTTTTACATGTTTTCGCTTTGTCAGTATGGGGTATTGTTTTTAGATTGATAAGGGAAAAAATATATTTAATCAATTTTAGAATAAGTCTGTAATGTAACAAAATGTAGAAAAATTCAAGGTGATTGAATGCACTGCATGTGCAAAAACAATGTAGGCCTTAACAAACAGTGATTAAACAGGACATTGACTGTATTGTGAGATGTTTTTAATCAGGGGGTTTATACCATGTACATGTATATTCCAATACATGAACATTTAACAACGTCAAATCATATCTATGTCCACTGGTCTCAGAGGCACATTTAAAACAAGGGCAAAGAATCCACCAGTCAGAATCTGAGCAATCAGCCGCTTAGTGCCTCTTTAACTCATTCATCCATCTATCCCTCCATCCACTGGAGACAAGACAAAATTATATTTTCTGTTAGTATTATGGTTGGAAAAGCGAACTTCCTTCTAAATATCTCACTGTAAAACAAACATGTCAGTCCTTAAATTAAAGTTAACTTCCTATGTATTCTGTAATGACTACAAAGACAGATGCACTGGATGCTATTGAGTATGCACAGTCACCTCCAAGTGTTCTCTCTTCTTTGTCTGTTCAAAGTGATAAAGCGTTTGGTATAGTTAGCAGATACGACAGATTTGGAGAAGAGTGTTCTCTGTCTCTCTCTCACATGCACACACACACGCACATGCACACACACACGCTCACACACACACAGGCAGGACAGATGTGAGCTCAGTGATAAGTCCTCTCCTCAGCCCTCTTTCTGCTGCTGGGACACCCCTGGGACCGGCACAAACATCTGGAAGGAATATACAATGGGAATGATACAGTAACCAGAGTAATGAAAAATAGATTCACCACCATGCCACCATTTAAACCCAAGCTGACCTGTGTGTGTGTGTGTGTGTGTGTGTGTGTGTGTGTGTGTGTGTGTGTGTGTGTGTGTGTGTGTGTGTGTGTGTGTGTGTGTGTGTGTGTGTGTGTGTGTGTGTGTGTGTGTGTGTGTGTGTGTGTGTGTGTGTGTGTGTGTGTGTGTGTGTGTGTGCACGCATGTGTTGTTGATATGCAACCTGTTTCGCTAATAAGTTTGGTGTACATGCCTAAAGAAACAGCTGCAAATACCAATATAGAGCAGACCACATGGACAAGGCCAGTACAGTATGTCATTCTATTAATATGATTCCCACCAGACACGGCATTTTATCTACTTCGATCCTCTTCATCCAAAACACCTGTTTAAAGTTCATTTCTGATTGGATATTTGTTGTTCGGGACCTATGGTTATTTAGTTGCAGTCACATAATATAACAAATCTGGAATATTGCAGATGATCATTGCACTGTTTACTTTAAATCTGCATCTAGATATTCTGCATAAATAAAAATTCAAGGTTTTGAGAATAATTCTGCTGCAGGTATTGTGAGTAATATGGTACTTTCCCACCAGATTATAGTCTAGTTTTTGGACATCCATTTTTGGACATCCATTTACCCTATAGTCATATTAACAGTCTTTTGTACAGTTTTGTACTCTCATTTATAAATATATTCTATGCTTAAGGTTAGCCAGACAAGCTAAAGAGACGGTTATACATTAAACATGAATTGTCAGAAAGACACAAACTGCTTAAAAGCGTTGGGTGATGGGGTCAGAGGAGTGGTGCAGAATTTGAGTCAGTAGGACACGTATAAAGGGAAGGTTTAAATGTGGCTGGCTGTGCTGCTTAAACATTGACTGAGTCCCAAACGGCACCTGTTACCAATATAGTGCACTACTTTTGACCAGAGCCCTATCGGCCATTGTCAAAAGTAGTGCACTATATAGGGAATGCCTTTTGGGATGCAGAATTGTTTAGAGCTCAGTGAAGTGAGATCCGTGCCACAGGGGACTGCCTCAGGGCTTTTCTATAATGAGCTTTTGAAAATGTCGCAAATAATGTCAATTTTCCTACTTACATGTCCACTTAGGAATGTATTAACAAATCCCTGTAGGTTGCAAAGGGATTTACAATATTACTACTATTGTACCACTACAGCAACAACAACTCATAGTGATGATAATGACCATAGTAATAGTGTTAATGTTGATCATTGCTTTTCAAGAAGCCTGACACCAACAATTATGTTATTACATTCATATGAAATTATTTCAGTCTTTCTCTCTCAAGCGCTCTGTTTTGATTGAGGGTCCGGTTTGTTTGCAGGGCGATTAGATGTGATGTAGTGGAGGATAAACTCAGACGTGTGTTGCAGCTACAGCATGCCAGTGGGTCTGTCAAGGTAATGTTGCCTTTTAGTACAGTACACATAGCCAATAATCTCCATCAATTTTCCCTCAACCAGCATCTGATTCTCTGCCCTGCATCGCTTGACTGGCATTGAGTTCTTTAAGACCGACCTTGGCCTTGGATGGAAGTTTGGCCCCGGCCCCGTCTCACCGTCTCCTAGCGGCCTTTGCTTTCCTGCATGCCCCAGTGCATCCTGGGAAAGCAGTGAATCCCCACCCCGGACAGCCAGCCCTCTTGGCCCCGGGACCTCTTCATTATCTGACATTAAATGTTTTAAAGTTTGCATAATTGATTCTCTCCCAATAAGTAGTGATTGATTTATGGCAGTCTGGACTGTAGAAGGTAGCTAGCTGGTGGTTAAAAATTCATAGCCCTGCTATGTGTCTTCACAATCCATTAGGTGCTCCTGGACCCAGAGTCCTTGCATTGATTGACCTTGTGCTGAGTATCTAATAGGCTCCGCATTTTTTCCCTCCACTGCTATATAGTGTGGGAAGAGTTATGTTTTAGCTTTTTTTCCCTTGATAGCTCGACTTTGATTTTCTCTTACTCCTCCTGATTTTCTCTTACTCCTCCTGTCTAAACCTATCTCCCTCTTGTTCTCTCTGTTTCTCTATCTCACTGTCTCACTCCTCCCTTCCTCTCACTATCTGTCTCTCACCCTCTCTCTTTCTCTCTCTCTCTCACTCACTCTCCCTCCTTCTCCCTCCCTTTCTCTCTCGCTAGCTTTCTCTCCCGTCTATCCTCTCTCTCTCACCCCCTCTCTCTCTTCCTCCCTCCATCTAGATTGAAGCCGTTATTCGGGGTGAGACGATGAATAAATAAAGCATGTTCCATAAACAGCTTTCCACTATTATTTAAGCTTCCAGGGCCGGGCACTCTGACATACTCCCTCTCCTGCCATCAAATTCAAGTGTGTAAATTTTCTAAAAGGCTCTGAATGTTTTATGATGATTTCAGGGAATGACAGAGTAATAGCTGAATAGTGAAGCTATTAGTTTTAATATTTATATTGAGTGGTTTAATCATTAATGTGACAGGATGTAAAATCTGAGCTGCGGGACGTATGTGCTTCACAACCACAGCCACTTGGTAAAAAAGATTTGTTTTGTCGAGTAGCACCATACAGGCTGCAGTCATCACCAAGCTGTTGTGATCTAGCTGGCTGCCGATCGGGGTGAGAGGCGATGCGTAACGTGCTCCTCCATCAATTTTAATCTTACCTTGAGAAAAAAAGCACTTCTTGAAAAGAATTTGTTTAAATATAGAGAGCATTCCTGAAAAAAGCAACATATCTTAAGCATGTTGGTGTTTATACTTCAGAGGTTAAATCCTGGATTTATGTAATCTCAAGCCTAGTAATATCATGCTTGTAATACTTACTGATATTATAGTTCCCTAAACTTTTTTTATGTAGTTTGCATCAGAAGGCAAGAAACTACAGAATTTTTCTCCTTATATTTCCAATGTTCATTTCCATGATCTCTTGGTTAAAGATCTCCTGTAACCTAAAAAGAATAAACTATCTTGACCCTAAACTAATGTTAACAATGTATACTGAACAAAAATATAAAAGCAACATGTAAAATGTTGGTCCCATGTTTCATGAGCTGAAATAAAAGATCCCAGAAAATGTCCATACGCAGAAAAAGCTTATTTCTTGCAAATGTTGTGTACAACTTTGTTTACGTCCCTGTTGGTGAGCATTTATCTTTTGCCGAGATAATCCATCCACCTGACAGATGTGGAATATCAAGAAGCTGATTAAACAGCATGATCATTACACAGGTGCACCTTGTGCAAGACAATAAAAGGCCACCCTAAAATGTGCAGTTTTGTCACAAAACACAATGTCCCAGATGTCTCAAGTTTTAAGGGAGTTTTCGAGAATTTGTCTCAAGTTTAAAGGGAGTTTTAGAGAATTTGGCAGTACGTCAAACTGACCTCACAAACGCAGACCACGTATAACCACGCCAGCCCAGGACCTCCACATCCGGCTTCTTCACCTGTGGGATGGTCTGAGAAAAGCCACCTGGACAGCTGATGAAACTGGGTTTACACAACAAAATGTATGCGCAACTGTGATAAACCGTCACAGGGAAGCTCAACTGAGTGCTCGTTGTCCTCACCAGAGTCTTGACCTGACTGCAGTTCGGTGTTGTAACCAACTTCAGTGGGCAAATGCTCACCTTTGATGGCCACTGGCACGCTGGAGAAGTGTGCTCTTCATGGACGAATCCTGTTTTCATCTGTACCGGGCAGATGGCAGACAAAGTGTATGGTGTTGTTTTGGCAAGTGGTTTGCTGATGTCAACGTTGTGAGCAGAGTGCCCCATGGTGGTGGTGGGGTTATGGTATGGGCAGGCATAAGCTACAGACAACGAACACAATTGCATTTTATCGATGGCAATTTGAATTAACAGAATTACCTTGATGAGATCCTGAGGCCCATTGTCGTGCCATTCGTCCGCTAACATCACCTTATATTTCAGCATGATAATGCACAGCCCCATGTCGCAATGATCTGTACACAATTCCTGCAAACTGCCTACTCACCAGACATGTCACGCATTGAGCATGTTTGGGATGCTCTGGATCTACGTGTACGACAGTGTGTTCCAGTTCCCACCAATATCCAGCAACTTCGCACAGCCATTGAAGAGGAATGGGACAACATTTCACAGGCCACAATCCACAGCCTGATCAACTCTACGAAAAGGAGATATGTCACGCTGCATGAGGAAAATGGTTGGCACACCGGAAACTGACTGGTTTTCTGATTAACGCCCTCACCTTTTTTTAAGGTATCTGTAACCAACAGATGCATATCTATCTTCCCATTCATGTGAAATCCGTAGATTAGGGCCTAATGAATTTATTTCAGTGAACTGATTTCCTTGTATGAACGGTAACTCAGAAAAATCGTTAAAATTGTTGCGTGTTGTGTTAATATTGTTGTTCAGTGTAGATGAATACATTTACACTATATCTAAAAATATACTATTGTCAACATTACACTTTATTTAGGGCTTGGCTCAATACATAGCACAGAATATCTACGCTGTAGAGCCGATATGCAGCGTTTAACGTGAATGCAGTCTCCGCGACCGCGTGACCATTTCCTTTAATTGTCAATTGCACTGTGACGCTTATCTTCAGCGCTATGTATTGAATTGAGCAATTCATTGAACATTCATTTAATTAACAAAATTAATTTCAGGAATGAATATACAGTACCAGTCCAAAGTTTGGACACACCTACTCATTCAAGGGCTTTTCTTTATTTTTACTATTTTCTACATTGTAGAATAATAGTGAAGACATCAAAACTATGAAATAACACATATGGAATCATGTAGTAACCAAAAAAGTGTTAACCTCTCTAGATTACGTGAGACGGTAGCGTCCCACCTCTTCAACAGCCAGTGAAACTGCAGGGCGCCAAATTCAAATATAGAAATACTCATTATAAAAATTCAGAAAACAAAACATATTTTACATAGGTTTAAACAATAACTACTTGTGAATCCAACCACAGTGGCAGATTTAAAAAGTGCTTTACGGCGAAAGCATACCTTACGATTATTTGAGAACAGCGCCCAGCAGACAAATCATTACAAACAGTAACCAGTAGAAGAGTTACACAAGTCAGAAATAGAGATAAAATTAATCCGTTACCTTTAATGATCTTCATATGGTTGCACTCAGAAGACATTAATTTACTCAATAAATGTTCCTTTTGTACTATAAAGTCTCTCTTTATATCCAAAAACCTCAGTTTTGTTAGCGCGTTTTCTTCAGTAACCCACAGGCTCAAACGTAGTCACAACAGGCAGACAAAAAAATCGAAATTGTATCCGTAAAGTTCATAGAAACATGTCAAACGAAGTTTATATTCAAGCCTTAGGTTGTTTTTAGCCTAAATAATCGATAATATTTCAACCGGACAATAACATTGTCAAAATAAAAGGTAAACATGAAAGGCACTCTCTCGGGCGCGCTGATGAAAAAGCTCTGTGACACGGCAGGGTCCACTCATTCAGACTGCTCTTACTCCCTAATTTTTCAGAATACAAGCCTGAAACAATTTCTAAAGACTGTTGACATCTAGTGGAAGGCATAGGAACTGCAATTTGAGTCCTAAGTCAATGGATACTGTAATGGCATTGTATAGAAAACTACAAAACCAAAAAAAATCCTACTTCCTGAATGGGTTTTACTCAGGTTTTCGCCTGCCAAATCAGTTCTGTTATACTCGCAGACACTATTTTAACAGTTTTGAAAAAGTTTAGAGTGTTTTCTATCCGAATCTAACAGTTATATGCATATCATATCTTCTGGGCCCGAGAAGCAGGCAGTTTAATTTGGGCATGCTTTTCATCCAAAATTCCGAATGCTGCCCCCTACCCTAGAGAAGTTAAACAAATCAAAATATATTTTCGATTTTTCAAAGTAGCCACACTTTGCTATGATGACTCTTGGCATTCTCTCAATCAGGTTCACCTTCTGCTTTTACAACCGAAGGAGTTCCCACATATGCTGAGCACTTGTTGGCTGCTTTTCCTTCACTCTGTGGTGCAACTCAGCCCAAATCATCTCAATTGGGTGTTGAGGAGGCCAGGTCATCTGAGGCAGCACTCCATCACTCTCCTTCTTGGTCAAATAGCCCTTACACAGCCTGGAGGTGTGTTGGGTCATTGTCCTGTTGAAAAACAAATGATAGTCCCACTAAGCGCAAACCAGATGGGATGGCGTATCACTGCGGAATGCTGTTGTAGCCATGCTGGTTAAGTGTGCCTTGAATTCTAAATAAATCACTGACATTGTCACCAGCAAGGCACCCCCACACCATCACAACTCCTCCTCCATGCTTCACGGTGGGAACCACACATGAAGAGATCAGGTGACTACCTCATGAAGCTGGTTGAGAGAATGGGAAAAGTGTGCAAAGCTGTCATCAAGGCAAATGGTGGCTAATTTGAAGAATCTAAAACATAAATATATAAACATAAACACTTTTTTGGTTACTAAATAATTCCGTATGTGTTATTTCATAGGGTTGATGTCTTCAGTATTATTCTACAATATAGAGAATAGTAAAAATAAAGAAAAACCCTTGAATGAGTAGGTGTGTCCAAACTCTTCACTGGTACTGCATATAAATCTTTTTTGAAATCTAAAACATGTAAGGGTTTCAACGTAAGAGTTTGTATCATAACCAATATATGATGATGCAACTGTCAATAACGAAGGCTGTCCTCAGTCAAATCCTTCCAGAAATATAGAGCCACAGTTTGGTGTTGTTCTTTTCCTGTGGCACAGGAAGCTTTAAAACAGGCCTGATGTATTTTCTGCTCTTCGGAGCTCTGTAGAGTTAAAGGCCAGTTTATTCTTGTGGGTATCAGGCCTGGTGGTCCTGAGGGGGACCATACTCTTTCATGCACAGTTAGTGCACTTGACTCAGCCTGGAGACGCTCTCAGATGGAAAAGCCATGTTTAGAGGACGTCTTATGACACATTAAAGCACTGCTGCTCCATTGTTTTAGCTCTTACTAAATGTCACTTCCCTCTCCGGAGCCTGGCCGCTCAGGGACAAAGAGAAAAGCTTTCTTGTCATTGTTGTTCCAAAACAGGGTACATTTGGACATGGGGGAAGCTTGGTGGTTGTAGTCTGTCCGGATGGCCATCATGTGTATTTCGTGTTGTGAAGGAAAAATGAGAGAGTGTAACAATTAAATTAATGAAACATGTTCATTGGATTTGTGAGTTGGACTTTCAGTGTACTTGATAATGACAGATGACAAGAGACTGGATAGTGATGTGGATGTGACTTCAAATTGATACTCAGGTAACATAGATTACATTTGAATGAGTGTGATGATGGCTATGATGATGGAACTGATTGGCTGTAATTAGTAAGGTGTGTATAAGAAGGTGTGTAAGCGGTCTCCAAGCTAATCCCCCACCAGCTCCTACTTTCTAAGGCACACACACACAATGCTCTCTAAGACAGAGGATAATAGCCTGTCTGGATTCCACTGTGAGTCTAATTCAGGAAGGGAACAGATGTTTTATATAGACTGCTCCTCTAACTATGTGTTTGTGTGTGTGTGTGTGTGTGTGTGTGTGTGTGTGTGTGTGTGTGTGTGTGTGTGTGTGTGTGTGTGTGTGTGTGTGTGTGTGTGTGTGTGTGTGTGTGTGTGTGTGTGTGTGTGTGTGTGTGTGTGAGAGCACCCGTGTGTATGCACGGTCTGTGTGCTCAACGTGTGTGTGTGTGTGTGTATGTCTGTGTTCTCATGCCCATTTGGCCTAGGCATGTATCTGTACATGTCTGTGTGCGTGAAGTGAGCCCACTTTCCCCCATCTCCCTGAATACATGAGAGGATGTTAACGTGGCAAGCGCCTCATATTAACCACCAGCAATGGAATGACTTGGGGGCCTTCTGGCTGAACATGCCCACAAATCATAATAGGATACATTAGTGGACCCAGAGATGGTAGAAGCAGCCCACTCTGCATGCCTTTTCCTAATGCTTCTTATTACCAGCCCCCTCCCAACCTAACTCTTTCTCTCTCAATCTAGATCTCTATTTCTCTATCTTCCTTTCTCTCCCTGTCCCTCTCTCTCTCTTTTTCACTCTCCCTCTCATGCTTTCACTCTCTCTAACTGCTAAGAGGGGTTTGCGGTCGACACCAGCACTTCTTGCTCGTCCTTGCAGAATAAATATGGTATTTCTGCCGGTATGGAGCAGAATATAAAGAGATGTACTGCATCATCATCTCATTCCCCTGCGCTCTGCCTACCGTCCCCTACAAGGAACCAGGTATGATAACACCGCTTTCCACATGTGCTGGAGTGTAATTACATTGTCTGTGTCCCAAATGGCACCCTATTCCCTATATAGAGCCCTAGGGGCCCTGGTCAAAAGTACTGCACTAAATGGATCAAATGGGTTTCCATTTGGGATGCAGATATATTCTACAGGGGTTTTTGGAGAGGACAGCAACCTGCAGAGACAATGCCAATGAGATAAAATATTTGATCCAATAATCCAGTATTGTATGCTATGTAAAATGTATGTTACGTTAACATTCATGACATTACGCTGAAGAAGGTACAGTGATGCTGACACATTGGTGATTTACCTAATACATTACTGGGAGTTAATATATAGAGTGTGAGACACTCTTTAATTTAATTTATATAACATTCATGTAGGAAAATGTATTAGGCTTGAGTCACGTGTGAGTGTAAATACGAGTGTATATCATATGTATTTTCAGTATTATAAATGCAATAAGGCTTCAATGCATGCTTTTGTAATGTTATTCAGTCCTTTAAGATATTTCTCCAAGGAAGGACGGAAGGAAGGAAGGGAGAGAGACGTGTGAGGTGGGCATCGTGGGCTCCCTAGGCAGGTGGAGGTCTCTATGGTGAAGTGACACCCCACTCTGTGATCCTCTCCACGGGGGCACGCTTTCCCCTTCTCCACTTTCGGGGATACACACCCCCATATCTCCCCTCTACCTTCCTGTGTCAGGGGTGCTACTGTCACCTCTGACTATGCCATCATTTCCTATGCTGGTGTGAAATACACACACTTAATACTGTACACACAACTCCCACACACACAGGAACAGGAACCAAAGCTGGGTACTGCGTTGATACTCTAAATGATGAGTGACAGTTATTACTGAATGCTACATCTTCATCTGGCCTACATGACAGGGTTCATTAGTACAGCTGGTTAATGCTACTGCTACTGTACAGATAAATACTTCTATTACAGTACTACTACTACATATTCATTAGCACCACTACATATTGTTACAATCTCATACTGTCCAATACATGTTCTGATCATTTATTTGGACAGTCCATGTCACGGCTGACTAGGTGTGATGAAGGAATCAAACGCAGAGAGCAGAGAGGTTCAGTGGAAAGATGCACTTTAATGCAGCACCAAAAGTAAATGTGCAACCACGCAGGGCGCAAACCACTGACCAACCCAAATACAACGGGTAACACGGTCCAGAGCACAAAACAACACCAAACGACACAACCGTGAACATAGAAATAATCCCGCACAACACAGGGGCGGGTTTCACAACCTAAATAGGGAAGTAAATCAAACACACACAAACAAGGAACAGGTGTAACTAATTAGACAAAACTAAACGAAAAGAAAAAGGGATCGGTGGCGGCTAGTAGGCCGGTGACGACGACCGCCGAGCACCGCCCGAACAGGCAGGGGAGCCAACTTCGGCAGGAGTCGTGACAGTCCATCTGTACATTCTCAAAAGATTACATACAGACAATAAGTAACATTTCAACTAGCCATATACTAACCCTAACCGTAGCCCTAACCGTAACCTTAACCCTTATCTTAACCCTAAACGTAACCTTTACCCTAACCCTTATTCTAAACCTTATCCTAACCCTAACCATAACCTTAGCAACCAGTTGCTTATCAACAGATAGTTTGTTGATAGTATGACCATCTGTAAAGTATCTACATATGGACTGAACAGACAAAGTGTGACGATGTACTTGTACTATCCTTATAAGAACAACACATCCAAGGCGTTCACAGATTTAATTTGATGTCCCAACGGCCGTATTGTATTGTCAACATGCTGTAAGAGACAATCCCAGAAATCTGTATATCGATGTAGTGTGTGATATGTGCAGCCATGCAGGTCCCAGTCCACTACGGCGCTATACAGCAGCAGCCCACTTTAACACTAGATTGACAGGCTACAGTGATCTCTCTGAAGAGTGTGAACCTCTGAACTTGGTTAATAAAACATTAGAGACAGCCAGAGACGACCACCTGAGAAGGGTAGGGGAGGCAGGGGAGGCAGGGGGGAAAGCAGGGGTCACTGGTGTTCAACAGCCTTACACAGTACCTCCACTACACTACAAATGCATCCCAAATGGTATCCTTTTCCCTATATAGTGCACTACTTTTAACCTGGGCCCTATGGGAAAAGGGTGGGATGCACTACAGATGTAGGATCTTAATCCGATCACTATTTTGTTGCTGAGAAAGAAAAAAAAAATGTTGAGAAAATGCAGATGAGCGTTTACATAAATTCACTGAAAACTCACACTAACACACGGTTATATTCACAGTATTGTTATTTTCATGCAGCCTACTTTTGGCCAGCTAATAGCATAACCACGATCAAGGGTGCCATTTGGGACACAACCTACCTCAGAAGGGAGCGAGCCTCATTAAAATCAAGAAGATCTAAGGATGTAAAGACCAGAGGAAGAGGGGTTGGTGGGTACCTCTGGCTCAAAGCACCACAGACTCCCAGGGAATCAACTCTTTGAGGAGGGAGGTACAGGAAACCATAAGTATAAAGTCTCAAACGATATAAAACAATGGACGTTTAGCATGGGCCTTTAGTTCTCTCTTCGTCTTCCTACTGCTTCATACCTCTCCTGTAGTACTCATTCATTCAGCCCTCTGATTCATACAGTACCTATCCAGTAGTACTCATTAATTCAACCTGCTGCTTCATACTTCTCCTGTAGTACTCATTCATTCAGACTGCTGCTTCATACCTCTCCTGTAGTACTCATTTATTCAGCCTGCTGCTTCATACCTCTCCTGTAGTATTCATTCATTCAGCCTGCAGCTTCATACCTCTCCTGTAGTATTCATTCATTCAGCCTGCTGCTTCATACCTCTCCTGTAGTATTCATTCATTCAGCCTGGTGCTTCATACCTCTCCTGTAGTATTCATTCATTCAGCCTGCTGCTTCATACCTCTCCTGTAGTATTCATTCATTCAGCCTGCTGCTTCATACCTCTCCTGTAGTATTCATTCATTCAGCCTGCTGCTTCATACCTCTCCTGTAGTATTCATTTATTCAGCCTGCTGCTTCATACCTCTCCTGTAGTATTCATTCATTCAGCCTGCTGCTTCATACCTCCCCTGTAGTATTCATTCATTCAGCCTGCTGCTTCATACCTCTCCTGTAGTATTCATTCATTCAGCCTGCTGCTTCATACCTCTCCTGTAGTATTCATTCATTCAGCCTGCTGCTTCATACCTCTCCTGTAGTATTCATTCATTCAGCCTGCTGCTTCATACCTCTCCTGTAGTATTCATTCATTCAGCCTGCAGCTTCATACCTCTCCTATAGTATTCCTTCATTCAGCCTGCTGCGTCATACCTCTCCTGTAGTATTCATTTATTCAGCCTGCTGCTTCATACCTCTCCTGTAGTATTCATTCATTCAGCCTGCTGCTTCATACCTCTCCTGTAGTATTCATTCATTCAGCCTGCTGCTTCATACCTCTCCTGTAGTATTCATTCATTCAGCCTGCTGCTTCATACCTCTCCTGTAGTATTCATTCATTCAGCCTGCTGCTTCATACCTCTCCTGTAGTATTCATCCATTCAGCCTGCTGCTTCATACCTCTCCTGTAGTATTCATTCATTCAACCTGCTTCAAAACTAAACATGACTAGAGGGAGGAATGGAGAGAGAGAGAGAGAGAGAGAAGCTTTGACTATGTACAGACTCAGTGAGCATAGCCTTGCTATTGAGATAGGCCACTGTAGGCAGACCTGTCTCTCAAGAGAAAACAGGCCTATGTGCTCACTGCCCACAAAATGAGGTGGAAACTGAGCTGCACTTCCTAATCTCCAGCCAAATGTATGACCAAATTAGAGACACATATTTCCCTTATATTACACAGACCCACAAAGAATTTGAAAACAAAATCTATTTTCATAAATTCCCATATCTATTAGGTGAAATATCACAGTGTGCCATCACAGCAGAAAGATTTGTGAACAGTGAAGAACAAACATAATTGTAAATACAACCCATATTTATGTTTATTTATTTTCCCTTTTGTACTTTAACTATTTGCACATTGTTACAACACTGTACATAGCCATAATATGACATTTTAAATGTCTCCATTCCTTTGAAACTTTTGTGAGTGTAATGTATACTGTTAATTTCTGATTGTTTATTTCACATTAGCTTATTATCTTTTTCACTTGTTGGCAATGTAAACATTTGTTTCCCATGCCAATAAAGCCCATTGGAATTGAAATTGAAAGAGAGATCCCTGGTTCTATTGGGATTGAGCCACATCAAGTTCACCTGGTTTTATTCCTCAGATAAAAAGAGACCGACAGTTATCTGTTTAGGACTTATAGTGGCTTCAATACGCTCTCTGAAACATTCCTACGCACACACACATGCGCACACACAAATGCAGATGTGCATACACACATACACTCACACACACACACACACACACACACACATACACCCCTCCTTCCCATGTGCTGTTTTCTAGGCAAACATCCCATATTTTTCATTACCATAGAAGAATAAATAACACTGGATATATGCAGCTAAAATGCATAATTGGGGCATTGTAAGGCATTTTTTCATGGAACAATTTATTTTTCATGATATTTCAATAATTTACACGGTTGATTGTGTAAAGAGTGGGGGGATGAGCCAGAGCGTGGAGCTGTTAGGCCCATTTTCTAAGTCATTGCATTTGTTCAGCTGTCTCACCTTTCTGTCGCTCACATTTCATCTTTCCCTCTTTATTTACCAAGGGCTTTGGCCGTCTTCCCAGTCATGTACTGCAGCTTTGCAGCTTTGCAGGGACAGGCAGTATGGCTGTCAGTGTGTGGCATCCAAAATGGCACCATATTCCCTGGTCAAAAGTAGTGCACTAAATATTTTGGACTCAGAAGGTTAGTCGTCTCGGAACACTATCGCTTCTAATGGGTGTCATCATGGTACCCGAAAAGTAGGTAGGCGGAACAATAAACCTGCATTTCCATTAAATTATTAATTCATATTTCTAAGTAACCAGTGGCCCTCTGATTAAGCCTGAACTCAGTACTGTGTGACGTTGTTTTCTTGGTTAACATACAGATTAGAATCTAAATTTGAGCCACTTTATTAAAGCAGGAAAATAATCCTGCAGCAACAGGAAATGTGAATTATTATGTGGATTGTAATCAATGGACATTTTTGCAAGTAGTTTTTCGTAAGAGAATAATCAAGTCGGAAGTTACAAGCTTCAGAAACCTTTTTAAACCTCAAAAACACCATACGTTTTAAATGTCCTGAATTGCAGGAAAGTTCTCCTGCAACAAGGTGATCAAAGATCCTGTTCATGAGGTGATAGCCCAGGGATCAGTCCAAATTCCCAAATGAGACAGAGGTAAGGCCATATAATTCCAACTAGCAGTTAGAACGTTAGGATGCCATTAAAAACCCTTCTGACAGACAGACACAGACGTCTCTCTGAACAAGCCCATTGTGACTCCAGCAAAGCATCCATAGCGAGAGGCTGGCGCAAGAGGTGTCACAGGCTGGATCCCAAATGGTACCTTATTTTGTATTTAGCAGACTGCTTTTGACCAGACAACTTTTGACTTGGTAATAAGGTGCAATGTGGGACGCAGTCACAGTGATATGTTTTGATCTGTTTACTGCTACTGTGTAAAGAGGAAACCATTGTTTGGGAGACAAGGGATTATACTGAGCAGAGGGTAATTATGGTCCCTATACACTGAGGGCTTCATGACGGCTCGGGTATCAAATCTGACACGGCTAGGAGGGCAGGTGTGCCAGCCAGGGAGGAGAGCAAGGGAGATAGGGAGGAAAGGAGGGAACAAACAACTGTGACAGTATAGTGACACTGTGGCACTTGTCCCCTCTTCCGCAGAACTGGCATGTGCCCCAGATCGGCAGAAATGTGATGCCAGGGAAGGAGGGAGGAAGCTGTAGGAAGTTAATGAGGGTACCAATGTGCACACTCACGCATGCATGCACGCACGCACGCACGCACGCATGCACACACACACATGCACACCCACACACCTACACACACACACACACACACACACACACACACACACACACACACACACACACACACACACACACACACACACACACACACACACACACACACACACACACACACACACACACACACACACACACACACACACACACACACCCTCACCTGCAGTCTCCATGCTCCCTTTCTGTCATAGTTACCATACAGCCAGTGTCAGCCACCTGGCCAGGGAGGGAGAGACTCACAAGGTGGTCCCCATATCTGTTGACATAGAGACCAAATCTCACTATTTACATCAGTATAGTTAAAAAGCTATAGAAAGTCAGTTGAATTATTTTAGATTACACTATCATATAAGTATAAGTATAAGTATAAGTAGGTCAGGTGCATGACTGCTCCTCCCTTGGATGGACCTCTACTTACAGTAAACATAAAGAATATCCGCTATTCTTTTTTTCATTTGAAATGACGAAGAACAACTAAGTGCTTTTTAGCATTGCTTACCAGATGGTGGACTTTGTGGCATGATGTATATTTCCCATCGGTTCAAGTTTTAACATGTTAAGTGTTTGATAATCACCCAATAATATACAACAAGAATTCTATAAATTCAGCTGTGGAATAGCTTATTCATATCCATGTTAGATATGAAGTGTTAAAAAGTAATTTACAGTTGAAGTCAGAAGTTCACAGTAAACAAGAAAAATGTAAGGTGTACATTTAAACTCAGTTTTTCAAAGTTCCTGACATTTAAACCTAGTAAAAATTCCCTGTCTTAGGTCAGTTAGGATCACCACTTTATTTTAAGAATGTGAAATGTCAGAATAATAGTTGAGAGAATGATTTATTTCAGCATTTATTTCTTTCATCACATTCCCAGTGGGTCAGAAGTTTACATACACTCAATTAGTATTTGGTTGCATTGACTTTAAATTGTTCAACTTGGGTCAAATGTTTCGGGGAGCCTTCCACAAGCTTCCCACAATAAGTTGGGTGAATTTTGGCCCATTCCTCCTGACAGAGCTGGTGTAACTGAGTCAGATTTGTAAGCCTTCTTGCTCGCACACGCTTTTTCAGTTCTGCCCACAGATTTTCTATAGGGTTGAGGTCAGGGCTTTGTGATGGCCACTCCAATACCTTGACTTTGTTGTCCTTAACTTCTTATGGCTGCAGGGGCCGTATTGAGTAGCTTGGATGAAAGGTGCACAGAGGTGCCCATAGTAAACTGCCTGCTCTTCTGTCCCAGTTGCTAATATATGCATATTATTATTCATATTGGATAGACAACACTCTGAAGTTTCAAAAACTGTTTGAATGATGTCTGTGAGTATAACAGAACTCATATGGCAGGCAAAAACCTGAGAAAAAATCCAAACAGGAAGTGGGAATTCTGAGGTTGGTCGATATTCAACCAAGACCCTATTGAATACACAGTGGGATATGGATGAGTTTGCTTCCACTAGATGTCAACAGTCTGTAGAACCTTGTCTGATGCCTCTACTGTGAAGTGGGGCCGAAGGAGACAGGAATTAGTCAGGTCTGCCATGAGGTGACCATGCTCTGACCTTACACGTTCACATGAGGGAGCTCTGTTCCATCGCATATCTGAAGTCAATGTAATTCTCCAGTTGGAACGTTACTGAAGAATTATGTTAAAAACATTCTAAAGATTGATTCAATACATCGTTTGACATGTTTCTACTGACTGTTACGGAACTTTTTGACATTTCGTCTGCTTTTAGTGAACGCGCTTCGTGACTTTGGATTTGTTTACCAAACATGCTAACAAAAATAGCTATTTGGACATAAATGATGGACATTACCGAACAAAAGGAACATTTCTTTTGGAAGTGGGAGTCCTGGGAGTGCATTCTGACAAAGATCAGCAAAGGTAAGTGAAGATTTATAATGCTTTTTATGAGATGTGTTGACTGCACAATTTGGCGGTTAACTGTATGGCTTCCTTTTGTGGCTGAACGCTGTTCTCAGATTATTGAATATTGTGCTTTTGCCGTAAAGCTTTTGAAATCTGACACAGCGGTTGCATTAAGAACAAGTGTTTCTTTAATTCTATGTAAAACATGTATCTTTCATCAAAGTTTATGATGAGTATTTATGTTATTTGACGTGGCTCTCTGCAATTTCTCCGGATATTTTGGAGGCATTTCTGAACATTGCGCAAATGTAAACTGAGGTTTCTGGATATAAATATGAACTTTATCGAACAAAACATATATGTATTGTGTAACATGAAGTCCTATGAGTGTCATCTGATGAAGATCATCAAAGGTTAGTGATTCATTTTATCTCTATTTCTGCTTTTTGTGACTCCTGTCTTTGGCTGGAAAAATGACTGTGTTTGTCTGTGATTTTGTGGTGACCTAACATAATCGTTTGTGGTGCTTTCGCTGTAAAGCCTATTTGAAATCGGACACTTTGGTGGGATTAACAACAATATTACCTTTAAAATGGTATAAGATACATGTATGTTTGAGGAATTTTAATTATGAGATTTCTGTTGTTTGAATTTGGCGCCCTGCACTTTCACTGGCTGTTGTCATATCATCCCGTTAACGGGATTGCAGCCATAAGAAGTTTTAAACCATTTTGCCACAACTTTGGAAGTATGCTTGGGGTCATTGTCCATTAGGAAGACCCATTTGCGACCAAGCTTTAACCGTGATTCACAGTTGGGATGGTGTTCTTCGGCTTGCAAGCATCCCCCTTTTTTCTCCAAACATAACGATGGTCATTATGGCCAAACAGTTGCCTTTTTGTTTCATCAGACCAGAGGACATTTCTCCAAAATGTACAATCTTTGTCCCCATGTGCTGTTGCGAACTTTAGTCTGGCTTTTTTATGGCGGTTTTGGAGCAGTGGCTTCTTCCTTGCTGAGCGGCATTTCAGGTTGTCGATATAGGACTCGTTTTACTGTGGATATAGATACTTTTGTACCTGTTTCCTCCAGCATCTTCACAAGGTCCTTTGCTGTTGTTCTGGGATTGATTTGGACTTTTTGCACCAAAATACGTTAATCTCTAGGAGACAGAACGCTTCTCCATCCAGAGCGGGGTGACGGCTGCGTGGTCCCATGGTGTTATACTTGCGTACTATTGTTTGTGCAGATGAACGTGGTACCTCTAGGTGTTTGGAAATTGCTCCCAAGGATGAACCAGACTTGTGGAGGTCTACAATTTTTTTTCTGAGATCTTGGCTGATTTCTTTTGATTTTCCCATGATGTCAAGCAAAGAGGCACTGAGATTGAAGGTAGGCCTTGAAATACATCCACAGGTACACCTCCAAATGACTCAAATTATGTCAATTAGCCTATCAGAAGCTTCTAAAGCCATGCTATCATTTTCTGGAATGTTCCAAGCTGCTTAACTTCTTATGACTGAGATCCCGTTAACGGGATCGACTTGACAACAGCCAGTGAAAGTGCAGGGCGCCAAATTCAAACAACAGAAATCTCATAATTAAAATTTCTCAAACATACAAGTATTTTACACCATTTTAAAGATAAACTTCTCGTTAATCCAGCCACAGTGTCCGATTTCAAAAAGGCTTTACGACGAAAGCCCACCATCTGATTATGTTAGGTCAGTACCTAGTCACAGAAAAACACAGCCATTTTTCCAGCCAAACAGAGGAGTCACAAAAAGCAGAAATAGAGATAAAATGAATCACTAACCTTTGATGATCTTCATCAGATGACACTCATAGGACTTCATGTTACACAATACATGTATGTTTTGTTCGATAAAGTTCATATTTCTATCCAAAAATCTTAGTTTACATTGGCCCGTTATGTTCAGTAATGTTTTGCCTCCAAAACATCAGGTTATTTTGCAGAGAGCCACATCAATTTACAGAAATACTCACCAGAAATGTTGATGAAAATACAAGTGTTATACATGGAACTTTAGATAAACTTCTCCTTAATGCAACCGCTGTGTCAGATTTCAAAATAACTTTACAGAAAAAGCAAACCATGCAATAATCTGAGTACGGCACTCAGACACAAAAACTAGCCATACAGGTACCCGCCATGTTGTGGAGTCAACAGAAGTCAGAAATAGCATTATAAATATTCACTTACCTTTGATGATCTTCATCAGAATGCACTCCCAGGAATCCCAGTTCCACAATAAATGTTTATTTTGTTCGATAAAGTCCATAATTTATGTCCAAATATTTTGTTCGCGCGTTTAGTTCAAAAATCCAAATTCATGACGCGCAGGCACACTTAGTCAAGAAGAAAAGTCAAAGAGTTCCATTACAGTTCGTAGAAACATGTCAAACGATGTATAGATTCAATCTTTAGGATGTTTTTAACATAAATATTCAATAATGTTTCAACCGGAGAATTCCTTTGTCTTTAGAAAGGAAAAGGAACGCAGCTACCTCTCACGGGGGCGCGCCTGAGTGAGCTCATGGCAATCTGCCAGACACCTGTTTGAAACAGCTCTCATTCCCTCCTCCTTCACAGTAGAAGCATGAAACAAGGTTCTAAAGACTGTTGACATCTAGTGGAAGCCTTAGGAAGTGCAATATGACCCCATAAACACTGTATATTCGATTGGCAATGACTTGAAAAACTACAAACCTCAGATTTCCCACTTCCGGGTTGGATTTGTTCTCAGGTTTTTGCCTGCCTTATGAGTTCTGTTATACTCACAGACATCATTCAAACAGTTTTAGAAACTTCAGAGGGGTTTCTATCCAAATCTACTAATAATATGCATATCTTAGCTTCTGGGCCTGAGTAGCAGGCAGTTTACTCTGGGCATCTTATTCATCCAAGCTACTCAATACTGCCCCCAGCCATAAGAAGTTTTAAAGGCACAGTCAACTTAGTGTATGTAAACTTCTGACCCACTGGAATTGTGATACAGTGAATTATAAGTGAAATAATCTGTCTGTAAACAATTATTGGAAAAATTATTTGTGTCAATCACAAAGTAGATGTCCTAACCGACTTGCCAAAATTATAGTTTGTCAACAAGAAATTTGTGGAGTGGTTGAAAAATTAGTTGTAATGACTCCAACCTAAGTGTATGTAAACTTCCGACTTCAACTGTACATACATAGGGGTGTAAAGATGATATTTTGGGGAGCAAAATTATTATTTAACACACATAAGCACACACACACAGACCACAGGCGGCTGGTGGCACCTTAATTGGGGAGGATGGACTCATAGTAATGGCTGGAATGGAATCAATGGAATGGTATCAAGCAAATCAAACACATGGGCTGTGTTTCAAAATGCGCCTTTGCGTCCTGCGTTCTCCCATTCTTTCAAGGGTAAATATTTGATAATAATATATAAATGATGCCATAGCCATAGCCAATGACATAACACCTTATTGACTTATCTGACTTGAAGACACCAAATAGAATACATAAACATCAAATAAGCACTGCCATGGTTTCCATGTGTTTGATACCATTCCATTCACGCGATTATTATGAGCCGTCCTCCCCTCACCAGCCACCTGTGACAAACACAGTGCACTGGTGTATCATGTTGTATTGACAGAGTTCAGGTGTTGCCTCTGACACCAGGAGTAATCCATTTGTTATCACACTGAAACCTAAATGCCTAACCCCCTATTTGACTGTGCTGCATGCCGCCCTAACTGCTGCTTAATAAATCCTCCTAGAGTCTATTGGCGCACTGCTGCGTCAATCTATGTAAAATAATAAAAATTCCAATCAAAATCTCTCAGTTTTAGATAGAGATATCTATAGAAAGGGGACACCCTCACGAACACGATGGTGTTCTCGGGACTCGTAAGTGTCACAGGACTCGTCTAAATGTAATCCATACAAATGAAGGAACTATGGAGGTAGTTTTGTTCCAACAAAGATATGGGGTTAAATATGTGTAAAAAAATACAGTACCAGTCAAATGTTTGTACAAACCTACTCATTCAAGGGTTTTTCTTTATTTTTACTATTTTATACATTGTCGAATAATTGTGAAGACATCAAAACTATCAAATAGCACATATGGAATCAAAGTAACCAAAAAAGTGTTAAACAAATCCAAATATATTTTGTATTTGAGATTCTTCAAAGTAGCCAACCTTTGCCTTGATGACAGCTTAGCACACTCTTGGCATTCTCCCAACCAGCTTCATGAGCTTCATGAGGTAAAGACTTGATTTCCTGGGGTAACAATGTAAGAAATAATACATAAAAAAAAAAAATACTGCATAGTTTCCTAAGGACTCGAAGCGAGGCGACCATCTCTGTCGGCGCCATCTTGTCCAAACTTTTGACTGGTACTGTGTATATATATATATATATTTGAATTTCCTGAGCTTTCTTATATCTCTTTCTTATAGATCAAGGACAGACACTTGAAAACCTTATTCCTTATGATAAATTCTTTGACTGTCTTTTTTAAAATGTATGAATGTGTTATTCAATGCGTTTCAATGGCTTAGACTTTTTAAAATTGTTTTCACAGATGCATTGTAGGATTTTCCGTGCCCTTGTATAACATCAAAATATTCTAACATCAAAATACACATTTTTGGTAGTCATAAAAAATGACATATTTGGTAATTATACTATACCCATCCTTCCAGGCCAGTTGCCTATAAATAACAGGAATACGAATGTTTGTGTGTGTGTGTGCATGTATTGCATGTCTGTTGGTAGGGGAATATGGCTGTACAAGCAGTCTATGTGTGTTTATACTGTAGAGAAATATGGCTGCACTTGTGTCTGTGTTTAGGCTGACTTACAGATCACCCTGCATTATACATGTGTAGTCTTTCAGCTATGCGTAAAAGCCAGATGGTCTTTTTATCAGTGTGGTAAACATGCTGGAACGAGATGCTGGGGGAAAAAACAAACAACAACAGAAATGCTTTCTGTTATTCTGTTATCAATCTGAGCTATTTTGGAACAAACAGGACTGATTGAGTTTCTTAACGGCATGAGCACCAAAACTGGTGCTTCCCAGTTTTATTGTATTACTTGGCTCCAAAACAAACACACAAAAGACTGCTATTTTGAGGCATCTATCTCTCTTTCTCGCTCCATATCGCTCTCTTTCTCCCTCTCTTTCTCTCTTCCCCCTATCATCGTATCTCTATATCTCTCCCTCTCTGCAGCAGGTCAATGAGGGAATAGTGCTGCCGTATGTGTGTATTGTGTACAGTATGTGCCGTATGCTTTTTATGTGTCTAAGTGAGTGTACTTCTCAAGCAATAAAGCTTTGGTGAGGTGACAGAGATCTCTCCCAGGGCCAAACAAACAGCTGTGACATATGGATAGGAGGTACCACCAGGTCTCAAAACGCCTCAGCGTGTCTCAACATGTCTCACCAGGCTTCAGCCCTACAGAGTGGATTAAGAGAAATAGACGGAACAATTATTTTCCATGTCTAATTATTTTGGTTGATATATATCAGGAATCATCAACTAGATTAAGCCGCGGGCTGATTTTTACAGGTAAAAAAAAGAAAAAAGGTATTAAACTGAAATATCACATTTGCATAAGTATTCAGGCCCTTTGCTCAGTACTTTGTTGAAGCACCTTTGGCAGCGATTACAGCCTCAAGTCTTCTTGGGTATGATGCTACAAGCTTTGCACACCTATATTTGGGGAGTTTCTCCCATTCTTCTCTGCATATCCTCTCAATCTCTGTCAGGTTTGATGGGGAGTGTCGCTGCACAGCTATTTTCAGGTCTCACCTGAGATGTTCGATCTGGGTTCAATTCCGGGCTCTGGCTGGTCCACTCAAAAACATTCAGAGACTTGTCCCGAAGCCACTCCTGCGTTGTCTTAACTGTGTGCTTAGGGCCGTTGTCCTGTTGGAAGGTGAACCGTCACCCCCAGTCTGAGAGCTCTGGAGCAGGTTTCCATCAAGGATCTCGCTGTACTTTGCTCCGTTCATTTTTGCCTCGATCCTGACTAGTCTCCCAGTCCCAGCCCTTGAAAAACATCCCTACAGCATGATGCTGCCATCACCCTGCTTCACCGTAGGGATGGTGCCAGGTTTCTTCCAGACGTGACCTTTGGCATTCAGGCCAATGAATCTTGTTTCTCATGGTCTGAGAATCCTTTAGGTGGTTACACGTGGTCTGAAGTTGTGAGGCCGGTTTAATGTACTGCCAAATTCTCTAAAACAACGTTGGAGGCTGCTTATGGTAGAGAAATTAACATTACATTTTCCAGAAACAGCTCTGGTGGACATTCCTGCAGTCAGCATACCAATTGCACGCTCCCTCAAACCTTGAGACATCTTTGGCATTGTGTTATGTGACAAAACTGCACATTTTAGAGTGGCCTTTTATTGTTACCAACACACGGTGCACCTGTCAAATGATCATGCCGTTTAATTAGCTTCTTGATATGCCACACCAGTCAGATGGATGGATTATCTTGGCAAAGGCGAAATGCTCACTAACAGGGATGTAAACAAATTTGTGTACAAAATTGGAGAGAAATATGCTTTTTGTTCATCTGGAAAATGTCTGGGATCTTTCATTTTAGCTCGTAAAACATGGGACCAACACTTTACATGTTGTTGCATTTATATTTTTGTTCAGTATATATTTAGTCCAGCCTGTTCTTCTGTAGATACTCCATGGGAGAATATATACTCCATTGAAAGAGAGAGAGAGACAGAGAGAATGAGCGAGAGAGACAGAGATGGCAATGGAGACGGAGACAGAGAGAACACGGTACTGAGGGGTGTCAAACTACAGTGCTGCAGTGCAGTGGGGTGCAGCCATATAGACCAACCCCTTGGCTTCCATCACACACGGCTCTGCAGGGCTCAGCTGCCACTCGGGAGTTAGATAGAAACCTGATAAATAAATCAACTTAGAGGCCTGCTGAGGTTTCAGGGCCTCTACATTCCTCTTCATGAACCAACCAACGCCAGCCGGGCAGAGAGAGAGAGAGAAGACTCCTTCATGCTTCTAAGTCCCAGTAGGCATCGAGGACCAAAGACAGCACACTCTGTGATTCTTTCAAAAATGTAATATATTCACTTATCTGAGGGCCCGGGCTCAAGATCCTCATCATTTTCTTTAACTGTCCAAGATAAAAGTCCCAGGACTTTCCTCCTATTGGCCTTCAGCCTCTTCGAACACTCATACTTAATGATTTGAGGGTCTTTTAAGAACTTACTCTGGGACAACACTTTCTGAACTGGCCCTTTTATGTGGAGATGAGTAGAAAAGGGATATCTGAAAACATCAGGGAGCTTCAAATTACCCCAACTTTACAGAGAGCCAGACATAGTTATTAGGGCTTAATTGAACACGACTGACTTTCCTCCAACAGTCCTTCTTTTTAATCCACTCTGAAAAGTTGTATTTGTGCAGTTATTTATATTTTACAGACTAAAGTACCAGAGTTTTTATCCAATTCTGTCTGGTTTTCTTTTTTTCATATAGCAACTTACAAATGAAGACATTAGACAGCAAGGAAACGAGTGACAAGGGCTGTACAGTACATCACAGCGCAGTGCTGTTGTGTGTTGGGATGTAGAGAGAGAGGTGAGGGAATGTTGCTGTGTGTTTACTGTGTGTTTGCTTGATTGGGTCTCACCCCAACATATTCACTATCTCCTGTTTCATCTCCTTTGGCTCAGAAGCTCAAATTAAGCACTTCAGTTGGTGGATCTTAAATCTGCTACGATCAAAACACCTTGATGAACAAAACTTAACCAAGAAGAGGTGAGGAGGAGGTAGAGGAGGAGAGGGGGGGTATGTTGAGACGATGAAGGCACATAGCCAAATTCCCTGTGCTTTCTGTCTCTGTTACAAACGTACTGGTCTGTTTACCTACCTACCAACCCCCCTCCAACACACAAACACACAACGTTTTCTTTCAAGGCATCTTTAAATATATTTGACTGTAGGAAATGTTTTATTTTCCTGTCGCTTCTTTCTCATTCCGTTTGTTGTTCTTAGTGTCTGGCTGTTAAGTTTGCAGCAGTTTGGCAAGACAGTGTTCCAGGCTACATCCCAAATGGCACCCTATTCCCTACATGGGTCAAAGGTAGTGCACTACATAGGGAATAGGGTGTAATTTGGGACATAGCCCCAGTCTAGTACATAGCCTGGATGGAAGATGATGTGTCTTTAGGCGCATTACTCCTCCCTGACGGAGACTGGTATACGGAGGTGACAGCATCGGCTTCCAGCATCTTTCTTCCTTTGTGTTTCAGATAAGTATGTAAGTATTGTGAAACACCCATGTGATTAAAATCTCTGTCTGATATTTCTATCAAGATTTATATTAAGAGGCAGACAGGCTGGGGGAGAAATACTGCCATAACAGAGCAGCAGGCAGACAGACAAGACGGGCAAATACATCTTTGCTGGCTGAGAGATAAGATACCTACCGTCCAAAGGAATAGAGACGCAGGTTCTTTAAAATATTTAAACCAAGCTGTTTGGCATTGTTTGTCGTGGTTGCCTATTGTTTGGTGATTACATTTACTGGCACAGTTTGCATCATTATACATTTGCAAGAGAAGGATGCTGCCAAACACTCAGCAACACAAATGTAGGTGGGTGTGTGTGTGTGTGTGTGTGTGTGTGTGTGTGTGTGTGTGTGTGTGTGTGTGTGTGTGTGTGTGTGTGTGTGTGTGACACGTCTGGTGTGAAACAACGGACGTCACTCTGAGGGAACGGGAGGAAGTGACACGCGAGGAACACCCCTGCCACGCAGTCGCTGACAGCACCATCCGAACCAGCATATCATTTCACTGTGTCTGCGTTATATTTCACAGGCAGACAACACACACACACACATCCACAACAATAACCTGCATTGGCCTGTCATTTCCTAAGCATCTGATAATGGTGTTTCTACCACAAATTATCTAGTCTGAGGGTGGAAACAAGAGCAGGCTTATTCTTCTCCCTCTACATTAAGTATTTCATATTCTCACTCGTATGCGTCTGCAACAAAATAGTAAATGTCATTTCCCTGGGCAGTTTCTCTCTCTCTCTCTCCAACTCTACCATCCCTCTCTCGCTCTCTACCTCATTCTCTCCCTCTTCCCCTTCTTCTCCTCCTCCTTTTCTACCTCCCTCCTCTCTCTACCAGAAGCTTATTTAACCTGAGGTTAGCTGACACCAGTGTGGTGGTTGTCTGGCACTGTTCCAAGACCCCATTATCACAGAGGTCAGCCACCTAATCTGGAGAAGCTTCTCTTCTCTGCTCTTCATTAATGTATTATTAACAAGCTACAGTGTAACACAGGGAGATGGCCCTCCACTGGGGATACCAGGGCCTAATAGGGAGGGCCAGAGTGCTCTGTATGAGGGGATGAGGAGAGAAGGGGCAGGGGATGAGAGGTAAGGGGGGCACTGACGTTCACCCCTCATCAACCCCTAAATGGTGAACTAGTCTCCGCTTTAAAAATTAGTTTACTGCATATTTTGAATGTTAAAAGAGATAATTGGGTGACATGCTCAATTCCCCAAATACTATTTTAATTGATTGTGATTTTTCTTATATTTCTGGATGGAAACAGAGTTATTTTAAAGATAATGTAAATGTCATTTTTATTCTGAATAGCATACTGAATTGTTACTGTACTTTCTTAGAAATATTGTCTGAAAGTGTAGAAATTACATTCGTTCAGCGATTAGACAACGCAAATCCTCATTAGCTAGTTTTCCGTCCAATTTGCGACAGATTTCATGTGGATATTTAAAAATCGTCATAAAACAAAATACACATTTTCCCACAAGAGATGTTTCCATCAAACTTACTCTTTGTGGTTAAACGGCTCTGTGTGATGACGTAGTGTACCAAATAATGTACAAAATAAAAAATACAAATTAAATGGGTTCTATTGCATTTTCAACTCGACTGATGGTTTTGTCACAAAAGCTGTTGCGTTGTATTGCAAATGTGCCCACTCTGGTCTTGGCTCATGTGCTCTAGCTAACAGCTAGCAGATAGCCTACAGCTAGCAGATAGCCTACAGTGTGGGTAGGCTACCTACATCATGAGATTATTATGGATAAGAACGATGTTATTTGTACTTGTCAAATGGCAGCAAAGCATCGATCATCATGTCACCTGTTACGGTAGTCCTCCTCCTCTTCAACCGAAGAGGAGGAGTAGTGATTGAACCAAGGCGCAGCTTTGTGAAATGACATGATTTAATAAAGACACGACCAAACAACTAAGACAGAAAACGAACTAGACTTGAATTAACTAACAAAATAACAAAAGGAATGTGTAGACAAACCTAGACATACGAACTTACAATAAAACACGAAGAACGCACGAACAGGGAAAAATAGACTACACAAAAATGACGATGTACAAACATACCGAACAGTCCCGTATGGTGCGACAAACACTGAAACAGGAGACAACCACCCACAACTAACACTGTGAAACAACCTACCTAAATATGACTCAATTAGAGGAACGCCAAACACCTGCCTCTAATTGAGAGCCATACCAGGCAACCCTTAAACCAACATAGAAACAGACAACATAGAATGCCCACCCAAACTCACGTCCTGACCAACTAACACATACAACAAACTAACAGAAATAGGTCAGGAACGTGACATAACCCCCCCCTTAAGGTGCGAACTCCGGGCGCACCAGCACAAAGTCTAGGGGAGGGTCTGGGTGGGCATCTGACCACGGTGGTGGCTCAGGCTCCGGACGCTGTCCCCACACCACCATAGTCACTCCCCGCTTCTGTATCCCCCTCCCAATGACCACCCTCCAACTAAACCCACCTAAATGAAGGGGCAGCATCGGGATAAGGGGCAGCAGCTCCGGGATAAGGGGCGGCAGCTCCGGGCTGAGGGACTCTGGCAGCTCCGGGCTGAGGGACTCTGGCAGCTCCGGGCTGAGGGACTCTGGCAGCTCCGGGCTGAGGGACTCTGGCAGCTCCGGGCTGAGGGACTCTGGCAGCTCCGGGCTGAGGGACTCTGGCAGCTCCGGGCTGAGGGACTCTGGCAGGTCCTGGCTGAGGGACTCTGGCAGGTCCTGGCTGAGGGACTCTGGCAGGTCCTGGCTGAGGGACTCTGGCAGGTCCTGGCTGAGGGACTCTGGCAGGTCCTGGCTGAGGGACTCTGGCAGGTCCTGGCTGAGGGGCTCTGGCAGGTCCTGGCTGAGGGGCTCTGGCAGGTCCTGGCTGAGGGGCTCTGGCAGGTCCTGGCTGAGGGGCTCTGGCAGGTCCTGGCTGAGGGGCTCTGGCAGATCCTGGCTGGACGGCTCTGGCTGGTCCTGGCTGGACGGCTCTGGCTGGTCCTGGCTGGACGGCTCTGGCTGGTCCTGGCTGGACGGCTCTGGCTGGTCCTGGCTGGACGGCTCTGGCTGGTCCTGGCTGGACGGCTCTGAAGGCTCGGGACAGACGGGCAGCGCTGGGCAGGCAGACAGTTCAGCCCACGCTGGGAAGGCAGACAGTTCGGGCAGCGCTGAGCAGGCAAGCAGCGCAGGCGGCGTTGGGCAGACGGCCGACTCTGACCTGCTGAGGCGCACAGTAGGCCTGGTGCGTGGTACCGGCACTGGTGGTACCAGGCTAAGGGCACGCCCTTCAGGACGAGTACGGGGAGAAGGAACAGTGTGTACAGGGCTCTGGAGACGCACAGGTGGCTTAGTGCATGGTGCCGGAACTGGAGGCACCGGACTGGAGACACGCCCCATAGGGAGAGTGCGTGGAGGAGGAACAGGTGGTACTGGGCTGGGGCGGGGAGGTAGCGCCGGAAATACCGGACCGTGCAGGCGTACTGGCTCCCTTGAGCACCAAGCCTGCCCAACCTTACCTGGTTGAATGCTCCCCGTCGCCCGCCCAGTGCGGGGAGGTGGAATAACCCGCACCGGGCTATGTAGGCGAACCGGGGACACCATGCGTAAGGCTGGTGCCATGTAAGCCGGCCCAAGGAGACGTACTGGTGGCCAGATATGTAGAGCCGGCTTCATGGCACTTGGCTCAATGCTCAATCTAGCCCTACCAGTGCGGGGAGGTGGAATAACCCGCACTGGGCTATGCACACGTACAGGAGACACCGTGCGCTCTACTGCATAACACGGTGTCTGCCCCTACTCCCGCTCTCCACGGTTAGCCTGGTAAGTGGGCGCAGGTCTCCTACCTGCCCTTGGCCCACTACCTCTTAGGCCCCCCCCAAGAAATTTTTGGGTAGTACTCACGGGCTTTTCGGGCTTCCGTGCTAGACGCGTCCCCTCATATCTGCAGTTTTGGGCTTGATTCTCCGGTCTCCAGCCTTGCTTCCTAGCTGCCTCCTCATATCGCCGCCTCTCTGCTTTCGCTGCCTCCAGCTCAGCTTTGGGGCGGCGATATTCTCCTGGCTGCGCCCAGGGTCCTTTGCCTTCTAGGTCTTCCTCCCATGTCCATTTCTCCAAATAATTAAGCCTCTCCTGTTGCGTGTTCCACTGCTCGAACTTATGCTGCTTGGTTCTGGATTGGTGGGTGGTTCTGTTACGGTAGTCCTCCTCCTCTTCAACCGAAGAGGAGGAGTAGTGATTGAACCAAGGCGCAGCTTTGTGAAATGACATTATTTAATAAAGACACGACCAAACAACTAAGACAGAAAACGAACTAGACTTGAATTAACTAACAAAATAACAAAACGAATGTGTAGACAAACCTAGACATACGAACTTACAATAAAACACGAAGAACGCACGAACAGGGAAAAATAGACTACACAAAAATGACGATGTACAAACATACCGAACAGTCCCGTATGGTGCGACAAACACTGAAACAGGAGACAACCACCCACAACGAACACTGTGAAACAACCTACCTAAATATGACTCTCAATTAGAGGAACGCCAAACACCTGCCTCTAATTGAGAGCCATACCAGGCAACCCTTAAACCAACATAGAAACAGACAACATAGAATGCCCACCCAAACTCACGTCCTGACCAACTAACACATACAACAAACTAACAGAAATAGGTCAGGAACGTGACATCACCAGAGTAAGATCCTCAATATTTATTGGAAAGGAGCATCAAGCTCATCACCTTTCACTTTCACCACCCTGTGAAATAACTTATTTAATCTGTGGCCTAATAAACTGCATTCTTTCCCGAGGAGTCATAGTGAGAGGACCACACAACATGTCATCGCGTGACTCCAAGTTTACTTCGATATGAGTGTTATTATATCAATATTTGGTCATAAAGGCATTTCCACCACCATTTCCCGCATAATTAATTTTACCAACATAAAAAGATCCCACCATGTCAAATGAACAAATTGTCTGTTGCCATTTATAAAAATGTATCGGCATTTCATGTTCCATCAGCCCAGGTAACATGGTTATTCAAACACTTGAATAACCATATCATCCTCATAGACAATGGACTTATTTTTTTTTAGTAATTATCTCTTTTCAAATGTACATTTTAATTTTCCGTAATTCTCTGACAAGGTTATTCTCTCACTTGACCTCTACTGAAGTATAGTCATTAGACGTTCAAACTAAAATATTGTTGTCCTCACAGGCAATGGACCTCGCTTTTTTAGTAATCATCTCTTTTCAAATTTGCATTTTAATTCTCAGTAATTCTCTGACAAGGTTGTTCTCTCACTTGACCTCCACTGAAGTATAGTCAGTAGAGGTGCGTGGGTAAAATCACTGAGGATGCCAAGGCCCCCCCCCTAAAAAGGCTATATTACAAACTACAGTGTAGTTTGCTCTATAACCGCTTACTTCATATGCCTTGCCGCCGGGATAAGCATAAGGCCGAGACAATAAGAAAGCGCAGAGGCAGAATAAATTCAACCACACCCTTGTTTCATTACAAAACCGGCGAGACACCTCTTTCTGATATTTTCAGACCACTAAACAAATATTGATTTAGAACTACATAGAGTTACCGCAAGAGTTTCCTCCACTATTCCAGCACCATCTCAACTTCAACATCCTCTATTCACCTATTCTTAGGCATACAGTGACAACTAAAATATACCCAAAATGAGTTAGTCCAATCAACGTAAGCTAAATACGATGTGGCTGTCCATGGTACTGATTTCTGTTTATGTGTGTGTGGTGTGTGTGTGTGTGTGTACGTGCGCACAAGTAGAACAAAAACATGTTTACTCACCCTACTTGTAGAGAAAAGCCAATGCCATCTTCCTCTTTCATGTTCCCTAAATGGTCTAAGACTGTCATACAGTACACACTTTTAGTTTTTGTTGTCCTGGGCTACCTGGATAAAATGCTTGCTCGCCAGCCTAACTTCCTTTCATGGGCAACAGTGCGTCAGGCCAGCTAGTTAACATTGGCATACTACATCTAGCTACATGTTGAACTTCCATCCTCCCAGGCCAGGAGCACAATGTATGAATTAATGGTTGGATCAGAATCTCCATTATAATCATTGGCCTGTACTGAGAATTAAGTAAAGCCACAAGTCCAAATCCCTATCTACATCCATGGCTAATTTAGGTAAGGGACGTTTTTAGCTAGCTAGACACCGGAGGACCATGACACAACACATTTTTTTCTGTCAATAACATTTGGCTTCTGATGTTATTGGTCTGAAGCCAAATCCAAACTGGCTTCCCTTTATACTTTTTTTTGGTGCGCCAGGACCACAGCTGAGCTCGCTCAGTTTAGCTCAACACTGCTTGGCTATTATTTCATTTATTTTTTATCAAGGGAGGCCAAATGCTCACTGGCTTCACTTGCATTCAATGCTATGGGCGGTAACAATGTCATACCTTGTTTTGACCAGACACCAACAGATAGATACGCTACGCATACTGAGACAGAGGGGAACATGTATAAAACACAGAGATTGACAAAAGATAAATGATTTAGTATATATACACACAGTACCAGTCAAAGGTTTGACAACACGATGGGAGACAGAGAGCTGGTTTCATGCGCAGGAAGCAGCAGGTGTTTATTGTAAAGGACCACAGGAGGAGGCAGGTAGCTGTGTCCAGGGGCAGGCAGAAGGTCATACACAGGGTGTCCAAAAAGGAAACAGTACAGGCAGAGAAAAGGCTAGTAACATTGTGTGAGCTGGAAAGTGGGCTGGAAAGTGAGCTGCGTTCAGGGGATCTACGTGTTTGAGAGTGTGAGTTGGAAGCAGACGTTACAACCTACTCATTCAAGGGTTTTTCTTTATTTTATTATTTTCTACATTGTAGAATAATAGTAAAGACATCAAAACTATGAAATAACACATATGGAATCAAATAAACCCCCAAAAGTGTTAACCAAATCATACAAATATTTCAGATTTTAGATTCTTCAAAGTAGCCACCATTTGCCTTGATGACAGCTTTGCACACTCTTGGCACTCTATCAACCAGCTTCACCTGGAATGCCGAGCACTTGTTGGCTGCTTTTCCTTCACTCTGCAGTCCAAGTCATACCAAACCATCTCAATTGGATTGAGGTCGGGTGATTGTTGAGGCCAGGTCATCTGATGCAGCACTCCATCACTCTCCTTCTTGGTCAGATAGCTCTTACACAGTCTGGAGGTGTGTTGGGTCATTGTCCTGTTGAAAAACAAATGATAGTCCCACTAAGCACAAACCAGATGGGATGGCGTATCACTGCAGAACACTGTGGTAGACATGCTGGTTAAGTGTGCCTTGAATTCTAAATAAATCACAGACAGTGTCACCAGCAAAGCACCCCCACACCATCACTCCTCCTCCTCCATACTTCTCGGTGGGAACCACACATGCGGAGATCATCTGTTCACCTACTCTGCTTCTCACAAAGACACAGCGGATGGAACCAAGAATCTCAAATTTTGACTCATAAGATCAAAGGACAGATTTCCACCGGTCTAATGTCCACTGCTTGTGTTTCTTGGCCCAAGCAAGCAAGTCTCATTGGTGTCCTTTAGTAGTGGTTTATTTGCAGCAATTCGACCATAAAGGCCTGATTCATGCAGTCTCCTCTGAACAGTTGATGTTGAGATGTGTATTTATTTGGTCTGCAATTTCTAAGGCTTGTGACTCTAATGAACTTGTCCTCTGCAGCAGAGGTAACTCTGGGGCTTCCTTTCCTGTGGCGGTCCTCATGAGAACCAGTTTCATCATAGCGCTTGATGGTTTTTGCGACTGCACTTGAAGATACTTTCAAAGATCTTGACATTTTCCGGATATACTGACTTAAAGTAATTGTGGACTGTCATTTCTCTTTGCTGTTTTCAGCTGTTCTTGCCATAATATGGACTTGGTCTTTTACCAAATATGGCTATCTTCTGTATACCACCCCTACCTTGTCACAGCACAACTGATTGGCTCAAACGCATTAAGAAGGAAAGAAATTCCACAAATGAACTTTTAAGGCACACCTGTTAATTGAAATGCATTCCGGGTGACTACCTCATGAAGCTGGTTGAGAGAATACCAAGAGTGTGCAAAGTTCTCATCAAGGCAAAGGGTGGCTACTTTGAAGAATCAGAAATATAAAATACATTTTGATTTGTTTAACACTTTTTGCATTCTACATGGCTCAATATGTGTAATTTGATAGTTTTGATGTCATCACTATTATTCTACAATATATAAAATAGTAAAAATAAAGAAAAACCCTTGAATGAGTAGGTGTGTCCAAATGTTTAACTGGTACTGTATATATATATTTTTCTTGGTAAATTTTTTGGGGAAGCCTTTGATTCCCTTGGACTCATGAAAACATGCCACTGAGTATAGTGTCTGTTTTCTTCTTGGTACCTTCTCTCTCTTGCTATACATATGCTCTCTTTTTCTCCCCTCTCTCACCCACCCCCCTCTCTCTTTCTCGCTTGCTCTCTTTCATCTTCAATCTCTTTCAATTTCCCTCACCCCCCCTCTCTCTCGCTCCCCTTTCTCTCGGTTTCTCTCTTCTCTCCCCCCTCCCTCTCTCTCTCGCTCTCTCTCTCTCTATCTAGGTCTCGTCTTCACTCTCTATCTCCCTCACCCCCTTTCTCTCTCCCCTTCACAGTCCTTCTATTCTCTCTAATTGACTTCATGCCTGATCATGTTGAGGATCTGTCTGGTTTCCACTTGCTCTGCCCCTCTTCACAAACTAACACCGTATTCTCTCTCTTCTCTCCCTATCTCTCTCTCTCTGTCACTTTCTCTCTCTCTCTCAAACTAACACTGTATTCTCCTGTGTTCTCACGCTATTAACACAAAGCATACCCACATGCTGCTGGATGTTATTAGACCAGCTAGGGGATGATGCTATAAACTAATTTTCAACTCAATTTAACCTGTTTCACCTCCAGTGAGTAAGAGATGATTCCACCCTCCTCCTCCTCCCTGACCCAACATTACAATTAAAGGGGAATTTCACCCCGGAGGAATCTGGGCTTGTTTTCATCATGTCCAAGGCATTTCTAGGTCAGTGAGATGTGTTTCACACATGATTGCCCAGGAGGAAGGCAGGTCTGGGCTTTGCATGCTGAATGATACACCCTGTGACGGCTTCCGGTGTATTGATGGGGGGCAAGATCTGAAAATAAATGTAGTCCTGCTCTATGGCATTTTGCGAAGGCTCTATGTGATACTGATTGCACTATACATTTTGAGTGCATAGCTATGGTTGTCCTTGCTCGATAGAGCCATTGTCTTTCAGCGATCTTTCTATCAGCAGATTCATTGCTAAATATACAGTACAAGTTCATACATTTTTTCCAGTCTCTGTAAGACTGTGGGATGGTGCTTTGTGCCGTGGCCCTGTCTCTCCCCCAAGGCAGGCTTTTTTGAAAGGGAGGCGGACACTAACAACACAATCCTTTGGGCAAAACTGAAAGAACTGACCAGACCACAATGGCTTCAAGTGACTCCTCTCATCAAGACAAATTCGACGATGGAGCATTTTTTGTTTTGCTACATGGTGACATTCAAACATACATGTCTCAACTGAAATATATCGAAGAAGATTCGAAACAAAGATTTGGATTTGGCTAGAAGCTCAGCTTCAGCCGATGCCAGCACCAAGAGGGCAGATGACAAATACGGTGGTTAGCTACTGTATGTAAGTAATGTTTTCTGCAAGCTACCTAGCTCGCTATCTTATTTTAGTGTATCTATTTAAACAAATATTGTGTATTGCTAGCTAACATACGACTGTGTTACAGTGGGGGGAAATCAAATTATTTTTCTGTTTGCTAACTTAGGTTGCTAACATCTCAGCACCCCCTGCAGGAATTTGACCCCCACGCTTCTCCTTCACCCAAATCCAGACAGCTGATGTTCTGTAAGAGCTGCAAAATCTGGATCCCTACAAATCAGCTGGGCTAGACAATCTGGACCCTCTCTTTCTAAAATTACCTGAAGAAATTGTTGCAACCCATATTACTAGCTTATTCAACCTCTCTTTCGTATCGTCTGAGATCCCCAAAGATTGGAAAGCTGCCGCATTCATCCCCCTCTTCAAAGGGGGAGACACTCTAGACCCAAACTGTTATAGACCTATAACAAGTTAACAAACAGATCACCGACCATTTCGAATCCCACCGTACATTCTCCACTATGCAATCTGGTTTCCGAGCTGGTCAAGGGTGCACCTCAGCCACGCTCAAGGTCCTAAAAGATATCATAACCGCCATCGATAAAAGACAGTACTGTGCAGACGTCTTCATCGACCTGACCAAGGCTTTCGACTCTGTCAAACACCGCATTCTTATTGGCAGACTCAATAGCCTTGGCTTCTCAAATGACTGCCTCGCCTGGTTCACCAACTACTTCTCAGAGAGTTCAGTGTGTCAAATCGGAGGGCCTGTTGTCCGGACCTCTGTCAGTCTCTATGGGGGTGCCACAGGTTTAAATTCTCGGGACGACTCTTTTCTCTGTATATATCAATGATGTCGCTCTTGCTGCTGGTGATTATCTGATCCACCTCTGCGCAGACGACACCATTCTGTATACATCTGCCCCTTCTTTGGACACCGTGCTAACAAACCTCCAAACGAGCTTCAACGCCATACAACACTCCTTCCGTGGCCTCCAACTGCTTTTAAATGCTAGTAAAACTAAGTGCATGCTCTTCAACCAATTGCTGCCCGCACCCTCCGGCCCGACTAGCATCACTACTCTGGACGGTTCTGACCTAGAATATGTGGACATTACAAATACCTAGGTGACTCATATTAAGCATCTCCATTCCAAAATGAAATCTGGAATCGGCTTCCTATTTCGCAACAAAGCATCCTTCACTCATGCTGCCAAACATACCCTCGTAAAACTGACTATCCTACCGATCCTTGACTTCGGCGATGTCATTTACAAAATAGCCCCCAACACTCTACTCAGCAAACTGGATGTAGTCTATCACAGTGCCATCCGTTTTGTCACCAAAGCCCCATATACTACCCACCACTGCAACCTGTATGCTCTTGTTGGCTGGCCCTCACTACATATTTGTCACCAAACCCACTGGCTCCAGGTCATCTATAAGTCTTTGCTAGGTAAAGCCCCGTGTCTTGTCTCAGCTCACTGGTCACCATAGCAACACCCACCCGTAGCACACGCTCCAGCAGGTATATTGCACTGGTCATCCCGAAAGCCAACACTTCCTTTGGCTGCCTTTCCTTCCAGTTCTCTGCTGCCAATGACTGGAACGAATTGCAAAAACCACTGAAGCTGGAGTCTTATATCTCCCTCTCTAACTTTAAGCATCAGCTGTCAGAGCAGCTTACCGATCACTGTACCTGTACACAGCCAATCTTGCTCTTTTGCACCCCAGTATCTCTACTTGCACATCATCATCTGCACGTCTATCACTCCAGTGTTTAATGCTAAATTGTAATTATGGCCTATTTATTGCCTACCTCCCAACTCTTCTACATGTACACACACTGTACATATATTTTTCAAATTTTTTCTATTGTGTTATTGACTGTACGTTTGTTTGTGTAACTCTTTGTTGTTGTTTTTGTCGCACTGCTTTGCTTTATCTTGGCCAGGTCGCAGTTGTAAATGAGAACTTGTTCTCAACTGGCCTACCTGGTTAAATAAAGATTAAATAAAATAAAATAAATAAAAAAGTAGGCAGCTACAGTAGCTATCTACTCTAGCTTGCTACGTTAGCTAAACAACTACAGGTAGCCATATCTATGAATAAAAATAGAAGAGGGTATACAATTGAAGCTCTATTGTATCTCGATTGTAAAACATATTTTTTGCCATAGATATGGCTACTAAACAGAAAGCTATAACGTTACAACCAGCCACATAATGCTAGGTTTAAAATCAAATGTTAGCACATGACTGGAGTTGGCTAGTTAGTTATCCTGGCACCTGCTAACTTGTTACTATGCACCAAGCCTCCAGTTTGTAACTTTTTAGCAAAGTGTTACATCAGCAACGGTAAATCATTTTTACTAGCTAGCTATGTAACATAATTGACTAGGGTTGACATTGATTATGATTATGACCGTGGATGCATTTCAAAATCACAAAATTATAGGCATGATGCAAGATAGGATTCCAAACAGATGTAAATAACAATGTCTTGCTATCCAACAAGTTAGCTAGCTAATTTTACTAGCTAACAGTGTAGGAGAAACAATAATACAACAATTTAACTGTTGTAAATCTCCAAAACTGATAAGCTGTTTTTTATACAAATATATTTGTCTAAGCATGTCTACCTACCTAGGTACATTTGTACGGTCTGGTCAATGCAAAGATGGATGGTTATGCCATATTTCTTTCTATTAGGCTAAATATTGTTCTAAATGTAATCTCTATTTCTATGCACATGTATGCATGTTCAACTAGTCTACCATAATGGTGTTATGCTGGCACAGTTCAACTGTTGTTCAAACTGTGCAGTGTAGCATAATGTATTGTCTTTTCTTAGACAATACCGTATGGTGCCTGGGCTTCTTCCTGGAGTGGATTCTTGGAGAGAAAACCAGATTCCTTTGCCTGCATGTGTCATTGTAGTAGAACAGTATCCCGTGAACTGTATCCCCCTCGATGGATTGGACATTATGCTGGATTTCAAAAAGAATATGACTCAAGGTAAGCTATATGGAATTGTTAAATATAGAAACACATTAAATATCAGATTCACTACATGGAACAACACATTGTTCCCCCCCAAAACGAAATCTAAAGGAAGTTTGTTCTGAAGTGTTTGTCCTATATCTGAGAGATATAAGAAAGATCAGTTAACATTATTATTTTTTTTTAACCCCTTATTTTTGGCACTCCATATATACTTCCATTAAAAAAAATCACTGGTACCGGCAGACCTTCAGAAGATTCTTGTGAGGCCTGTGGGCATTCTAGAGAAAAACAACAGACATGTGCATGTTTGTGAAATGTAGCCCAAACTACAGCTACAGACAGAAGTTGGTAGATGGGCTGTACCGACTTCAGACAAGTCCCAAGACGGTTGTGGGGGTTGTAGAGCAAAACGGAGAACACCATCGTGTTGGTGAGATTCTCATCTCTCCATAAAACGTTTCTAGGCCAAACCGTTCGGACACAACAGACGATTTTGTGAGAAGACCGATTTTCGGGATGTTTCATGGTCTGACAAACACCACTGTGTCACCTTTCACCGCTGTTGCAGAAGTGCAACATTGGTGGATGCGGTGAATTGAGACACATCCAAAGAAAAAAACTGATTTATCTATCTGGATTTGTATTATGCTAATCCGATTTATGCGGGGGCACGGGCATTGACTCCAAAGACTTTTGGTGTCCATTACTGGGAGTTACAGGATAGGTACTGTTTTGTGTAGCACAGAATTTTCAACCAACCGTAGCTTGGCGATGCTGTCTTTGTCCTCGATTCGTGGAAACAGTCTCATAAAATGTCCGTGTCCAGTTGCAGGGGTAAGTTTGAATTTAGAAAATGCTAATTTATTAAACAAAATATTTGTTTTGCTCCATGAAGTAATCCAACAATGTGTACGTCACCATTTTGTCAATTTCAAGTCTTCTCAGATTGATCGAAACAGGTGTCTGTCATCATGACATGAGGCACTTTGGTGTGGACACTTGTCTCGATCAATGAGGGAAGACTTGAAATAGATAAGAAGGCGACGTACGCTGTTGGATTACTTCATGTAGTATTTAGCATTATACAAACCGCCTGCTACTGGAAAAATACATTTTGAAACTTCTGTTTCCACAAATCGAGGACGATGTGCTACACTATGTGCTACACCAAACAGTGCCTATCCTGTATTTCCCAGTAATGGACACCAATAATCTTTGGTTAAATCAAATGATCTGTTGTAACAATCTGTAGCTACAGTTCTCTGCATTTTACTACACATGAGATACACTGAACTGTACTAAACTGTTCATACTATATTTTTTTTGTATGTAACTTTTACCACATAACATTCTTGTTGAATACCCAGTTCTGTTTTTGAACTAGCATTAAATATTGTACACTACCCTGTATTTTAGATTTTGGATATATCTGAATGTCAAACGTTTGATGATACAGAGCCCTGTACAGCTTACAGTCCAATCGGAATTATTCACACCCCTTGACTTTTTCCACAGTTTGTTACGTTACAGCCTTATTCTAAAATGGATTAAATAGTTATGTTTTCCTCATCAATCTACACACAATACCCCATAATGACAAAGAAAAAAATGGTTTTTAGAATTTTTTGCAGATGTATTAAAAATAAATAACTGACATTTTTTTACATAAGTATTCAGACCCTTTACTCAGTACATTGTTGAAGTACCTTTGGCAGTGATTACAGCCTCGAGTATTCTTCGGTATGATGCTACAATCTCGGCACACCTGTATTTGGGGTGTGCCAAACAAAGACGAAGAAAGACTAAATAAAGACAATAATCATGTACAATGCCTTCAGAAAGTGTTCCCACCCCTTGACTTTTCACACATTTAGTTTTGTTACAGCATGAATTTAAAATGGATTACATTTAGATTTTGTGTCACTGGCCTACACAATACCCCATAATGTCAAATAGATTTTTTAAATTGTTTACAAATTAATTAAAAATGAAAAGCTGAAGTGTGAAGAGTCATTAAGTATTCAACTTCTTTGTTATGTCAAGCCTAAATAAGTTCAGGAGTAAACATTTGCTTAACAAGTCACATAAGTTGCTGAACTCACTCTGTGTGCAATAACAGTATTTAACATGATTTTTCGAATGACTACCTCATCTCTGTACCCCACACATACAATTATATGTAAGGTCCCTCAGTTGAGGAGTGAATTTCGAACACAGATTCATCCACTAAGGCCATGGAGGTTTTCCAATGCCTCGCAAAGATGGGCACCTAACGGTAGATGGGTAACAAATTAAAAGTTATTAATTATACTTTGGATGGTGTATCAATACACCCAGTTACTACAAATATACAGGCGTCCTTCCTAACTCAGTTGCTGGAGAGGAAGGAAACCACTCAGGGATAAGGACAATGTTGCCTTTAATGAGTCTGACGCAAAACATATACTGCTTTGTCAAGACAAGGCCCAAATCCACGTCATCAGTGTGTATTATTGGTCAACGTGCAATCATTGGAAAACAAACTGAACAATCTACGATCAAGACTATCCTACCAACGGGACAATACAAACTGTAATATCTTATGTTTCACCGAGACTTGGCTGAACAACAACACGGATAATATGGAGCTGGCTGGCTGGCTTCTCCATGTTTCAGCAGGACAGAGTAGTTACGTCTGGTAAGACGAGGAGCAGGGGTGTGTGTCTATTTGTCAATAACTGCTGGTGTGCAATGTCCAGTGGCAACCCATCATTCATGGTAGGTGGGGCAGAACCAGGGCAGGTGGTGCAGAATCTGTTTTGAGCCTCAAATGTTTTGCATGTTATTTTGGCATTAATACATGTCACATATCAATTTGCAAACAAAATAAAAATATATATATATCATTGAGTTAATAAAGCCGCAAACAAACATGGTCTCTTTTTTTTTTTAGTAAGGCAGCTCCAAAATGCAGGTGTTTCAGCCTAGCTCAGTGGTTTCTGTGGTGACGGGGCAATCCAGCAGCAAATACGGAGCATTGCGCCGTGATTGGCTCAGTATTCTGTCACTCATGGGGACACTACGTCACCGCCAAGTCTAAGGGTAGAGCTAGAAAATTCAAGGCCCTTGGGTGCTGCCATAGAGACATTAGAAGTGCCCATCTAAGAAGGATCAAAGTCATTGGCTACAGATAAAATGATGTCAAATCACATTATATCTACAGTTGTTTTGATTGGACATGTCAATATCATACTTTCAAAATCATGAATCAAGTCGACAATCTACTGGCAAATCCTTTTTAATCCTTGTCATATGAAGAGAAATAATGAAGAGAAATTATAGATAAAACCTATCAGTGCTCATTGGCCATTGGCCATTGGACACAAACATTACACAACAAGCAAATTCAACAATGAGTGGTTTGGAAGGAATCAGTGGCTAACTGCAAGCATTGCAAAGCAATCATTAGCCTGCTATGCAGTGGAGTGACTGTGTGGTCCAAAGTCTAAGATGAAGGGTCTCTTTTCCGAGTTAAAAATTATAAACATTCAACATTGTCTATGAAGCATGATTTGTGCCGTGCTCAAAACAACTGTTAACTCGGAACTGCAACATCTGACTTAAGTGAGTTCAAGACAATTGGGAACTCGGGAAAAACAAGCTACAACTGGGAAAATATGTTTAATCCAAATTCAGAACTCTGGCCTCTTTCTAGAGCTACGACCTAAAAATCACTGACATCATGATTCAACCTTATTTTCCTTCGAGTTCCCAGTTGTCTTGAAAGCACCACAAATCCAGAGAATGCCAGACTTTGATGACAAAGTTTGAAGACAAAATTTGCCCACGAAGGACCGCCGCGCCACCTTCCTGTTGAAGTGAGCACAGCACAACAAGGTGAGTCCAAAAACGTCTTGTATGCTGCTGCATAAATTATGTAATATGCCAGGGAGATATGTATACTGTAGCTAAGAAAGTAATACTAAGTGTATGTTGTGTAGTAAGCTGTTAGTAGCCCATGTGTCTCACCCTAATAATTTGGTCTATTTTCAGCTCTTAATTTCGCCTACTGTTCTGACTTGGTGGTGCACATGTAGCCTATAACCTGTTTTTGAGAAATGTAATCCATGAATATTGTAAGAGCTTTCAATGTCTGCGTATATGCCCCCTTTATTTATCCTACCGTTCTGACTTGGTGTAAGGGGAGAACACTGTAAGAACGGCCCATGTTCTGAATTCTGTTGCTGTACCTTTCAAAAGTGCTGAACAAATAGTTATGTTGACTACGTTCATCCTAGCTAGCTCATTAATGTCTTAATTTTAGTTACGGATTGCCTCTTATCCGCTTGTTGTCCCCTTATGCCATAGTTTGTACATCTCAATTGACAGTAGAAACCACATTTGTTAAAGCAAGTCAGCCATGTCAGCTATGTTTTAAAAAAAGGCGGTAAATGAGACTGAATTAACTGTTTCGCTGCCAGACAAGGCTCCGTTGATAGCCAGGTGTAGCAGTGGTAAGGTGTTGGGAATGCTGTTGGGACAGCTTTATGTAGGCCCTAACAGTTTGTCGGCACCGTTTGTCACTGTTATAGTGAAATTAATGTATTGTTTAGTGATGTGTTGTGTTCTGGCTTTAATGGCAAGCATCCCACATTTTTGGGGGGGGTCCAACAAGATTTTCCAACAAGATGTACATGCTAAAATCACCACTGGCGATGTCTAACATTAAAGAAGTCTCAAGGTATTGTTTGCCTGAGGTAGAATACCTAATGATAAGCTGTAGACCACACTATCTAAGAAGAGAGTTCTCATCTATGTTTTTCATAGCTGTCTATTTACCACCACAAACCGATGCTGGCACTGAGACCGCACTCAAAGTGCTGTAAAAGGACATAAGCAAACAAGAAAATGCTCATCCTGAAGCGGCACTCCTAGTGGCTAGGGACTTTAATGCAGGCTAACTTAAATCCATTTTACCTCATTTCAACCAGCATGTCACATATACAACCAGAGGAGAAAAAAACTCTAGACCACCTTTACTCCACACACAGAGATGCATACAAAGCTCTCCCTCACCCTCCATTTGGCAAATCTGACCATAATTCTATCCTCCCCATTCCTGCTTACAAGTAAAAACTAAAGCAGGAAGTCCCAGTTACTCGCTCAATACGGAAGTGGTCAGATAACGAGGATGCTACGCTACAGGACAGTTTTGCTAGCACAGACTGGAAAATGTTCATCCAACAACATTGAGGAGTATACCACCTCAATCACCGGCTTCATCAATAAGTGCATCGACGGCATTGTCCCCGCAGTGACCGTACGTACATTTCCCAACCAGAAGCCATGGATAACAGGCAACATCCACCCCGAGCTAAAGGTAGAGCTTCCGCTTTCAAGGAGTGGGAGACTAATCCGGACGCTTATAAGAAATCCCGCTATGCCCTCAGATGAACCATCAAACTGGCAAAGCATCAATGCAGGACTAAGATTTAATCCTACTACACCGGCTCTGACGCTCGCCGGATGTGACAGGGCTTGAAATCTATTACAGACTACAAAGGGAAAACCAGCCGCGAGCTGTCCAGTGACGCGAGCCTACCAGATGAGCTAAATGCCATTTATGCTCGTTTCGAAGCAAGCTGCTTTGAAACATGCATGAGAGCACCAGCTGTTCCAGATGACTGTGTGATCACGCTATCCGTAGTCGATGTGAGCAAGACCTTTAAAGAGGTCAACATTGACAAAGCCGTGTGGCCAGATGGATTACCAATATGTGTACTCAAAGCATGCACGGACCAGCTGGCAAGTGTCTTCCCTGACATTTTCAACCTCTCCCTGACCGAGTCTGTAATACCTACATGTTTCAAACTACCACCATAGTCCCTGTGCCCAAGAACGCGAAGGTAACCTTCCTAAATGATTACCGCCCCGTAGCACTCACATTGGTAGCCATGAAGTGCTTTGAAAGGCTGGTCATGGCTCACATCAACACCATCATACCAGAAACCCTAGACTCACTCCAATTCGCATACCACCTCAAAAGATCCACAGATGATGCACTCTCAATCACACTCCACACTGCCCTTTCCCACCTGGACAAAAGGACACCTATGTGAGAATGCTGTTAATTGACTACAGCTCAGCGTTCAACACCATAGTGCCCACAAAGCTCATCACTAAGCTAAGGGCCCCCAGGTGGTAAGGGTAGGCAACAACACATCTGCCACACTGTTTGTCAACACTTGCTCAGTCCCCTCCTGTACTGCCAAGCACGACTCCAATACCATCATTATGTTTGCTGATGACACAAGGGTGCTAGGCCTGATTACCGACAATGATCAGACAGCCAATAGGAAGTGTGGTGCCAGGACAATATCCTCTTTCTCAATGTGAGCAAGACAAAGGAGCTGATCATGGACTATAGGAAAAGGAGGTCCGAACAGGCCCCCATTAACATTGACGGGACTGAATTGGAGCGGGTCAAGAGTTTCAAGTTCCTTTTGGCGTCCACATCACCAACAAACTATCATAGTCCAAACACACCAAGACAGTTGTGAAGAAGGCACGACAACACCTTTTCCCCCTCAGGAGACTGAAAAGATTTGGCATGTGTCCCCAGATCCTCAAAAGGTTCTACAGCTGCACCATCGAGAGCATCCTGACCGGTTGCATCCCTGCCTGGTATGGCAACTGCTCTGCATCTGACCGTAAGGCACTACAGAGGGTAGTGCGTACGGCCCAGTACATCACTGGAACCAAGCTTCCTGACATCCAGGACATATATACTAGGCGGTGTCAGAGGAAAGCCCAAAGAATTGTCAAAGAATTGTGTGCAAATATTGTACAATCCAGGTGTGCAAAGCTCTTAGAGACTTACACAGAAAGACTCACAGCTGTAATCGCTGCCAAAGGTGATTGTAACATGTATTTACCCAGAGGTGTGAGTACCTATGTAAATTAATTTTTCGGTAATTCTTTAACATTTCTTAAAACATGTTTTCACTTTGTGATTACGGGTTATTGTGTGTAGATGGGTGATCATTTTATTTTATTTTATTGATTTAGAATTTAGGATGTAACACATCAAAATGTGGAATAAGTCAAGGTAATTTATTTTATTTTATTTTATTTGGATCTCTTTTAGTCCCCATTTGGACTAATCTTCCAAGAGTCCTTAAACATTAAAATACAATTTATAATACAAACACATTTTCACATATAACACACTATTACAAACATACATAATAAACTAACGTAATGACCCAATAAATACTCAATCTAAAAAATATTGATTCTTCATCTACTATAGTCCCACAACATTTCTATGTATTATATTTAAATCGTTTTAAAATAATGTATAAATGTATATATTGAAAGGTTTTGCTCAGTTAATTTATTCAATTTGTTTATTGCTCTAAATCGAAATGTTCTTTTGCCTATTTCTCTTTTCTGTCTGTATAACGCATAGATGGTGGACAATCTATTCCTAGTATTTACGGAATGTCTGTCTCTTACCAACTGAATACCGTTGTGAATAGAACTTGGCCGTTTTAAATTATGTATATTATGAAATAAAATAAGCATGTTTTTTTCAATTATCTTGTCGATTGATGACCAACCAAGAACACTACGCATGACTGCAACAGAAGAATCATATCTCCACCTTAAAACAATCCTTGCTGCTATATTCTGTGCATTCTGCAGCCTCCTAACTTCACTTGATGATGCATTTCCCCAGACCACAGAACAGTAGTTCACCTGACTCTCAATTAATGCTTGTGTTATTTGCTGAATAATTTTTCTTGGTAAATATTTAGCTATCCTTCTGATTATGCATGCTGTTTTAATATTTTTTTTTACATAGATTAGTTATTTGAGACGACCACGATAAGCAGTTGTCTAGCTGCACTCCCAATAGTTTGGTTTCTGCCACTTCTTCAATTTGTACTCCTTAATTGTATCCCATTCTGTTTTGGCCTTTTCCTAGTTGAACAGACCAACATAACTTTGGTTTTCTTGGTGTTTAAACAAGTTTGTTTTGGCAAACCCACTCCCTGATATTCTCCAAATCTCCTTGTAAAGCCTGCTGTACCTGTTGAACCGATTGTCTTGCTGCATAAATCATAAATTGTAGTATCATCTGCAAATATAGTAGCTTGAGTTTCAACTAAGGCATTAGGGAAGGTCGTTGGTATATATGAAATAAAGAAGTGGCCCAAGGCAGCTGTCCTGCGCTATTCCACAATTTAGCACATGAGGGGAAGAAAATGAACCATTGATATAGGTGGACTGTTTCCTGTCAGTTAGATATGACTGTTTCCTGTCAGTTAGATATGACTGTACCCAATTCAATGCTACCTCCTTAAAACCATAATGCATTACTGCATTACCATAATGAATACTATAAGTATACAGTATCTCTGAGTGCACCAAAAACCCCAATGGTGTCACCCTGATCTGTTTCACCTGTCTTGTGCTTGTCTCCACCACCCACAAGGTGTCTCCCATTTGTCCCCATTATATCCTGTGTATTTATATTTGTGTTTTCTGTTTGTCTGTTGCCAGTTCGTCTTGTCCCGTCAAGTCAGACCAGCGTGTTTTCCCGGTTTCGTGTTTCTAGAGTTGCTGTTTTCTATTTCTTCCAGTTTTGACCATTCTGCCTGCCTGCCGTTCTGTACCTTTCTGACTCTGCCCTGGTTTACTGACCTCTGCCTGCCCTTGACCTGTCGTTTGCCTGCCCCCTGTTTTGTAAATAAACATCTGTGATTCAAACTGTCTGGATCTGGGTCATATCCTGAGTCCTGATAAATGGCAATTGTTCCACTTTTACGTTTCTTCTGTAGGCCTACATACGACATTAACCAGTGGTTCCCATGTTGTACAGTGTTGTTGTTATACAGAGTGTTATGTTGGAACATACAGTATTGGAGCGTCATGATGGAACAGAACATATTGACAGCAGAAACACCAGTCCTTCCTGCTCTACTTCGATCCTCCAAAAGTATGAGTGCAGAAAATGTAAGCCTTTACTTATTAAAAAAGAATCCTCAATTCTTTGATTCCAGCTTTTCAAGTAGTTATCCCAATTATGTTGAATAATTCTGGGACCTATATGCAATTAGTTCAACTGACCTAGATAACTGTAGCTGGAAGTCAGTTTTTTTCTTCAACAAATTGCTTTCTTTCGTTTTCATTATTGATTCTCCACTTCTTCAGAAAATCTAAACAACTCCAATTTCCAAATCGTTTTACCTGGCTTCAGTATAAGCCACAGTTGTTTGCTCTTCCGTAACGTACTATTCTATTATACCATTAATGTATTTTTGTAGGGGACCATTTCAGAAGAAAAATCATACAAAAAAGTTGAATATAATGTCTCCATCTGTGTCCATTTCTCTGATCATGATAATAACCATCACTGACGTGTGGTGGCGTTTCATTGAGGGTAAAACGACAGGATGCAGCAAGATCATGACTGGACTTTGATTTAACCTCCACCCAACTTTGTATGCATTCCAAATGGCACCCTATTCCCGATATAGTACACTACTTATCACCAGGGCCCATAGTGATCTGATCAAAGAATTGCACAATAGGGACTAGGGTGCTATTTGGGATACACATTGGAGTATAGCCTATGTGACTTGGAATAGCCTCAGTAGATGACAGCCATGGCGCTATCTACATCAAGATCTTTCAAGGTATCACTGCGTTCCCTTTAAACCAGAGTGAAACATGTCGTTTACCAAGCTCTCCTTGTGGAGCTTGTCTGTAGCTGTTGCTGTGAGCTCCCCTGAAGCAGATACACAGATCCTTAGCAGAGACACTCTGACACTGTGGTTAATGGTATACCCATACCAGTTTCACTATCCTGCCCGCACTTCCTGTGTAAGGGTACAGCTATTGAGTAGTGTTACAGGACCATCTGTGTGCCTAAGTGCTCTGACTGCAGTTACCCCCAGCTTTGGTGTGTTACCCTCAGACATAACAATGATCTTAATGATGTCACATGTGTCTTACTGTCAATTAATAATTAACCATGATCTAGCCGCTGAAGTAGCTTTTATACTGAGCTATAGGAATGGTAACAGAGGGCTGCAGTGTTTACCATAAAGCATGTTGGAATCTACTGTATTCCAATTCTACTAGATTTTCTGAACTACCAGTAATATTCCGATGTACCTAATCTACACACACACACAGTTTGCATTGTATGGATGGTCTCAGATGTTTCTTGGTTTGCTAATTTTCACCTCATTCACACCTAGTGATGTATCAGCCTGCGATTAACACTCAGTCATAACCTTGCTTCGTGGTTGATACCCGTGAGTAACTAGCTATGCAGTACTGTATATTCAGCTGACAAACAGCAATAGAACTGTCCATGCATGGTTACAGAATAATCATTTTTACATCACTGTCCTTGGAACATACAGTATTTATGTAACTAATGACTACAAAGATAGACATACAATGCATTCGGAAAGTATTCAGACCCTTTGACTTTTTCCACATTTTGTTACGTTACTGCCTCATTCCATAACAGATTAAATTGCTTTTTTCCCTCATCAATCTACACACAGTACCTCACAATGACAAAGCAAAAACAGGCATTTAGATTAAAAAATATATATATATATATCACATTTACATAAGTATTCAGACCCTTTACTCCGTATTTTGTTGGCGCACCTTGGCAGCGATTACAGCCTCGAGTCTTCTTGGGTATGACGCTACAAGCTTGGCACAACGGTATTTGGGGAGTTTCTCCCATTCTTCTCTGCAGATCTTCTCAAGTTCTGTTAGGTTGGATGGAGAGCGTTGCTGCACAGCTATATTCAGGTCTCTCCAGAGATGTTCGATCTGGTTCAAGTCCGGGCTCTAGCTGGGCCACTCAAGGACATTCAAACACTTGTCCTGAAGTCACTCCAGCATTGTCTTGGCTGTGTGCTTAGGATCGCGTGCCAGCTTTCCTTCAGACGTGACGCTTGGCATTCAGGCTAAAGAGTTTAATCTTGGTTTCATCAGACCAGAGAATCTTGTTTCTCATGGTCTGAGAGTCCTTTAGGTGCATTTTGGGCAACTCCAAGCCTTTTAAAGGCCTGATTGGAGGAGTGCTGCAGAGATGGCTTTCCTTCTGGATGTTTCTCCCATCGCCACAGAGGAACGCTGGAGCTCTGTCAGAGTAACCATCAGGTTCATGGTCACCTTCCTGACCAGGGGCCTTCTCCCCCAATTGCTTAGTTTGGCCGGGCGGCCAGCTCTAGGAAGAGTCTTGGTGCTTCCAAACTTCTTCCATTTAATAATAATTCGAGGCCACTGTGTTATTGGGGACCTTCAATGCTGCAGAGATTTTTTAGTACCCTTCCCAGATCTGTGCCTCGACAAAATCCTGTCTCAGAGCTCTACGGGCAATTCTTTCAACCTCATGGCTTCATTTTTGCTCTGACCTGCATTGTCAACTGTGGGACCTTAGATAGACAGGTGTGTGCCTTTCGAAATCATGTCCAGTCAATTTAATTTACCACAGGTGGAGTCAAATCAAGTTGTTAAAACATCTCAAGGACGATCAATGAAAACAGGATGCACCTGAGCTCAATTTTGAGTCTCTTAGCAAAGGGTCTGAATACTTATGTAAATAAGTTATTTCTGTTTTTATATTTAAAATAAATTTGCAAAAGTGTCAAAAAAACAGTTTTTGCTTCCTCATTATGGGGTGTTGTGTGTAGATTGATGAGGAAACATTTTTATTTAATCAATTGTAGAATAAGGTTGTAACTTTAACAAAATGTGGGAAAAGGGAAGGGGTCTGAATACTTTCAGAATGCACTGTATACTGTTTGGTCAGGAATCATTTGTGTACCACATGATAGTCACTGGCATAGTCAGTTGATCATTGAGTAATCCCCCACATTACTCATTGATCAGTGTTTTTAGTGGCCCTAATCTGTGACCTTAACATATTAGCTTTATCATGTGTGTCTCACCCTATTTTGCCTGTCAAATCTAGCCAGACTGGCCTGCTTCAAAATTCCTGTGTTTACAATGACACTCCTAAAAATGGGGCATGAATTTAAGTGGGCTTAGCTCAGTGCTTGTAATACTCACAACATCAGTTTGACAGCAGCAACTACCTGAATTCTTAGAATGCTTTTAGTTGACTGGGTTAAGCAGCTGAGAGCAGCTCTTTTTGTTCCACCAGTATTCTACAGTATTCCCCACAGACCATACTAATGTCTCCTGGTACTGTTAGCCCTCTTTATCCTGAGACTCTGACAGAAAAGGCTTCAGCTTACTCAGCTACAGCACTACTTCTCCATGGTCTGCATCCCAAATTGGATTCTGGTCAAAAGTACTGCGCTATGTAGGGAACAGGTTGCCATTTTGGAAACACCATATGGCATCATCATTGAGTCAGTGGTGATATGTAAATACACAGTAAGGATGGGAGAGATCTGCACCTTCATCCATTGTTTATGAATGTGTTCAGCTGCTAGGATATAAATGTTTATTCCTTCATTGTGGGGTACTTGTCCTTTTGTACCCCATCCTCAGACTGGGGAATCTGTTCAGAGATGTAGAGATGATTCTGGGTCTTTCTACGCATCGTGTATCCAGTATGACATGGCGTTTGTCTGGGCTTGGGAAACTGGCCCAATACAATGTCAAGGATTGCAGTTATTCAAACTGTTATTTTTATATACATATTGCTATGATTGTTTTCCTGCCATGAGTAAACAAAACATATACAGCACCACAACTGACTTTTAAAGAAATCCTAATAAACAACCACAGCTGCTTGCGGATCTGGTCCAACAGAGGTCAAGCTGTACAGTGCCTTCAGAAAGTATTCATACAAATTTACATAATCAACATTTGTTTGTGTCACAGCCTTAATTCCAAATAGATTAAATTTAAAAAAATCTCACCCTTCTACACACAATTCCTCATAATGACAAGGTATGTTTTTAGAAATGTTAGCTAACTTATTGAAAATGAAATACCATTGGCAGCGATTACAGATGTGAGTCTTTCTGGGTAACTCTCTAAGAGCTTTCCGCACCTGGATTGTGCAACATTTTTCCTTTATTATTTTCAAATTGGTTGTTGATATTTTCAAGTCTTGCCATAGATTTTCAATTAGATTTAAATCAAAACTGCAACTCGGTCACACAGGAACATTGACTGTCTTCTTGGTAAGCAACTCCATTGTAGATTTGGCCTTGTGTTTAAGGTTATTATCCTGCTGAAAGGTAAATTAATCTTCCAGTGTCTGGTGGAAAGCAGACTGAACCAAATCCTATTGCATTTTGCCTGTGCTTAGCTCCATTCCGTTTCTTTCTTATCCTGAAAAACACCCCAGTCCTTAACGATTAAACGCATACCCATAACATGATGCAGCCACCACTATGTGTTGAATTGGATTTGCCTCAAACATAACATCTTGTAATCAGGACAAAAGCTTCATTGATTTGCCACATTTTTTGCAGTATTACTTCAGTGCCTTGTTGAAAACAGGATGCATGTTTTGGAATATTTGTATTCTGTACAGGCTTCCTTCTTTTCACTCTGTCAATTAGGTTAGTTATTGTGGAGTAACTACAGTGTTGTTGATCCATCCTTAGTTTACTCCTAACAGCACAGCCAATTAAACCTGTAACTGTTTTAAAGTTGTCATTGGCCTCATCGTGAAATCCCTGAGCCGCTTCCTTTCTCTCCTGCAACTGACTTAGGAAGGATGCCTGTATTTTTTGTAGTGATTGTGTGTATTGATACACCATTCAAAGTGTAAATAATAACTTCCTACCCTGGTCTTTGTGGTTGAATCTGAAAATCACAAAAGTCAAGGGGTGTGAATACATTCTAAAGGCACTGTATATAAAGTGCAGTCAGAAAGAATTCAGACCCCTTGACTTTTTTCACATTTTGTTACGTTACAGCCTTATTCTAGAATGGATTCAATAAAACAATTTCCTCATTAATCCAAACACAACACCCCATAACAACAAAGTAAAAACAGGTTTTAGACATTTTTGCAAATATATTAAAAATAAAAAACAGAAATACCTTATTTACATAAGTATGCAGACCCTTTGCTATGATTCTCGAAATTGAGCTCAGGTGCTTCCTGTTTCCATTGATCATCCTTAAGATGTTTCTACTACATGATTGGAGTCCACCTGTGGTAAATTTCCTTGATTGGACAAACAAAACGACACAAAACCAAGCCATGAGGTCGAAGGATTGGGTTGAGACACAGATCTGGGGAAGGGTACCAAAATTATTCTGCAGCATTCAAGGTCCTCAAGAACACAGTGTCCTCCATCATTCTTAAATGGAAGAAATTTGCGAAATTTTCTAAAAATCTGTTTTTGCTTTGTCATTATGGGGTATTGTGTGTAGATTGATGAGGGGGAAAAAACGATTTAATCAATTTTAGAATAAGGCTGTAACGTAACAAAATGTGGATAAAGTCAAGGGGTCTGAATACTTTCCGAATGCACTGTAGGTGTATACCAAACCACCAATGGAATACACACAAATCACAATTGCTGCTACCAGACGTTAATACTGCACAATTTAAACACTTGGCCCCCAATTCCCCCTTTCTCTGATACATTTGTAAATATTGTGCTATAAATTGTTCCTTCCTGTACTATACTTATGCTGAAATGTTTATTCTATTCTACTGAGCCATTTACTTTATAGTCGTATTTTCTTATTTCTTATTGTTGTGTATTGTCGAGAAGGAACCTGCAAGTAAGTATTTTGTTGGACGGTGTATACCATTTGTATCCCGTACATATGACCAATAAAACTTGAAACTAATGTATACATGCTATGTGTGTGTACATAACAGAAACAACAACAACAAATGACTTTGCTCAACATGTGGCCAATGACCATCATAGAGCCACATGTGTATCCAGTGACCATGGAGCAGAACAAAGAAGAAGATGCTTAGTCCTCCAGCATCTTAAGAAGCAGTAAATCCATCTCTACACAAAGTCCCCCTTAGTTAGTTGGCCTGGGTTGCAGGGTTGGGTTTGAGGGGTGTATATTTACCAGCTTTATTAAAGGGATCAGTTTTAGCCATGCGAGCCACAACAAACAGAGATAGGAGGACAGAGGAGTAGCATGGTTTAATATAACAGATGACACCCAGGGAACCATCTCACCCCCCCCCCCCCCAGCTCAGAGCCTGATTAGAAGCTACTTAATGAGATAGCGCTTACCAACTTTCACACATCCCTCCCTCCCTCCATCCCTCTCTCTCTCTCTGTCTCTCTCAATATTTACCCAGTGCTCCTCCTCTAGTTGTTTCATGAGTTTCTACACAGAGGACGTTGGTGTGTGTGCATTCGTGCATGTTTGTATATCGGGAGAGGGAGTTTAATGATAAAATCTGCTCATGGCTTGAATGCAGGTGCAAACCAATTAACAAGCTGGCATTTAGAGGGCTTTAATTAATATTTGTCACTGATGAAATTGAATGTCTGATAGGCAGTGGGATGGGTGGGAGGTAGTGGTTGGGGTATGTGGTGGGTAGGAAGATATGGGTTGGGATGAGGGTTTTTAGCCTCTCTCTGTTGACAGCTCGTCGTCTTTGTGTTCAGTGAAACAGGGAGTTACTCTCATGTACCAAAAATAAACTCTTGTTTTCATTTTCCGTTGCAAAACATTTGAGATAGTTTCACTACTAAAGTATGTGCCCTAATGCACCTGACCTGCCAGGGTAACACTTGACTTGAGTGCCCTTTTGCACCTGCTGTTAGTTTGAGGTCAGGGGTCAACTGTTAGTGCATATCCTATAGGGTGATCATCTCAGAGACCTCTCTCCTCAGACACCAAGGCAAGGGTCTAGCAGGGTTCTACAGGGTTTCACAGGCCAGACCCCCAGCTGCCTCAGGGCTAGAATGCATTTACCTGTTTATGGGACACTGTGGTACCTACTATAGCCACATATCCTAATGCTTTCCCCTAAAGACCCCTTGCGGTCCTCTCAGTGTAGATGTTTATAAGGAAGCGGAATAATCTTAAAACATATATTTCAACTCTAAGACCTGAATACCTTGTATTACCTTCCAGAAATCCATGCTTAGACTTAGGCCTAGATTCAATCAGATCAAGCTTTAACTGGCGATAGCAGATACCCGCATAGCGGATGTTATAGCAGTGTTTGAGGTGGAACTGTGTTGGAGCCGTCAAATCGGTAAGCAGCATCAGTGAGCAGCTGCTCTTGCAATTATTGTCATGAAACCACACCCCACTCCCGTTTGAAGTTCAGAACGAGAAAGTATAGGCTATATAGAAATAATTGTGCTCAAATTGAAAAATGAATCAACAAAAAATAATGAGGATTTCTATCATTCTAATTGAGGTGTAAATTACATCTCAAATTCCAGTGTTCGAACTTGTAAACAAGGCTGCATGGGATTTCTCCTAATGCGACTGCGTGCAGCCAATGGCAATGTCCGCTTTAGGTATAATGCCAGGAGGCGTTTTTGGATTTGACAGTTCTAACGCAGTTCCACCTCCGACACCTCCAAACCACAATGCGGATGTTGGGTAAAGTAGATCTGATTGAATAGAGCCCTTAAGCTCAAAAATATCCTTGAGGTGTAGAGAAGACCCGGGTTCGATACCCTGTTGGTCACATGTGCATGGGCTTTGAACACTATGGCTAAATGACTGACAACAACCTATACAGTCTCTGCCTTTCTTGTCTTTAAAGCAAATATTTTAATCGCCATATATTAATCGCCCCTAGATAATGTAATATTCTGTCGACATAAGAAACTATACATCCAGCGACATATTAATTTTGTTGCATTTAGAGTAGACTGCTCTCATCTGCATGTTGATCAGCCTGCATTTGTAAAGCATACGTTAAGGACTGATTGGGAAGGCACTCAGACAGAACTAAACTGTTTGCTCACACCACACACAATAAAAAAAAAAATACTAGCAAAAAAAATGTGTGGGGGATGTAAGATTATGTGTGTCTCAGACAAATTGTCGGTAAAGAGTCAAGAGACCGCGCTTGATCACATACATTAAATCAGCTATCATTACATACATTAAAAAACATCATTACCAAATTAGGGCCTTGATTAATCCCGTTAATGACACAGTGGAGCTTGTGGGAAAAGACACGGCCCCAGATGTCTGCCCCTCTTGCTGTGATGAAGAATCGCCTGCATAAGTTACGCACGTAGACTCTTCCTGTTTCTCTCTCCCCCTCTCTTTCCTCTGTCTATCTCTTTTTTTCTTTCCTCTTCCTCTCTACCTCTTTTGCCTCTGTCTGTCTTTTGCCCTCTTTTGCTCTCTCCCCTTTTCCCTCCCTTTCTCCCATGATGGTAATACAGGGCTGCTCCTGCACAGCGCCGCCACTTGAAATGGAAACGAGGGGAATGCATGCAGCCGACTGCTAATGAGAACAAATGATAAGGAGAGAGAGAGAGACAGACAGAGAGAGAGACAGAGAGAAAATAGGGAGAATGAGAGAGGGAGAGAAAGAGAGAGAGAGACAGACGGGAAAAGTGAGGGCTTGAGCGAGAAAGGGACAGCGAAAGCGAGAGAGGGCTAATTAATGGGTGAATAAATGTTTTAAAAGAGGGAGAGAGAGAAGATCTGAATGGAGGATAAGAAGTGGCAGTAGGAACTGGGATGTCCCCAATTAAGAGTGGTGTCACCCCCTGTCAAGGCCTCAGTAATAAAGCCCTCACTCTATATCCCCTCTCACATGGATCCCTCCCTCACACACTGTTAACGTTCTAATGTCCCAACCTGGACTCAGGGGTAGACGTAACATAGTAAATGTAAATCCGGGACACTCCAATTAGTACGATATGTTACATTTAGTATTCATTTGTGGATGTAAATCCTTCATTTTCTATGATACCCTATATATACAAAAGTATGCAGACAGCTCTTCAAATTAATGAATTTGGTTATTTCAGCCACACTCGTTGCTGACAGGTGTATAAAATCGAGCACACAGTCATGCAATCTCCTTAGACAAACATTGGCAGTAGAATGGCCTCACTGAAGAGCTCAGTGACTTTCAACGTGGCACCATTATAGGATGCCACCTTTCCAACAAGTCAGTTCGTCAAATTGCTGCCTTGCTAGAGCTGGCCCGGTCAACTGTAAGTGCTGGTATTGTGAAGTGAAACGTCTAGGAGCAACAACGGCTCAGCCTCGAAGTGGTAGGCCACACAAGCCTCACAGAACGGGATCGACGAGGGCTGAAGCGCGTAAAAATTGCTTGTCCTCTGTTGCAACAGTCACTACCGAGTTCCAAACTGCCTCTGGAAGCAACATCCGCACAATAACTGTTCGTCGGGAGCTTCATGAAATGGGTTTCCATGGCCGAGCAGCGGAACACAAGCTTTAGATTACCATGCGCAATGCAAAGCTCACCGTCATTGGACTCTGGAGCAGTGGAAACACATTCTCTGGAGTGATGAATCACACTTCCCCATCTGGCAGTCCAATGGACAAATCTGGGCAGACACCAAACTAGGTTTTGTACCTGCCCGAATACATAGTGCCAACTGTATTTTTTTAATTTACTTACCTATGCAAGTCAGTTAAGAACAAATTATTATTTAGAATGACGGCCTACCCCAGCCAATCCCGGACGACGCTGGGCCAAGTGTGCGTCACCCTATGGGACTCCCAATCACAGCTGGTTGTGATACAGCCTGGAATCGAACCAGGGTCTGTAGTGATGCCTCTAGTACCGAGAAGCAGTGTCTTAGACCGCTGCACCACTCGGGAGCTGTAAAGTTTGGTGGAGGAGGAATAATCTGGGGCTGTTTTTTATGGTTTGGGCTAGGCCCCTTAGTTCCAGGGAAGGGAAAGTACTTAAGTAAAAATACTTTAAAGTAGTACTTAAGTAGTTTTTTGGGCTATCAGTACTTTACTTTACTATTTATATTTTTGACTACTTTTACTTTTACTTCAATACATTCCTAAAGAAAATAATGTTATTTTTACAGCATACATTTTCCTTGACACACAAAAGTACTATTTACATTTTGAATTCTTAGCAGGAAAGGAAAATAGTCAAATTCACACACTTATCTAGAGAATATCCCTGGTCATCCCAAATGCCTCTGATCTGGCGGACTCACTAAACACGGATGCTTCGTTTGTAAATTATATCTCAGTTTTGGAGAGTGCCCCATGTTTATCCATAAATTTTAAAAACAAGAAAATTGTGCCGTCTAGTTTGCTTAATATAAGGAATTTGAAATGACTTATACTTTTACTTTGATACTTCAGTATATTTTAGCAATTACATTTACTTTTGATACTTTTAGACTTTTACTCAAGTAGTATTTTACTGGGTGATTTTCACTTTACTTGAGTTATTTTCTATTAAGTTATCTTTACTTTTAATCAAGTATGACAATTGGGTACTATTTTCACCACTGGCTACAGCATACAATGACATTCTTGGCGATTCTGTTGTTCCAACTTTGTGACAAGGGTTTGGGGAAGCCCCTTTCCTGTTTCAGCATGACAATGCCCCCATGCACAAAGTGAGGTCCATACAGAAATGGATTGTTGAGATCGGTGTGGAAGAACTTACCTGGCCTGCACAGAGCCCTGACTTCAACCCCATCGAACACCTTTGGGATGAATTGGAACGACGACTGCGAGCCAGGCCTAATCGCCCAACATCAGTGCCCGACCTCAGCTCTTGTGGCTGAATGGAAGCAAGTCCCGCAGCAATGTTCCAACATCTAGTGGAAAGCCTTCCCAGAAGAGTGGAGGCTGTTATAGCAGCAAAGTGGGGACTCTATAGTAATGCCCATGTATTTGAACTGAGATGTTCGACAAGCAGGTGTCCACATACTTTTGGTCATGTAGGGTATGTTACGAATTACAATGCGTATGATATGTTACACAACTTGCAATTTGTACAGTATGTATTGACTTTGCAAACCGTATGACATGTTACTAGTTCCAATTTGTTGTGGCTAATGTTAACTAGGTGACTAACGCTAATGTTAGTTAGGTGGCTAACGTTATCTAGGCTAGGGATTAAGGTTAGGGTAAAGGTTAGGGTTAGGAATTTGTTTAAATAGTTAAGGTTGGGGCAGGGTTAGCTAACATGCTAAATAGTTGCAAAGTAGCTAAAAAGTAGTAAGTAGTTACTGATTAGCTAACAGTTGTCTGTGATGAGATTCAAACACACAACCTTTGGGTTGCTAGATGTTCACTTTTTGCCTTTAGTAACCTTCTGTCTTATGTAACCCTACCAAACGTAACATTTCATACTAATTTGAGTGTCACGGATTTACGTTTACTATGTTACATCTAGCCTATGAGACCAGGCTGAATGTCCTGGCCAGGTGGCCATGGAGCCTCACATTAATTACTTGGCCGTTCCTATGAACCCCTCAATCTCATTCATGTTTGCCTCCAAATGGAAATCTGAGCTCCGGCTTAGGACCGTTACATTAAAATATAATAAGTATTATTTCCCCAATTGAAAAGCATCTGCAGCCTATTAATACTATGCGATGCAACTGGTTTGGTCTCCTTTTTTTATTGACTGTTTGGATATAGCCTGATAAAAAGGAACGTATAATGTGGATTTTTAAAAAGGATTTGATCCTTGTGATATTCTGCATTTTCTGTCTCTTTCTGGCCCTCTTACAGACAGCCTACTGTTTGAGAGAGGCCATGCTACATTTCGGTTTAATTACAGGTGTTTAAAATATATGTAAATCCCCTCCAATCTATTCTTAAGAGGCAGATCCAGTGATTTAAGGCAATCTCCTAAAACAATTTCTGCTAACATAAAAATGTATAGTGGTCACTTTGAGAATTGTAACCATATTGAAAGGCATGTCTGTGTATGAAAAGCCTATATTGTTCTTGGCTTTTATTTTCCAGTCTATCTTTGTCGCTCTATCTCTCTCTCTCTCTCTTTATCTCTTTCTTGGCATTTCTCTGTGGAGAACAATACTCTTGTTCTGTGTTCTCTTCTGTACCGTAGTAGATAGGAAATTGCAGCGGAATGGACATTCTTCAGATTCACTGACTCCAAATTGACAACTTTCATCTGGTGGAAACCACGGATGCTGTATTGTTTTCAGAGTGTAGTGAACCTAAAAAGAAAGGGTAAACCCATTTCAGTGTGTGTGGTTGTGTGTGCGTGTGCGTTTGTGTGTGTGTGTCTGTATCTTTGTGTGTGTTCATTTGTTTGTTCGTGTGTCACCAGAGACGTGTTCTTTGGGTGGTAATATACAACAGAAGACACTAGATAAAGGGGAAAGATTACATTTGTCCCCCGTGTAGTGGTGTGAGAGGAGGCTGAGAGAGGAAAGAGTCAGAGCGAACGTAATGGTTGTATTACTGCACCCCACCATGCATTATTAATGTTAACGTGATCAAGACAGGTGGACAAACCCAGGAGAGATATCACTGCTTAATGAACAGACCTCACTCTTTCTTTTTTTTCTCCCTCGCTCTCTTTCTACCCCCCCCCTAGCAGCTCTTATTGTTGCATTGAAAGGTATTAGTGGGTAAGGTAGCCACAGATATTTAATTTACAAATAACTACAGCCTCTCCTAATTGACTGTTCATAGACCAGCCGTGTGTCAGAGCCGTGATCACACCCGTCTGCATTTCAAATTAGGAGGTAAATAGGTTTTAGCGCTACATGGATAAAAAAAAGTCAGTCGATAAATTACCCAGATAAATGTTTGGAATGTTTTACATTTCTTTTTGTACATATATTTTCCAGGAATTTACATTATGAAATGAACATGATCGGCCTCATGGAGAGTCTTCGATGCCGGCATCTTTCGGTGCAAAAACATGAACACCCATCATTTAATAGACGTCAAATAAAACATCATGATGACACACTCAAAATTGAATGATTTGGTTAAATGCCAAGAAACTGCTTTCCAAATATATCTTCCACAGGGGGGATTTTGTGGCGGTTGGATATACTGTATTGCTTGTCTCTTTGGGAAAGCGTGGGTTCTAGTAAAACAGTGCTAAACAAGCGGCCGGTTGAGCACTCTCAGATTATTAGAGCTGCATTTTATAGTCCAGTATAACGTTATATATTTTGTATGGAGTGTTCACTAAGAGGTTACCCGCTGCTCACATTCCGTTAGACCGGTAAACATGAGACCTGAGTTTTCTTCGTCCTGGCAAGAACCGACTGGATGAGGAAACTTTGAGCTTCTCTATTATAAATACATTGTGGACTATTGTTGCCAATTAAGGTATATTATTCAGAACGTACACTATTCACAAGCATCAAACTAAGTATAAATGTACACTACTCATATGCATCAAACTAAGTCAAAACATACAGTATTCAAAAGCATTAAACAATGAAGTTGAAAATTAGGAAACGTCCTTTTGAGCCAAGTAAAGGCTTTATGCTCTTTGCGTAATGATGCTGTGTTAAATCGATGTAGCATACGGCCTTGTCAGTCCAACACATACGTTTTATTTTCAAGTGTTTTAGAGGAGATCCAAACATGCAAAGTAACACACTAAAAACCTACTTGACTTCTATAGGAATCAGTGTAAGCAATGCTTTTACTGAGGATAACATTGAGTCAGTCTGGTTTCCGGTCTTCGTGTCTTGAATAGTGCTGAGGCCTTCCATGTCTACCACGATCCAATATAATATGTTTTAAGTCCTTTACTGCCCCCTGCCGCATTGTGGTGGTATGACTGACTGAGCGGCTGCATGGTGTGGGAAATACTGCAGTGAATACCGAACCATTGTAGCTCTAGGAATGCATTGATCTAAGGAAGGAATGACATATATGCTTGTTGGTAACCAAAACACAATTTTACCGGCTTAGAGATGGACAGAGATGGGGTATGTCAGTTTCCACTATTTCCAGGGTTGGAGAGTAACGGATTCCATGTAATCCATTACATGTAAGGGGTTACAAAAAATGGTAACTGTAATCCGTTACATTACCAGCAAAAATATTGTAGTCAGATTACAGGTACTTTTGAAAAACTAGATGATTACTTCGAGGACTACTTCTAATTACAGCAAGAATTTTTGCGTAAAAAAACATTTGACACCTCTTTGTTTTCTCAATGACATTCAAATCAGCATTGAAAAAATGACACAGCAAATGTGTTTGATGGATCGTGGGAAAAGAGCAGGAATAGGCTTTTGTAGGCTACAGTCTAATCTATGTATTTCAATGGAAAGACTGCTGTCGTCATCCAACAATTATACAATTTGAATAAAAGTTTGGAGATAAGGATGATACGGATATCACTTATTATTGTTATCTGCATGGCGCATTGATGTGAATCACACTGTTGCTTTCTCATTTAGCTACATGGGCCTTGCGCATTGTAGTTGTTGTGGATGGCTGTTCACAAATCTAAATGTGTATTTGAACCCAATAATGATTGAATTCAATAAGTTTAAGCTGCCTATCAATCATTGTTTTTGAAACCCGTAGACAGCCAGTGAAAAATGCGCTCTTGCAACAGCTGCACAGTGCGGATCCCAGCCTATGGAATAAAAGTTTTTTTTTTATTGCTCAATCTAATTCATGCTGATATATATATTTTTTTATCCATAGCTCTGTCTATTAATCATCGGAGAGTGGTTACATTTCTCCAGGCCCATCGCTCAGCTTTTTACCAAAACAGAGGCAGGCGTCCGTTTTGTTATTGTTTCATCTGTGGATTATCAAGATATCAAAGTGTCACCAACAAAAAATGTAACAATAGGCCTATATATGGCATTCATTTTCACACGTACAGTACATCACTGGTTTCAATACATCACTGGGGCTAAGCTGCCTACCATCCAGGACCTCTACACCAGGCGGTGTCAGAGGAAGGCCCTAAAAATTGTCAAAGACATCAGCCACCCCAGTCATAGACTGTTCTCTCTACTACCGCATGGCAAGCGGTACCGGAGTGACAAGTTTAGGACAAAAAGGCTTCTCAACAGTTTTTACCCCCAAGCCATAAGAATCCTGAACAGGTAATCAAATGGCTATCCGGACTATTTACATTGTGTGCCCCAACCCACCCCCAACACCTCTTTTACGCTGATGCTACTCTCTGTTTATCATATATGCATAGTCACTTTAACTATACATTCATGTACATATGTACATACTACCTCAATTGGCCCGACCAACCAGTGCTCCCGCACATTGGCTAACCGGGCTATCTGTATTGTGTCTATACTTCCATATTTCCAAGTCTTGTTCTTGAAGATCAAGGGGTATAACATTTATTGGAATGACTGGAATTCTGATAGACTTTGGTTTTTAATGTAAAGATATAATTTAATCGTATTATTATATGTAGTAGAAAGCGATGGGTTAGTAGAAGCCTACATAACCAACCCATAAAGTAACATTTAACATCCATTTATGTATACCCACTATGTAAACTTTAACATTGATTTGTCCTGCATTAGATGTGGTTCAATTCTTAACATACATTTTTGTCTTCTTCTAATGCCTCTTAAGGGGAAAGTAATCTAAAAGTATCGGAATGTAATAAAATTACGTTACTGAGTTTGGATAATCCAAAAGTTACGTTTCTGATTACAATTTTGGTCAGGTAACTAGTAGCTGTAACGGATTATATTTAGAAAGTAACCTACCCAACCCTGATTATTTAATTGAAAGCATAAAGCGTAGGTATTATTGTGCTACACAACAGTGCTTGTGTCCATGCATGTGTGCATGTGTGTATTATTTTAAGAATGTGTTGTTAGTTTAGCTACCAGTAACATATTTTAGAAAATAATTGACCACCATAACTAATGCATTGAATGAATTGTTATGTTGTGTTCTCTGTCAGTATTTGTCAGGTTGATAGCACATCTATAACAACTAAGATAGATTAAACAGATGCACATGTAATTAGCAGAATACATGATTAGTCAATTAGATTGCTATATAATTGGGAATACATTAGGAATATAATGTGAGCACCACAATAGTAATACTTTCTCCAAATAGGTGAGGCCCTTGCAAGTCCTATTTGTTTGGGGAGGAGGACAAGTTTGTCGGTGTAGAAGGGTCCAGAGTAGAGTGGGACAGGGGGGCAGAAGGGGTGCAGTGCAGACACCCAGCCACCCATCAGTTGACCGGCAGCTCAGGCCTTGTTTACAACCTGAATCCCCATCCATGCTGATGAGGAGGGAAGACGGCAGAAATAATGCATAAGGAGGGCTAAACACACACACACACAAATATATATATACACACACACACACACAGAGAGAGACACAGACACACTTTGCTTTACGCCATTCAGCTCTTCAGACAGGTATGACTGGGGTTAATGTTATACTTATGGAGGTGGTATGGTGGAGGGTGAGGGAGGGATGGGAGATAGGGTTTGATGGGGAAGGATTTGGGTCTGTGCTGCCGCCTCCTCTGTAGCTCAGCCTCTACTAACCGAAAGACACATACACACACTCTCCTCCGCCACCTCCTCATCATCCTCCTCTTCCACTGTTCCTCATCTTCATCATCCTCCATCACTACCATCTCCTCATCGTCATCCTCTTCTGCCACCTCATCATCCTCCTCCTCCTTAACCTCCTCATCATCTTCCTCATTCACCACCACCTCCTTCTCTTCCTCCTCCTGCTCCTACTCATCCACCACCGCCTTCTCCTCCTCTCCCTGTTACAGGCTTTAGTCATGGGACTGTGTTTGATGATTCCAGGAACGAGGAGATGCTCGGAAAATAATGCTGGGATTAGATATACTGGATGATATTTTGGAAGTCATCTGTATGTTATGAATGTAAAAGATATGATGTTATTTTTCTGCGTCCCAAAAAGCCCCGCATTCCCTATACAGTGTATTACTTTTGACTAGAGCCCTGTTGTCCCTGGTCAAAAGTAGTCTACTAAATAGGGAATAGGGTATAATTTGGGACAAAGCCGATATGTGTGTTATTGTCATGTCACCTGATGTGAAGAGTGGGTCCCGCTTCTCCATTGTCCATTATGTACAAATCGCTATCTTTGATATCAAAGGGCAATTGTATTGCCAGATTTTAACAAGCCAGATATGTTTTTCCGGGTAGGTTGTTAGTGACATGTACCAGACGGGTCTACAGTAATACCACTGAGAGTTAGGCCAGTATAATCTCTCTGAACAAGCTGTCCAGTGTAAGCTGTCATTATCTTTCAATAGAGCAAAAAACAACAACCTTACAAAACAGTAAAACCTAGAATTGATTGTGGCTTTTGGAAGGGTATAACATTGTAGCTTCACCCGAGGCTGAAGATTACCTGTGCTTTTGTACATACTTTATTCTTACCTGTTCTCTTGCTATGTCTTGGACCCTGTATGATAGCTTCCTGCTTCAATTCCTCAGCCACAACAATCTTTTTGAATTCACAAGGTTTGTGAGCCAGGCCTGTACTCCTGCTCGACTAGCTTAGTGTATAATTCACGACCTCGCCATTGGTTGTGAATTGACAAAGTCCACACAGAGGGCAACAATATCCAACAATATCAGATGGATAGAACAACACAAACACCAGACAGCCAGACCATCACACAAACAGAAGACAGACAATATCTCAAAGGAAAGAATGGATTGAGAGGAAAGAGGGAGTGATCCAATAAAATGTAAACATTTGGTGATAACCAGAGAATGAAGGAAGGTGTGTTTTGGTGGTGTAGGTGTGTTGGGAGTGTACTAACCACAACACAGCTTGTCACTAATCAGTGGTTTGTGATGGTAAGGAGCACTGACGACACCTAGAATGGACAGCAGTATGCAGCCAGACTAGCTAAGTCTCGCTACAGAGAGCTAGCTAGTTGCATACTGCAGTCGACGCCACACATCGTCTCTACCAATACCACCACAAACCACTGATTATTGACAAGCTGTGCTGTTATGGAGTATTCAGCATAGACAGCAGCAAGCAGCTAGCTAGCCTCCCGGTTGTGAAACACAACATAGAGCTGAGAGAGCAGCCTGGCTAACAAAGCCACCGCCACCAGTCTGGTCTGAGGGAAACATGGAGTCTGAATATTTTATGACTCCTCCGAGCACAGAGAGACTACAGAGCTAGCCTGGCTATGACTGGAGAGGTGTTGCTCAGTACTCACTGAAGGTCAAGACAAAAACCAACATAGAGAAACAGAAGCAAAAGGCTTGTCTAAGGAGCATAAGTACTGTAAGTACTGTATAAAACACTGTAAAGTACCACAGACATAGTAGCTCTATCTCTGTTACAAAGCACATAACACCGTTTTGAGTTTATATGTGTATGTGATGTAAGTGCAGTGTTTGTAGTACATTAAAAACAGCCAAAAAGGATAGACACACAATACAACATCATATTCTTATCAATGTCAGAGCCACAGGGTGACCAGAGAATGATTTTAAAACATAAGCATCTGGAGTGAGAATATCTTGAATTTGTTACGAAGAAGATGCATAATCATTGCCACACTTCCATGGTTTCATGATTTGAGATGTAATGCTATGCTCTGACTATGAGTACATGCGTTTGATATACTATGAGATTGTGTCCCAAAATAGCATTGTGAATGCAATGGCATTCCTCACTGAGACCTCTTGCAATGTGAGTAGAAAGAGACTGAGTGATTTTTCAAATCAGTTCTCTAAAAAAGTTCTCTAAATGTGAAACCACCCATCTATTGCTGTCTGTCTCAAACTTACAAGGTGCACCACTTTTTTTTGCTCTGAAGAATAGATAGAAAAAGCTATGATTGTTTTAGTGAGCTTCTGCTTAAATTAGATTTCTATACTGAGTGTACAAAACATTAGGACCACCTTCCTAAGCTTGAGTTACACCCCCTTTTTCCCTCAGAACAGCCTCAATTGATCAGGGCATGGACTCTACAAGGTGTCGAAGCGTTCCACAGGGATGCTGGCCCACGTTGACTCCAATGCTTCCCACAGCTGCTGGATGTCCTTTGGGTGTGGACCATCGTTTATACACATAAGAAACTATTGAGCGTAAAAATCCAGCAGCGTTGCAGTCTTGACACACTCAAACTGGTGCGCCTGGCACGTGCTACAATACCCCATTCAAAGGCACTTCAATCTTTTGTCTTGCCAATTCACCATCTGAATGGCACACATAGACAATCCGTGTTTCGATTCTCTAAAGGCTTAAAAATCCTTCTATTAACCTGTCTCCTCCCCTTCATCTACACTGATTGAAGTGGATTTAACAGGTGACATCAATAAAGAATCATAGCTTTCACCTGGATGTCAATGAAAGAGCAGGTGTTCCTAATGTTTTGTACACTCAGTGTATATTTTATTGTAGTAATACCATTCAGTAAAGCCACAAAATTGATGGAGAATTGGTCGGTTTTGCAAACTCAAACAATCCACTAGCCTACTCTTCTCAGACAGACCCATGCCAGACAATTAGCTAGCCTACTCCTCTCAGACCCATGCTCGGCTACCAGTCTGCACGTAGGCTATGCAGCAGTGTTCCAGTGCAGCCTGCTGCCCACTGCCTGACTGCCCACTGAGACTTGGTACTGGTCCAGTCCTGGCCAGATGTAAGCCTGAGGGGAGATCTGTCCATGGCCAGGCCTTGCAGAGGTCAGGGTTAATGGCTGTTCAGAGGATCCATGTTCAGCGCTGTTGAAGTCTAGCCTCTACAGTATGTCACCCTGCCTGAGCCCTGCCAAGTCCTAGTTCCCATCCCTGGGAGAGGGAAGAGGGGACATTAGTCTCAGTCCTGCTTTTAATTAGCCCTTGTTAATGAATGGTTTGCTCTTAAGGGATGGCAGCAGCATAATGGCTGGAACCTGAATGGGCTAGTGCCTGGTCTGTCTCTGTGCCTGGTCTGTCTCTGTGCCTGGTCTGTCTCTGAGCTGGTCTGTCACTGTGCCTGGTCTGTCTCTGTGCCTTGTCTGTCTCTGTGCCTGGTCTGTCTCTGAGCTGGTCTGTCTCTGTGCTGGTCTGTCTCTGTGTTTGTCTGTCTCTGTGCTGGTCTGTCTCTGTGCTGGTCTGTCTCTGTGCTGGTCTGTCTCTGAGCTGGTCTGTCTCTGTGCTGGTCTGTCTCTGTGCCTGGTCTGTCTCTGTGCCTTGTCTGTCTCTGTGCCTGGTCTGTCTCTGAGCTGGTCTGTCTCTGTGCTGGTCTGTCTCTGTGCTGGTCTGTCTCTGTGCTGGTCTGTCTCTGTGCTGGTCTGTCTCTGAGCTGGTCTGTCTCTGTGCTGGTCTGTCTCTGTGCCTGGTCTGTCTCTGTGCCTTGTCTGTCTCTGTGCCTGGTCTGTCTCTGTGCTGGTCTGTCTCTGTGCTGGTCTGTCTCTGTGCTGGTCTGTCTCTGAGCTGGTCTGTCTCTGAGCTGGTCTGTCTCTGTGCTGGTCTGTCTGTTCCTGGTCTGTCTCTGTTCCTGGTCTGTCTCTGTGCTGGTCTGTCTCTGTGCCTGGTCTGTCTCAGCATACTGCCATATGCTGCATGGGGTTTGATTGTCTCTTCTGTGAGAGAAGGCTATATCAGGTCATTTTTTGACATACATAAACGGTAGCTTTGAAGGTGGAGTTTTATCAAGTCAACATAGCCATGCTTACTTATAGATCCAATGACGTACAATATGTATTCAGCTTTCCTATCAAACCCTGGATGCACGTCCGTGTATGAACTTTCCCCTCCGATATGTTTGTCAGTTATAGACTAACATGGAAACCCATTGACAGGCCCTATTTTTCTACTTTGAGAAAAGACTCTTGTGGGTCTTTTCCACTGTCAGCGATGGAACGGTGGCCTTCTACTATCCCTTTGGCCCCTTGTCTCCACTGGTGGTCCAGAGAGAAGGACATCTCTTATGGGCGACGCTGGCCTCTACCTGCTGGGCTAGGTGTCTGCTAGTTGTCAGAGCTGTGATTGCTTCCTGACCTGGGCTGCCTCTTTAGTACATCCATATTAAAACCCTCTCTTCCTCTGCAGCTGAACTCTAAGTGGGAGAAGCCGCCTGCCTCGCCGTACGCCTTTCCCTTTCATTTCACATGGCCGCTGGCATTTGATCCATAAAGTGTCTCTTCTTCTGTGACCACGCGTTGTGATATTTCCCTGGACCCCCAGGACCTGCCATCATGCGACAGTAGCATCTCTGGGAGGCTTTGGTCTCACCAATACTCATCCCTGGCCTTTACCACAACGCTTTGATGAAGGGCCTTTTGACCAGTTACAGGAGGCCATTTTAAGGATCTTTAAGAAGAATCTCATCTCTCTTGACAAAGGAACATGATCTTGATGATGGAAAACGAACGTAACTAACGTTCAAAGTCCGTTGCACAAAGAGTGACGAGGTATTTGTTGGCAAAAATGTCAGATGGCAAAAATGTCAGTTTATCAACGTACAGTAATAACCTGAAGTTAGAGAGAAACAAACCACTGTCTTCAAAATGGACATAATGTCCCCTGGTGGAGGAATATTATTGTGGATGGATGGACGGTCTTCCATACCACTGTTATCTCCTTATTGTTTTGACGGTCTTTGGTCCTGATGTTAGCTCAGCAGCACGTCTATCAGAAAATGCAGCTGACTCATGCAATGCCGTAGGAGACGAACTAGACAGCGGGCCGATATCTTTCTGTACTGGGGGCATGGATTTGTCATTTAATGCTTTTGGAGGTGGAAGAAAGAGAGAAAGAGAAAGGGATGGTTACAGTGAGAGATGGGGGGAGTCGTGGGGTAGGAAAAGGGGAGAGAGGGTGAGAAAGGAGAGAAATGGGGGGGGGGCTTTTTGAAGAGCATGGAGGAATCATCCTATAACTCGGCGAGTCGGCTGCACACAGGCCTGTCTGTCTGAGAGGTCCCATTGATCAGCCCTGAGTCTCGTGTTCAACACTAACCACCATCCTTCATCCTAACTGTCACTAAGCCATCAACATCAAATCCCGCCGATGCCACGTTCGTTTGGCAGGCTTGAGAGCAGAGCAGAGCAGAGCAGAGCTAGCTTTCCCTCTGATTCCCCTACAACCCCAATAGGCAAGGGAGCGATAGAACAGAGCCCACTAGACTAGAAACACCCTGAACTACTGCCTGCTGCCACGTCTCTGGCAGCCATTACAGCCTTTCTTGTGATTTTGTGACACAGTTTTTGATATGTCACCTTCTGATGTGATGCGGTTTGTGCTGGTCTCGCCCCGAGGGCTCGGGGGTGTGGGCTGCATTAGAAAGAGAAGACATAGGAGAAAATAAGCACTTTGAATTCAATTACTCCCTATTTGGTCGTTGTTCCTCTGCCATGTGAAGAACAAAGAAACACAAACTGATATCCAGAGGAGCTTTCTCCTGTTTTTCATCCCAGTTGTCAAATTTATTTAGGTCTGTACAGTGTTTTCCTGGATGCTGGATGGATGGCATGTGATTCATTGATTATTTTCTCCTCTCCTCCATCTCTCCCTCCCTCCGTTTGGAGGCTTGATGGAAAAACAGGGAAGGTTTTGTGTCCCAGAGGAGTGCTGTGTAGTGTACAACTCTGTACACACCACTTTACACCAACAGTCACCGTCGGGAACATACAGGATAATTCAATTTACACAGCTTTTAGACGAATGTAAACATATTGCACGCAGCTGCAAATCTCCAGAGCACAGGGTCGTCAACCCCAAGCATGCTGGAATGGGATTTTGTGAATGTGATTGCACAAAGGAAGTGTAAATTAGACCAGGTATATGTTCTATTAAAAACAACGCATAATCTCTCCAAAGCCCCTTTGCAGTGAAAACACTTTTTCTAATTATGCAGCGGAAAGTACTGTCAAACTCCTTTTGAAACCCAATATACAGATATAACTAAATAGAAAAAAACTGTCCCACACTCTGAGTTAGAAAATGCATGGATATGAGGATGTTTGTGGCTCTACTGCTGTTACTGATGTGTCTGTGGTTGATGGTATCTTCAAATAAAAGGGCAGTTGTGTAAATTAATGTGTTTCCCTGTGGGGAGAGAGAGAGAGACTTTTTGCAGGAAAGTAATGATTTTAAAAGTAGTGATACCCCAGCCCAGAGAAAAGCCCTGTCAGAGTTTTAGAAAGCCTCCCTGACTCCACTAATCCTGCCTACGTACAGGGAAAAAGAGGAGAAGCCTCTCCTGTGATTAACTTCCTAATGAACATGCACAAAGACGGAGGGAGAACAGGAAAATAGGATAGAGGAACCGCTCGTTAGGCAGTCTGAATGACTGTCCCAAATGGCACCCTATTCCCTATATAGTGCACTACTTTAGACCAGGGCCCACAGGGCTCTGGTCAAAAGTATTCCAAATAGGGTGCCATTTGGGATGCACCCTGATATACTTTTGTTCAACCTTCCCAAGTTCTCTCACGTCACCCCGCTCCTCCGCTCTCTCCACTGGCTTCCAGTTGAAGCTCGCATCCGCTACAAGACCATGGTGCTTGCCTACGGAACTGTGAGGGGAACGGCACCTCCGTACCTTCAGGCTCTGATCAGGCCCTACACCCAAACAAGGGCACTGCGTTCATCCACCTCTGGCCTGCTCGCCTCCCTACCTCTGAGGAAGTACAGTTCCCGCTCAGCCCAGTCAAAACTGTTCGCTGCTCTGGCACCCCAATGGTGGAACAAACTCCCTCACGACGCCAGGTCAGCGGAGTCAATCACCACCTTCCGGAGACACCTGAAACCCCACCTCTTTAAGGAATACCTAGGATAGGATAAAGTAATCCTCCTAACCCCCCCCTCCCCCTTAAAAGAGTTAGATGCACTATTGTAAAGTGGTTGTTCCACTGGATATCATAAGGTGAATGCACCAATTTGTAAGTCGCTCTGGATAAGAGCGTCTGCTAAATGACTTAAATGTAAATGTAAATGTCCTTTAATGTTATGTGGATAATAAATTCTTCTTTAGCAAGAAACTCCCAGAAGAAGACAAATATTTGACTAGAGTATTAGCCCCAATAAAACAAGATGGCAGCCCAGCCCTAACTGGTGTAATAATCACTCCAATGTGTATCTCTGCCTCTTTCTTACAAGCTTCACAACACTCCATTGTGCTTTCGAATGTGTAATTAATAGATTAATACATCTCAACAGGACATCGGAAGAGAGAGGGAAAATCAAGCTTTACCACATCAGCACAGACATAGACAACAATATAATAACTTAATATGAATTTGCAGAACCCACAGATAACTGATTTTGTTATTCTTAATGTCTTTATAATTTAATAGAAACTCTGGATTCCATACAAATATATATATTTCTTGGCTTATATTGTTTTTTGGTGATTTTTGTTAGCACATTTTTGTGTTGCTAAAGTAGTTTGCATCAACAGGCTTTCCATTCAAACTCAATTGGGGTTATGCTCTTTTCTTCTGGTTGCTTGCTCAAACGCCCAATGCAGACATTTTTATCTCAATATCAAATCATTTCTGGGTAACAATTAAGTACCTTAGTGTGATTGTTTTCAATCAAAATGGTCAGAAATAAACAAATTGCTTCTTAGCAAGGGCGATTTATCAAGCAAGAATATTGCTCGGTCTGAGTGGGGAGGGCAAAACTGAAAACAAGCTGTTATTGGCAAAGATATTTTGAACTCTTTCTTATTGGTCTATTAACAGGCAGATATTCCAGGCGGTCTTTTCAAACAGCTCTTACACTAAAAGCCCACTGGGCACAGACATCAATTCAACATCTATTCCACATTGGTTCAACGTCATTTCATTGAAATTACATGGAAACAATGTGATTCAACCAGTGTGTGCCCAGGGGGAGGGCATTGTCATCAATTGCACAATTTCACAGTATTATTCCAACCTCATAGTGTGGAAATATAGATAAACACATGCAAATCTTGTTTTGGACTGCACTGGGCCTTTAATCCTTTTCCACAGTGCTTCACCCACAGTCTTCTGCCTTCTGCCTTCTGCCTCTTCTCTACAAAGCTCTGTGTTTGCTGACAATTGGCAGATCAGTTTTTATACTCTGTGTCATCAAAAGAAAATCAAACAGTAGGGTTGTTGCTTTTGATGTGAACAGATTAAACCATCAAAGATTTTAATTGTTGCTTAAACACTTTCAGATCTTTACTATTCCCTTTGCTGAGACTGGCTTCCATCTGTCTCCCAAACACTGCATGAGTAAGGTACACACACTTGCGTGCACACGCACACACGCAAACACACACATACACACACCAGGTATAGGGGTTTGAACATACTCTTGAATACTGACAAGCAGTATTCAGTTGTGTGTTGTAGAAAATGAGGAATGAGAGGACTTGTGTGTATCTGTGAGGGTCATGCTATTACAGACTGGCGAATTGCGGACGTGACTACCTTGTGCCTAGAGCCTGTCTAGGTGAATAGTTTACCTTGTAAAGCTAATGAGCCTGTGTCAGCAGAGAGAGGCGAGAGGTGAGTTTCCCATAAGGTTTCAGGCTCCTCTCTCTCTCCCTGTATATTAGCCGACCAAAATACCATTGATACTGATGAAGACCACAGCCGTATCCACCACCCCCTCTTCTACCTCCTTCTAAAATTAAAGTCAAAGTTGGATTTAAAAAGGCACAAGTTGCAGGAGTGGTTAGAAGCACCACAACTTCTCCTCTGTGCCAGTAATCTCTCTCTCTCTCTCTCACACACTCTGCTTCACAGTCAGCCTTGGCCCTGGCCTCAACCTCATCGCTTTTATCTTTCCTTTGTTGGAGTGGCTGCACTGAGACAGGGGTTCTCCCACCCTCTTCCACCATCCTCACCCCTTCCTTACCCCTCTTCCTCCTGCTTATGGCTCCGATAAAGATGATTGCCTCCTGGTAACCTCCCCCTGCCTCACCCCTTCACCACCTCACCTCTCTTTCCCTCCCTCCCTCCTTCCTTCCTTCCCTCTCTTTCTCTCTTTCTTTCTATCAGTCTCTCTCTTGTACCCTGGCTCTATGCTTAGCAAACATCAAAGGGACCTATCATACCCGATGGTTTAAATCTTTTAACAGGGAATAACAGCCAGAGAACATCCAGACCCCTGGTGTCCCATAGCCATGTCACTGTACCGTCTTCCCCCTGCTCCCCCTACTCCCTCCGTTGCAACGCCACCCTCTCCAGGGGAGAGCTTTCTGCTCCCTCCAACCGTGTGGAGAACTCTCTGGTTGATGCGTGTCTCTCTACTCCAGTTCTGCAGGACCATGAGGGGCCCAGGGTCCAGGCTATCTATGTGTTTCACTGTGATCAGGGGCCGGGCCAAATTCTGTTTGAAATGAGAATGAGCTAATTTTGATCAGCCTCCATCATCCTCCGTGGATACTGGGGGACGTCCCAGGTGTCACAGCATGCCAACGGTCATCATTAGAAAAAGCACGCCGCCTTCAAAAAAAAGGGAATGAGAGAAAAGCAAAGTAGGCAGGCGCGCCGCCACTGCGTCTGGTGGCAAAGTTTCTCTTAAATTTTTTCCTTTCAACTCCCTTTCCTCTCTCTTTGTTAAATTTATAAACATAAATGAAAAAAATGTACACAACCCACGTGGGCTCTCTCTTTTCTCCCAGGCTCTCTCCTTTCTCCCAGGCTCTCTCAGGCTCTCTCCTTTCTCCCAGGCTCTCTCCTTTCTCCCAGGCTCTCTCCTTTCTCCCAGGCTCTCTCCTTTCTCCCAGGCTCTCCCATGTCTCTCATGTTCTCTTTATCTAATGTTTTTCATTTTTTCTCTTCTTTCTGTTTCATTTGAACCCCTTCTTCCTGGCATCGTTTGGTTTGTATATAGTAAACAAACAAAATAGTGGCAGAAAATGAGGAGACGACCTAGCAAGAGATATTTCGAGGGGAAGGGAGTCTCTTTTCTGATTTAGAATTCAGAAGGATTCCATGATCAAAGGGAGCTCAATAAATCTCAGCTGTTCAAAGGGACTGGTATAAAACAAATGTGATGTGACCGAGAATAGAGGAGCTCTCATTATGAGAGCTAAAACAGATAAGGACAGGTAAGGAGAGGAAGACGAAACCAAGCTCTAATTCTCTCCCCCACTAAACAGACACGCATTTGTTAGCTTTCGCCTTGTTGTCGTCTGCATCTTCCCCTCACCCGCATTTTTGTTGCTTTTGATATTGATTAGGGAGGGAATAGAAAAGAAGGTACTGTATTTGGGAATTTCAGACAGAGACACAGCTAGGCTATAACCTGCTCTCTTTAGTCACAGCCAAGACTTGAGTTGACTGTTATTCTGTGCGGTGTGGTGCGTGAGCAGCATGGGGAGATAAGGAAGGAAGGTTGCTTCTGCACACAGGAGTCACTAGGAGCTAAACGTCTCTTATGGGGCTGTAGAGTAGTATGTCATCTCTGTGTTGTTCGACGATGAGGATTACTGTATCCATGTGAATTTAACACTGTCTAATCAAGAAGCGTGCGTGCGTGCGTGCGTGTGTTTGTGTTTGCCAATGTGTGTAGCCTAGGATATCACAATCCCCTTGCAGAAGAATGCTATATCAACACCTTGATAAACCTCCACCCGGCCTAAGCCATGTAATCCTTTATACAGTACATAATAACAAAATACATTATACACTGTGTGTATGGTCACACTCTGATGATAATCCAACCCATAATCTCAGGTAAAGCATAATGAAAAGTCTGACACTAGGATTATGTATCAAATGCACGCCGCCAGTCTGAGTATGGTCACACTCACACATGTAAAGCATGGAAATGCACTAGTATTGTATAAGAATACATGCTGGTCTGTTGTGAGAAATTCATTGTATGATAAAGGACACCTCTGGACCAACAGCAATTGTCCCATAGGAGAGGGATGTATCTGCTTATTTATGAAATAATCAGACAGAGAATGAAAGAGGACTAGGAAAAGAATAACACTACTATTCATAGACAAGGCTTGGAGTCTAGCCTCTTGTCGTGTGTGTCTATCGGATCAGTCCTCGTAGAGCTTAGAAGAGACAAGACTTGAAGGCTAGCCTCTTCTCATGTGTGTCTATCTGATCAGTCCTCGTAGAGCTTAGAAGAGACAAGACTTGAAGGCTAGCCTCTTCTCATGTGTGGCTATCTGATCAGTCCTCGTAGAGCTTAGAAGAGACAAGACTTGAAGGCTAGCCTCTTCTCATGTGTGTCTATCTGATCAGTCCTCGTAGAGCTTAGAAGAGACAAGACTTGAAGGCTAGCCTCTTGTCATGTGTGTCTAACTGATCAGTCCTCGTAGAGCTGGGAAAAGACAAGACTTGAAGGCTAGCCTCTTCTCATGTGTGTCTATCTGATCAGTCCTCGTAGAGCTTAGAAGAGACAAGACTTGAAGGCTAGCCTCTTCTCATGTGTGTCTATCGGATCAGTCCTCGTAGAGCTTAGAAGAGACAAGACTTGAAGGCTAGCCTCTTCTCATGTGTGTCTATCTGATCAGTCCTCGTAGAGCTTAGAAGAGACAAGACTTGAAGGCTAGCCTCTTCTCATGTGTGTCTATCTGATCAGTCCTCGTAGAGCTTAGAAGAGACAAGACTTGAAGGCTAGCCTCTTCTCATGTGTGTCTATCTGATCAGTCCTCGTAGAGCTGGGAAGAGACAAGACTTGAAGGCTAGCCTCTTGTCATGTGTGTCTATCGGATCAGTCCTCGTAGAGCTGGGAAGAGACAAGACTTGAAGGCTAGCCTCTTCTCATGTGTGTCTAACTGATCAGTCCTCGTAGAGCTGGGAAAAGACAAGACTTGAAGGCTAGCCTCTTCTCATGTGTGTCTATCGGATCAGGCCTGGTAGAGCTGGGAAGAGACAAGGCTTGGAGGATAATATCTTCTTATCTTTGACTATCTGATCAGTCCTGGTAGAGCTGGGAACAGGGAAAGAGGAAAAGGTCAGGTAAATATTGTATCAATTAATTTATTGTATAATGTGAGCAATCAAATTAATTAAGGGGACCACAGCTGTTGGAGGCCAAATGAGGACATACATTTTTCAGTGCTACCACTTCTCCATACTAAGATTTCACAATAAATATTTCTGCAGGTCTTGGATGAATTTTTCATGTCTGAGTGGAGAAGATGAAAGGAGAGTGTCGGGTGGAGGGATGCAGGGGACGGGTAGAGCCTGCCGCTCCTCTCCTCCGCTGCTCTGCTCGGCTGCTGAGCCTGACACACACCACAGAGCGGTGCCTCGCTACCAATCTTTATCGATGACATCAACGACATCCTCCCTGTGTTATTGCTTTAATTACCCAACGCTTTGTCTACATCCCAAATGGCACCCTATTCCCAATATAGTGCACTCATTATGAACAGAGCCCTATGCGAAAAGCAGCACACTTTATAGAGAATAGGGTGCCATACGGGACGCACTCTTTGTCAAGGGCCTCCACAGCGTCATTAGAGGCGGGGAAATGGAGAGGAAAGGAGGAAAGAAGGAATCGGGTTGGTTCATAGGTGATTAAGGTGCTTAAGGTGATTCTTGTAAGTTAGAAGCATTCACCTCCAATGTGAGTTCCTGTAGCCTAATAGTGAACAAATAGAGCAGTGATCTATGATACTGCTACTAGGCCCATCCTACCTAATTCCACTGCGGCAAACAATACTGGAAGCTCATGAGATAATGATGTCTCTCAGGTTGGAAAACACTATACTATACATTCTGACTTTTCCAGACAGTCTTTCAAATATTGGTGATGTACACATAAGTTACAGTATAACAGCACACAACAAATATTTCTCAAACTGTGATCCATCAACGTGATAGATGGTCAAAACTGATCTATCAATATTATTATATCGTCATATTTTATCTGCTCACAGACTGCGCTCCAGTTCTATATCAGGAAATACCGTTCCCTCCTCCATCCCATCCAGGGAAGAAGCAAAGCTAGCTAATTCAGGAGTAAACATCTGCCACAAGGGCAAGACAACAAGAAGTATATCCCAACTGGGACACATTCATCCCCCATACAATCTTTCAGGAGCTCTAACCATCTCCAACAGCTACCCACATGTCAAGGCTTGAAAACAACAACAACTAGCTCCACATTGAATATTTTTTCTCTATTCCCTGTTCTTTTAAGTGGTATAACCTGTATGTACTGCTTATTAATTCACTCCACAAGGCCACACCAGACCCTCTTGCTAATGGAGATCAATCTGTCTGTAAATCGCAGCGTGTCCCAGTGTCCCAATCCCAGCACCTTCACACAGAGACTCCCTGGAGAAGCAACATATCAATTAACACTTACTCTAGTTCATATTTATTAAATCCTCCTAAATAATAAGTAGGACATTATTCAACCTGCTTAAATGGAAGTCTGTCCCGAGAGAAAGAGGGAGAGAGTGAGAAAGAGAGAGAGAGAGCGAGAGAGTGAGAGCGAGAGAGAGAGAGAGAGAGAGAGTCACATGTAGTCCTTTCCTGTCACCTCAAGACGAACTAGACCGAAACCATACCTGTTTAATAATTTGTTTATTCTCAATGGTGCACTTTGCAAAGTTATTCTTCACGAGTGTACTGCCCTAATTTGGGTAAACATTTTGTAGGTTTATTTGTTTGTTTGTTTGGTGTGTTTTTTTGCTTCCTCAATCACATGGAAAAGCAGCTTAACTTAACCATTAGTTCCAGACACTCAACTCTTTGGTGAACCAATTGTTTCATTCCTTTATATTCTGGCCGATCAATGCGTTCACTTCAAAGATTTAGGAAGCGCCTGCGTCCACAGTGGATTGATCAGTTCTAATACAAGTCATTAACATACAACTTGTTTAACAAGTGTGGCCTCTGTACTGTATCTGTGAATCAAGTGATGCATCGATGAAGCCGGTACAGGATTGTCAATGTTTTTAAACGTTGAACTAAAGCTCCTCTCTACTGCAGAATGGATGGGATCAACCATCATCCACCATATAAATGCTCTCTTGCTTTCTCTCTTCTCCCTATTATATTCTATTCACTTCTCTCACTCTGACTCCCTCTCTCGCTTTCTCTCTCCCTTCTCTCTCTCTTTCTTTCTCTCTCCCTCCCCCTCTCTCTCTTTATTCAACGTTACCACTTAGCTTTAAGCCTGCACTAAGGCATGAGACCACTAGTATACTTTACTGATGATAAATTTATAAGGCAAACTGAGGGAAAAGTATTAAACAACCTTGTGAATAGCCGGGGTTCACTTTACCAAGGCATATCTTTTTCATCAACAAAAATAACTATTCGGAGGCAGTAAAACCATGCTTAGAAAGTAAAAGGCCATTTTAGCCAACCAGGCGAGTGGGTGGGGTAGAAACATAAAACAATCCAGGACTACGATAGCCTAGAACCCCCCTACACGCACGCAGACACACACAAGCACGCACGCACAAACACACACACACAGCTAAATCAAGCCTTTGAAAAACAGTGTCTTAAATAATTCAAGCTTTGGTGGGTTTGAATAGCTTTAGCATAGAAATATGCAATCTCCTGATACAGGATCAGTCCCAAAGGGGTCTCCTCTCCTCTCTTCTCCCCCCCTCTCCTCTCCTCTCCCTCTCCTCTCTTCTCCTCTCCTCTCCCCCCCTCTCCTCTCCTCTCCCTCTCCCTCTCCCTCCCTTTCCTCTCTTCCTTATGGACTGGAGTGTACCATTCCCTTATATCAATAACCTAAGATGTTCTTTGAGATGCACATACCTGCTGTATTATTAAATCACACAGACCTTGGCATTGTGAATTAGCATAATTGAGTACTTGGAAAAATATCAATATTTTTCTGCATATCGAGAGAGAAAAATAAAAATTTGCCTAAACTTCTGTGTACACTGCAAATCAATAAATGAAATACAAAGTTTTGCAGCAAAGCAATTATTGCCATTGACTAGCATCTTTACTGGGGTTGTAGACAAACACTGAGTGGTTAATATTTAAATATCTTTGCACCCTACAAACATTCATATTTCATCGGGTGTCTCATGCAGTTTATACTCAAAGCAAAGTGTTGGACTGCATAATTATTTCAGTTTAGCATTTTTTCCAACCTATTACTTCCTTAAATACAAGAATTTGAGTTATAGCTCCTTAGAGGGCTAATTTAAGAAAAGCATGCATTCATTAAAACAACCTTAGATTGAAAGAGGAGAAATCCCTAAATAAGCTGTTGGTTGAATATCAAGGATAATTTATTTCCTTCAAAGGAAACAGGAACAATTATTGGAGGAAGCAGTGGTTATTTTTCTCCCGGCTGGCTGTCTTGTAACTCTCTGAAGACAAGCAGGTATCTCTCTCTCTTTCCCTCTCTATTTCTTTTCCGGACGCCTCAAGAAAATAAAGCTTCCATCAATCAGAGTGTGAACCCAGGCTGCCCATGCCCCGAGCTCAGAGCAGAGGGAGAGTAAGGAGACTCACACACACACACACACACACACACACACACACACACACACACACACACACACACACACACACACACACACACACACACACACACACACACACACACACATTGTAAGACTACACAAATGAGACAGTTTTATCCCCAAGGTCATCTGTGGGAATTCGTTGCGATTAATAATAGTACTTACTAGTAGTCTAATAGTGTTCCATCAGATTAGATTAGCTAAATAGTATGATGTATGTACATTTTATAAGAGTTAGGCATATGTGAATATTAATGTGTCCCTCTGTGTTATTAAACAATATGGTTAATTTTCAGTCAGTTGTGTCTGCTGTGTTGTTCCATTCTTTTGTTGTGTTGTTCCATTATTTTGTTGTGTTGTGTGTGCCTATTCTTGATCTCTAAATCCAGCCTCTGGAATAATGAAATAAACATTTAACTGTTTAATATTTCAGAGCCAACTAGTAGTTAAGTGGAAGTGTTTTTCTGCCAGACCTTGTTTTTCGCCCCCCTCTCCTCTCTTCACAAATGCATTGTGTGCTGCGGCCAGGCTGATCCATCAATCTGTGTCTGACGGGAGAAAAAGCACTTTCCCAGGGTATGTTTTTTATTTGTGCCAGCGCTGCAGTTTCCGTGGCACCCGTGAGACCTCGTTGATGGACACTCTGGTCATCACAGGAGGAGAGCTGGGGGACTCCTCACAACCTTCTATACACCCCTCTACCTCAGCCCTATACACACACAGACATACACGGAAACATGCACATGTAAGCAGACACACACACATACCACACCTCTCCACCCAAGCCTCCAAAATTGCCTCTCTCTATCTCACCACCCACCTCATGTGTTCTACCACCACCTCCCATGTCCCAACAGTGTTGTAGACTCCCTGGTGACAACAATCACTACCCAAGTCCTCTCCAGTCCTCTCTTGTAGCTAACGTGCCGAGGTCATGAGAGACATAGCACGTGTCATTACAGAGCTCCAGTGAGTGTCATGATTAGCGCGTCATAAAAGCACGACAGTAAGGAGCATAATTAATAGTCATCAGAGAGCGATGACAGATCTAACAAGAACTAGGTCATTAAGGCTGGAAGTTCACTGCAATTCTAGGTAAGAGCAACAGTGAGGGTCAAATTGTAGTAAGGTTGAAAACCTATTTGTTTTCCCACAGACATGTACTTTATTGGAACTGATTAAATAATCTTTCCATACTGCAGTTATTCACATATTGGGAGGTGCATTGCTAGAGACATTACATTTAATTTGCAGTGTTTCCTTTAATGACTGTGATGCTTGGTTTGCACCGCAGTTGGAAAGAGGTAGCTAGGGGAGGATGGGGGTTGTGTGTGTGTATATGTGCTCAGAACAATTATGTTGCAGTAAATCTATTCAAATTGAAGTCTGCTCCAGTTTTACTCCGACAAACTGAGATTTGATTTCCAAAATGCTCGCTCGTCTCTTTATACACAAAGAAGCCAGTGGGGAGGGAGAGAGAGGTGGGGGGGAATAGAATGGGAGAGCGAGAGAGAGAGGGGTGGGGGGGAATGAGAGAGAGAGAGAGAGAGAGAGAGAGAGAGAGAGAGAGAGAGAGAGAGAGAGAGAGAGAGAGAGAGAGAGAGAGAGAGAGAGAGAGAGAGAGAGAGAGAGAGAGAGAGAGCAATCACTGGAGAGAAGTGAAGAGAGCTGGAAGGCAAATCTAGGTGATGCGTATGTTCTCTGAGCACCCCTGGGTCTATTCTGGGTACGTAGGATCTGACAAAGAGATCTGTACTGGGGGAGAAATCCTCCACTCTGCTAGAGCATGGAAAATTAAGCTCAGATAAAGATTCTCTCTTAAACATACTCCCTTCTCTCTTTTTTCTTCCCTTTTTCTCTCCTCCGCAGTGGCAGGAGAAATTACCCATTGTACTGTTTGATAAACCCAAACAGGCCTGGTCGTGCATCCCAAATAGCACCCTATTCCTTTTATAGTGCAGTACTTTTGACCAGGGCCCAGAGGGCTCTGGTCAAAAGTAGTGCACTATATAGGGAATAGGGTGCCATTTGGGTTAATCTGTCTAGTTGGTGTAGCGGTCCCAGTGCTGGTTGATAAGACCTCTAGGTGCTGGTTCAGTCCCAGTTTAGTCTCCCTCAGGTGTTTGTTCAAAGGGAACCTCTACTGAGCCTCCTGGGGGTGTTTAAGTCATCGCTATGAGAAGTATTTAGAGAGAAACTCAGAGCCTCAATTCAACTGTCACATCACATTAGGTCCCAAAAAACTCTGATTGAAAGGAATTACATTCTGACCAATCATGTAATTTTGACAAGCCCAAACCACCACCAATGACAAGTGGGACAAGGGGAAATTATTTTTTGCGCACATTTATTAGGATATGAAAAAACGCAACACTAAAGTGCATTAAATGAGATGATAAACTAGGATTATAGCTGTGATGGCTCTGTGAATTCCTGTGTTGATACCAAACACAGATTGAGGCAGAGCAAACAGTGTTTTCTTGAGGGGTAGATTCATGAATAATTTAACAAAGTCAGCGGAGGATACATCAATAAAGTGGTAATAAACCATTTGTGTGGAATTTCAAATTCAGAAATTGACATTGAGCAAACATCTTAGCAAGTCTTGTGCAAAATATGGCTCTCTGGTTCAAAATGCATATGATTATTATCTCGGGACAATATCAGCAGTGAAACCCTACTGACTAGTTGTAATATATTGTGATGTATTTGTTATTTTAAAACTCAATACATATATTGCAGGTATAGCAATGAGTGTTTGGAGTGATAAAATATGAAAATAATTACTTTGAATTGTTGTAATCAAATGAAATGTCAAAATAAAATGTATTAAAACAACATTATCTATTCACTACAAGCAATATAATATATATAATCTGATGAATCTCAAGAAGTAAGCTATATGTTGATTGTTCAGTCACTTTAAATCATGTATATATTATTAATAATGTGCTTTTTATTGTTACATTCACACCTGCACTGTTGGAGCTCGAGTTAAATTTCACCGTACTGCAAAATGTGCATGTGGCTAAATAAAAATCTGTCAGGAGTCAATCTAATGTTATGGTTTGAGCGTCCTCTAGCGGTAGATGTAGAACATAACATACATGAACTGTTAACTAGTACTGTGAAATGTTTAGGTCCACTATCCACAACAGAGAGCTCCAGGTTATTGTGATTATCTCAAATAGCAAATTATTTAATGATATGTACAATTTCCCTAATTGATTTTACTACCAAATATTTAACTCTGATTTACCACAGAAACCAGACAGTTTGGACAACGGTTAGGTGTTTGAGCATGCAACAAAAGAACTGGGGTTGCAGATCATATAGCCTACTAGATTTTCAGCCTGATGTCATAGACTAGAAGAAACATAATAAATTAAAATACGGGACACTGAAATTAGAATGATATGTTAAGTCTTGGTATGGTTACATAAGACAAATTGTTACTTAAGGCAAAAATGAAAGTAGGGTGGTTTGTCAGGGTGGGGCGCATAATGTGAACGTCTAGTAACCCAAAGTTTAAGAGTTTGAATCTCATGTATACATTTAGCATTTTAGCAAATTTTTAACTACTTACTACTTTTTAGCTACTTTGCAACTATTTAGCATGTTAGTTAACCCTTCCCCTAACCCTAATTACAACCTTTTAACCTAACTCCTTAACTCAACCATAACCTTAACCCTAACCCATAGCCAAGCTAACGTAAGCCAGCTAGCTAAAGGTAGCTAGAATTCATAACATATCATACGGTTTCCTAATTGGTAATATATTGCAACATATCATAATAAATGGATAGTCTCAGATGTAATATTCAGAATAATATGAAATGCTCTGAGACCAGGTTGAGACTTCAGATCAGGCCTAATCAGGCCTCTGTTAACCAGGAAATAAAATCTCACGTAATTTGATCAGCTATATGCAGAATCTGCCCACGGGAGATTACATCAAGCCCTATGACTAATAACGCTGGGTGTTTTATGGTGTGCATAAATCATTTTGAGGGTGTTCAAATTTAAGAAACAGCAGAACACGTTTGATTTTTTAATTATTATTATTTTTTAACATCTACAGCTCACCCTTTTTGGACTAAAACCGTTTATTATTGTTCTCTCTGTTTCCCTCACTGTTGCAGTTGATGTCTTGTTCTGACCTTCTGTGAGGCAGCAGGCATGTGGATAAATTAAAGAAGTCCATTGTCAAGGCCTGTGTAGCTCAAATCAAAACTCCATTATTGATTTTACCTCCAGGGGAACCCAGGGCTCCGACCTGGACTCAGGCTAATCTGAGACTCTCAAATTAGTATGATGGGAGACATAGCCTACCTCAGGACCCAAACCCTAATTTATCCCGTGTCATGCAGGGGGCAACACACAGCCCAAATTTAGATTGATAAATACACTACATGATCAAAAGCATGTGGACACCCCTTCAAATTAGTGTATTTAGTTATTTCAGCCAAACCCGACGCTGACAGGTGTATCAAATCGAGCAAACAGCCATGCAATCTCCATAGCAAAAACATTGGCAGTAGAATGGCCCGTACTGAAGAACTCAACGACTTTTAATGTGGCATAGAAGGGAACCTTTCCAACAAGTCAGTTCGTCAAATTTCAACCCTGCTAAAGCTGGCCCAGTCAACTGTAGGTTCAGTTGCCTCTGGAAATAACATCAGCACAATAACTGTTCGTCGGGAGCTTCTTGAAATGGGTTTCCATGGCCGAGCAGCCGCACACAAGCCTAAGATCACCATGCACAATGCCAAGCGTCAGCTGGAGTGTTGTAAAGGTCACCACCATTGGACTCTGGAGCAGTAAAAATGCATTCTCTGGAGTTTTGAATCACACTTCACCATCTGGCAGTCCGACGGATGAATCTGAGTTTGGCGGATGCCAGTAGAACGCTACCTGCCTGAATGCATAGTGCCAAGTTTTGTGGAGGAGGAACAATGGTCTTGGGCAGTTTTTCATGGTTCGTGCTAGGCCCCTTAGCTCCAGTGAAGGGAAATCTTAACACTACAGAATTCAATGACATTCTAGACAATTTTATGCTTCCAACTTTGTGGCAACAGTTTGGGGAAGGCCCTTTCCTGTTACAGCATGACAATGCCCCCGTACACAAAGCAAGGTCCATGCAGAAATGGTTTGTCGAGATTGATGTGGAAGAACTTGACTGGCCTGCACAGAGCCCTGACCTCAACCCCATCGAACACCTTTGGGATGAATTGAAATGCCGACTGCGAGCCAGGCCTAATTGCCCAACATCCATGCCCTACCTTACTAATGCTCTAGTGGCTGAATGGAAGCAAGTCCCGCCAGCAATGTTCCAACATCTAGTGGAAAGCCTTCCCAGAAGAGTGGAGGCTGTTATAGCAGCAAAGGGGGGACCAACTCCATATTAATGCCCACGGTTTTGGAAAGAGATGTTCGACGAGCAGGTGTCCAAATACTTTTGGTCATGTAGTGTACTTCAATAGCAGTGAACCCCTGAAAGTCAAGGTCTGCACCACAGGGGAGAGAAGAGAAGAGAGAGGGGATACATCTCCCAATCTGGGGGTAATGGCTACATCCCACATGGCACCCTATTCTCTACATAGTGCACTATCTATGGACTCTGGTCAAAAGTAGTGTACAATATATAGGGGATAGGGTGCTCTTTGGGAGAGACAGTGTTGGAAGCTACACTGAAAAAACTTTACCAAGCTACTAATTACTTCACACTCAAAGAAGTTAAGATACGCTAAAGCTACGCCTACGAAAAGTAACATTTATTTAACTAAAGTTGCTTTTAAAAAGTTGTTCACTACATCCAAACTACCTCATGAAATAGTATCATACAGTTGAAGTCGGAAGTTTACATACACTTAGGTTGGAGTCATTAAAACTCGTTTTTCAACCACTCCACAACTGTTTTGTTAACAAATTATAGTTTTGGCAAGTCGGTTAGGACATATACTTTTTGCATGACACAAGTAATACTTCCAACAATTGTTTACAGACAGATTATTTCACTTATAATTCACTGTATCACATTCCACTGGGTCAGAAGATTACATACACTAAGTTGAATGTGCCTTGGAAAATTACAGAAAATGATGCCATGGCTTTAGAAGCTTCTGATAGGCTAATTGACATCATTTGAGTCAATTGGAGGTGTACCTTCAAACTCAGTGCCTCTTTGCTTGACATCATGGGAAAATCAAAAGAAATCAGCCAAGACCTCAGAAAAAAAATTGTAGACCTCCACAAGTCTGGTTCATCCTTGGGAGCAATTTCCAAACACCTGAAGGTACCACGTTCATCTGTACAAACAATAGTACGCAAGTATTAACACCAGCCGCCATACAGCTCAGGAAGGAGACGTGTTGTCTCCTAGAGATGAACGTACTTTGGTGCGAAAAGTGCAAATCAATCCCAGAACAACAGCAAAGGACCTTGTGAAGGTGCTGGGGGAAACAGGTACAAAAGTATCTATATCCACAGTAAAATGAGTCCTATATCGACATAACCTGAAAGGCAGCTCAGCAAGGAAGAAGCCACTGCTCCAAAACCGCCATAAAAAAGCCAGACCACGGTTTGCAGCTGCACATGGGCACAAAGATCGTACTTTTTGGAGAATTGTCCTCTGGTCTGATGAAACAAAAATATAACTGTTTGGCCATAATGACCATCGTTATGTTTGGAGGAAAAAGGGGGAGGCTTGCAAGCCGAGAACAACATCCCAACCATGAAGCACGGGGGTGGCAGCATCATGTTGTGGGGGTGCTTTGCTGCAGAAGGGACTGGTGCACTTCACAAAATAGACGCATCATGAGGAAGGAAAATTATGTGGATAAATTGAAGCAACATCTCAAGACATCAGTCAGGAAGTTAAAGCTTGGTCAAAAATGGGTCTTCCAAATGGACAATGACCCCAAGCATGCTTCCAAAGTTGTGGAAAAATGGCTTAAGGACAACAAAGTCAAGCTATTGGAGTGGCCATCACAAAGCCCTGACCTCAATCCTATAGAAAATTTGTGGGCAGAACTGAAAAAGCATGTGCGAGCAAGGAGGCCTACAAACCTGACTAGGTTACACGATCTCTGTCAAGAGGAATGGGCCAAACTTCACCCAACTTATTGTGGGAAGCTTGTGGAAGGCTACCCGAAACATTTGACCCAAGTTAAACAATTTAAAGTCAATGCTACCAAATACTAATTGAGTGGATGTAAACTTCTGACCCGCTGGGAATGTGATCTGAAATCTGAAATCAATCATTGTCTCTACTATTATTCTGACATTTCACATTCTTAAAATAAAGTGGTGATCCTAACTGACCTAAGACAGGGAATTTTTACTTCGATTAAATTTCAGGAATTGTGAAAAACTGAGTTTAAATGTATTTGGCTAAGGTGCATGTAAACTTCAGACTTCAACTGTATGTAAATCTGAAATGTTGGGGCGGACTATTAATTTGCAAGAACAGATCAAATAAAATAAAATAAAATTGTATTGGTCACATACACATGGTTAGCAGATGTCATTGCGAGTGTAGCGAAATGCTTATGCTTCTTGATCTGACAGTGCAGCAGTATCTAACAGGTAATATCTAACAATTCCACAACAAAACCTAATATCTAACAAATTCCACAACAAACCTAATACACACAATCTAGTAAAGGAATGGGATGAGAATATATAAGTATAACATATATTGATGAGCAGTGACAGAGTGGCTAAGATGCAGTAGATAGTGAAGAATAGACAGTGAAGGATACAGTATACAGCATAAACATATGAGAAGAGTAATGTGAGATATGTAAACATTTGAAGTGGTATTGTTAAAGTGACTAGTGTTCCATTCATTCAAGTGGCCAATGATATTGAGTCCGTAGGTAGGCAGCCACCTCTCTGTACTAGTGGTGGCTGTTTAACAATCTGATGGCCTTGAGATAAAAGCTGTTTTTCAATCTCTCTGTCCCAGCTTTGATGCACCTGTACTGACCTCGCCTTCTGGATGGAAGCGGGGTGAACAGGTAGTGGCTCGGGTGGTTATTGTCCTTGATGATCTTTTTTGCCTTCCTGTGACATCAGGTGTTCTAAGTGTCCTGGAGGGCAGGTAGTTTGCCCCTGGTGATGAGTTGTGCAGACCTCACCACCCTCTGGTGAGCCCTGCGGTTGTGGGCAGTGCAGTTACTGTACCAGGCAGTGATACAGCCCGACAGGATGCTCTCAATTGTGCACCTGTAAAAGTTAGTGAGGGTTTTTGGTGACAAGCCAAATTTTTTCAGCCTCCTGAGGTTGAAGAGGCACTGTTGTGCACTGTTGTGCCTTCTTCACCACACTGTCTGTGTGCGTGAACCATTTCAGTTCGTCAGTGATATGTACACGAGGAACTTAAAACTTTCCACCTTCTCCACTGCTGTCCCATCGATGTGGATAGGGGGATGCTCCCTTTGCTGTTTCCTGAAGTCCACGATCATCTCTTTTGTTTTGCTGACATTGAGTAAGAGGTTATTTTCCTGACACAACACTTAGAGGGCCCTCACCTCCTCCCTGTAGGCTGTCTCGTCATTGTTGGTGATCAAGCCTACCACTGTAGTGTCGTCTGTAATCTTGATGATTGAGTTGGAGGCGTGTAAGACCACACAGTCATGGGTGAACAGGAAGTACAGGAGAGGGCTGAGAATGCACCCTTGTGTGGCCCCAGTGTTGAGGATCAGCAGAGTGGAGATGTTGTTTTCTCCCTTCACCACCTGGGAGTGGCACATCAGGAAGTCCAGGACCCAGTTGCACAGGGGGGGTCGAGACCCAGGGCCTCAAGATTAATGATGAGTTTGGAGGGTACTATGGTGTTGAATGCTGAGCTGTAGTCAATGAACAGCATTCTTACATAGGTATTCCTCTTGTCCAGATGGGATAGGGCAATGTGCAGTGTGATGGCGATTGCATCGTCTGTGGACCTATTGGGGCGGTAAGCAAATTGGAGTGGGTTTAGGGTGACAGGTAGGGTGAAGGTGATATGATCCTTGACTAGTCTCTCAAAGCACTTCATGATGACAGAAGTGAGTGCTACGGGGCAATAGTCATTTACTTCAGTTACCTTAGCTTTCTTGGGAACAGGAACAATAGTGGCCATCTTGACTTATGTGGGGACAGCAGACTGGGATAGGGATTGATTGAATATGTCTGTCAACACACCAGCCAGCTGGTCTGTGCATGCTATGAGGACACAGCTAGGGATGCCGTCTGGGCCGGCAGCCTTGCGAGGGTTAACACGTTTAAATGTTTTACTCACGTCGGCTACGGAGAAGGAGAGCCCACAATCTTTGGTAGCGGGCCGTGTCAGTGGCACTGTGTTGTCCTCAAAGCGCGCAAAGACGCTGTTTAATATGTCTGGGAGCAAGACATCGATGTCCGCGACGGGGCTGGTTTTCTTTTTGTAATCTGTGATTGTCTGTGGACCCTGCCACATATCTTGTGTTTTAGCCGTTGAATTGCAACTTCACTTTGTCTCTATACTGACACTTTGCTTGTTTGATTGCTTTACGGTGTCACGCGGGACTAGGCTGGTGAGGAAGGAATCAGGTGCAGAGAGTTCCACAGGGAAAAAAGGTGCACTTATACGGCACACAGAAAAAACCACAAGCCCAAACACAGGGTATGGTTAAATAAATTGGACCACCCAAAACACAGGGTGCCAGGTCCAGAACATAAACACCTCTACCTTACACACACGTAACACAAAACACTCCCGCACAAAACAAGGGCGGGGACACATAATATAAATAAGGAAGCTCATCAAACACATACAACAGGACACAGGTGAAACTAATAAGACACAACCAACAGACAATGAAAAAGGGATCGGTGGCGGCTAGTAGGCCGGTGACGACGACCGCTGAGCACCGCCCGAACAGGCAGGGGAACAAACTTCGGCAGAAGTCGTGACATACGGAGGGAATAACTACACTGTTTGTATACGGTCATGTTTCCATTAAATGTGGTGGTATGTGCTTTCAGTTTTGCGCGAATGCTGCCATCAATCCACGGTTTCTGGTTAGTGAAGGTTTTAATATTCACAGTGGTTACAACATCTCCTATACACTTCCTTATAAATTCGCTCACCGAGTTAGCGTACAGTGGGGCAAAAAAGTATTTAGTCAGCCACCAATTGTGCAAGTTCAATTTTCATCATAGGTACACTTCAACTATGACAGACAAAATGAGGGGAAAAAATCCAGAAAATCACATTGTAGGATTTTAAATTAATTTATTTGCAAATTATGGTGGAAAATAAGTATTTGGTCACCTACAAACAAGCAAGATTTCTGGCTCTCACAGACCTGTAACTTCTTCTTTAAGAGGCTCCTCTGTCCTCCACTCGTTACCTGTATTAATGGCACCTGTTTGAACTTGTTATCAGTATAAAAGACTCCTGTCCACAACCTCAAACAGTCACACTCCAAACTCCACTATGGCCAAGACCAAAGAGCTGTCAAAGGACACCAGAAACAAAATTGTAGACCTGCACCAGGCTGGGAAGACTGAATCTGCAATAGGTAAGCAGCTTGGTTTGAAGAAATCAACTGTGGGAGCAATTATTAGGAAATGAAAGACATACACGACCACTGATACTCTCCCTCGATCTGGGGCTCCACGCAAGATCTCACCCCGTGGGGTCAAAATGATCACAAGAACGGTGAGCAAAAATCCCAGAACCACACGGTGGTACCTAGTGAATGACCTGCAGAGAGCTGGGACCAAAGTAACAAAGCCTACCATCAGTAACACACTACGCCGCCAGGGACTCAAATCCTGCAGTGCCAGACGTGTCCTCCTGCTTAAGCCAGTACATGTCCAGGCCCGTCTGAAGTTTGCTAGAGAGCATTTGGATGATCCAGAAGAAGATTGGGAGAATGTCATATGGTCAGATGAAACCAAAATAGAACTTTTTGGTAAAAACTCTACTCGTCGTGTTAGGAGGACAAAGCATGGTGAGTTGCATCCAAAGATCACCATACCTACTGTGAAGCATGGGGGTGGAAACATCATGCTTTGGGGCTGTTTTTCTGCAAAGGGACCAGGACGACTGATCCGTGTAAAGGACAGAATGAATGGCGCCATGTATCGTGAGATTTTGAGTGAAAACCTCCTTCCATCAGCAAGGGCATTGAAGATGAAACGTGGCTGGGTCTTACAGCATGACAATGATCCCAAACACACCGTCCGGGCAACGAAGGAGTGGCTTCGTAAGAAGCATTTCAAGGTCCTGGAGTGGCCTAGCCAGTCTCCAGATCTCAACCCCATAGAAAATCTTTGGAGGGAGTTGAAAGTCCGTGTTGCCCAGCAACAGCCCCAAAACATCACTGCTCTAGAGGAGATCTGCATGGAGGAATGGGCCAAAATACCAGCAACAGTGTGTGAAAACCTTGTGAAGAATTACAGAAAACGTTTGACCTCTGTCATTAACAAAGGGTATATAACAAAGTATTGAGATAAACTTTTGTCATTGACCAAATACTTATTTTCCACCATAATTTGCAAATTAATTAATTAAAAATCCTACAATGTGATTTTCTGGATTTTCTTTTCTCATTTTGTCTGTCATAGTTGAAGTGTATCTATGATGAAAATTACAGGCCTCTCTCATCTTTTTAAGTGGGAGAACTTGCACAATTGGTGGCTGACTAAATACTTTTTTGCCCCACTGTATAAGTCAATGTTATTGTCTGAGGCTACCAGGAACATATCCCAGTCCACGTGATCGAAGCAATCTTGAAGCGTGGAATTAGATTGGTCAGACCAGCGTTGGATAGACCAAAGCACGGGCGCTTCCTGTTTTAGTTTCTGCCTATAGGAGGTGAGCAACAAGATGGAGTCATGGTCAGATTTGCCAAAAGGAGGGTGAGGGAGGGCCTTGTATGCATCGTGGAAGTTAGAGTAGCAGTGGTCAAGTGTGTTACTCACTCACGTACTGCAATCGATATGCTGATAGAATTTAGGTAGCCTTGTTCTTAGATTAGCTTTGTTAAAATCCCCAGCTACAATAAATTCAACCTCAGGATATATGGTTTCCAGTTTGCATAAAGTCCAGCGAAGTTCCTTGATGGCCGTCTTGGTATCCGCTTGCGGGGTGATATACACAGCTGTGACGATAACCGAGGAGAGTTCTCGTGGGAGATAATACGGTCGGCATTTGATTGTGAGGAATTTTATGTCTGGTGACAAAAAGCACTTGAGTTCTTGTATGTTGTTCCAATTACACCATGAGGTGTTAATCATGAAACATACACCCCCGCCCTTCTTCTTACCAGAGAGATGCTTGTTCCTGTCGGCGCGATGGCTGTACGGACTCCGACAGCATGTCCACAGCAAGCCATGTCTCTGTGAAACAGAGTATGTTACAATCCCGGATATCTCTTGGGAAAGCAACAGTTGCCCTAATTTCGTCGACTTTGTTAACTAGGGATTAGACATTAGCGAGTAATATACTCGGAAGCGGTGGGTGGTATGCGCGCATCCGATGCCTCACTAGAAGACCGCTCCAGCACCCTCTCCTCCTCCGGCGTTGTTTTGGGTCAGCCTCTGGAAAAAGTTCAATTGCCCTGGGAGGTGCAGACAAAGGATCCGCTGTGGGAAAGTCGTATTCCTGGTCGTAGTGCTGGTTGTGCTGGTAAGTTGATGTCTCTCTGATATCCAATAGTTCTTCCCGGCTGTATGTAAAGTTTTTCTGGGCTAACAATGTAAGAAATAATACATAAAAAACGAAATACTGCACAGTTTCCTAAGGACTTGAAGCGAAGCTGCCATCTCTATCGGCGCCATCTTGTCATCCCTTTGGGGCCATGTAAACAAAATTAAAATTAAAAAAGTAAATATGCCTATAATACAAAAATTATGTTTAAATGAGAATTACGCCATTCTGAGAAAAAAAGGAAATTGTTGCCTCCTTCACCCATATTTTCGCAAAGAAAGTAGTTTCAGTAGTTACCTATACCACTACATGCTAAAGAAATTATTAACTACTGATTAGAATTGAGTTGAGCTACCACCAAGCTACTGCAAAATGTAGATCAATTACTAGTTGAGCTACATGTAGTTCACTACTCCCCAACACTGCAAAGAGATGAAGTGCTCTGAGTCTGTCACTGAACCCACCTCGCAAAAGGAAGGGGCGGCTCTCCCCAAAAATGTACAGTTATTAGACAACAGCACCCTGGTCTGTCTGCTAGTCCCCACAAACTCCTAAACCATGTGTACTAACTAGACAGACAGAGGCCAAAGAGGCAGCCAGATTATATCAGGACATCTGTCACTTTACAGCCACAGTCTCCTTAATAAGTGACACGGCTACCCATGATGCCCCTGGGCACGCAATCGGAAGACGAGGAGTGAGGGAGTGGGTGGTTAGCAGTGACTAGGGGCATTGACAGGGCGACACAGCTGTCAAAGTCATCCGATGCCCTTTTTCTAAAACAAGCTGTCCCAATTATAGCCAATCAGGACGATCTTTGGCCCTAAACTATCAGGCGCTTTGGCCAGGAAGGCAGCAGACTGGAGACATCAAAGCTGCCAACCAACATACCGCGGGTGCCCATGGTGCCCATGCGAGGTTCACACTGCGGTAATTAGTAGACTTCATAGAGAGTAGATAGTGTGTTCCAAATGGCACCCTATTCCTTTTTTAAGGCACGACTTTTGGCCATGGCTCATAGGGTTCTGGTCAAAAGTAGTGCACTATAAAGGGAATAGGATGCCATTTAGGAAGTAGCTAGAGAGTTTCATCACTAAATGTTTTCAAATTACTCTACGTCTTAATTTGTAGGGGAAAGAGGGAAGGTGAAGGGGATAGGGGTTCGCACAGAGGGGGGGAGAAAGATGCCCTACAGAAATCATTAAAACATAATTTTAATCAAAGTGCTATCGCTGGAGATCTACTCCCTGTATCTCCGGGCAGAGATGACGTAACAGGTCATACACTCATCCAAATTCCCCTTCACAACCAAGCCATCACTCTAGCTTCTCCCTTTATAGTGCACTACTTTGACCAGGGTCCATAGTACAATAAAGGGAATAGTGTGCTATAGTATTTGGGACTCAAACAAAATACACTACTACATATTATCACACTTCCTGTTAACAGCCTAGTCCTAGACTAAAAACACCTGCTCAATGGAGAATCTGCATAGAAATAGTTTTTAGTCTAGGACTAGTATTAACCTGTGTCCCGGAAACTCCACATGTAAAAGCCCCATGACATAAAACCACTACATTCTCGTATTCCTCACTGTTCAGGTCAAATAGGTGTGCAACCACAGACCCTGTCCAATCACATTCCACACTGAGCAGTCAGTGATTCCTCCATGCATACCATGTCATTAAAACAATAACATGGTTTCCTTGTTGGACATGTCAACCTCTGTAGACCTATTAGACTGCCGAGCCACAGTTTGGGCTGCCAGTAAACCTTAAAGTACCCTTTAACACTGGACATGCTGTCTCTGTCCCCAGGCCACACAGGATGAGTTGAAGGCCATCGGTATGGTCAACGACCACCTCACAAATGGACAACATGGCAGGAGTCTTCCATGATGGAAGAGTACATTGAATGTTTGTGACCAAGGACAAGGTTATTCCTATTCTTTGATTTCAAGGAAATAATGGGCTGGACTCTAGGCAGTGTGTTTCCCTGGTCAACCTGATAGGAGAGGAGTCATAACAAACACACTGTCAGTCTAGGTCAAAGTCATCTGCCTACCAGAGGAGGCTGGTAGGAGGAGCTATAGGAGGAATGGAATAAATGGAACGGTATCAAACACAAACATATGAAAACCAATGTTTGACTCCATTACATTTATTCCATTCCAGCCATTATAATGAGTCTGTCATCCTATAGCTCCTCCCACCCATATTTAACACTTCACCATAACCTGTATCAAGTTGTATAGTATATTTGCGACAAATTTTCATGCAAATATTCTAAATTCTGCATAAAACAATATGTGCATTCCCCCCCCCCCCCTCGAGATGTTTTCCATCAAACTGACTTTATGCGGATAAAAGACTGTGCATGCTGACGTAGAGCACATAAAAATAACTTTTGCCATTAAATTCCCATGTACCGAATGAAAAATACAAGTTAAATGGGTTTTGATCGTATTTTCAACTCTACTGATGGTTTTGTCACAAAAACTGTTGCGTTGCATTATATAGAAAATGGGCCCACTCTGATCTTGGCACATGCGCTCTAGCGAACATCTCGCAGATACAATGCGGGTTGGCGACCTACATTATGAGATTAGACCCTCTACACACATCAACAACAGTCACCCATGAAGCATCGTTACCCATCGCTCCACAAAGGCCGCGGCCCTTGCAGAGCAAGGGGAACCACTACTTCAAGGTCTCAAAGCGAGTGACGTAACCGATTGAAACGCTATTAGCGCGCACAACCGCTAACTAGCTAGCCATTTCACATCCGTTACACTCACCCCCCTTTCGACCTCCTCCTTTTCCGCAGCAACCAGTGATCCGGGTCACGGCACCAATGTAACAGTTTAACTTTAGTCCGTCCCCTCGCCCCGGGCGCGAACCAGGGACCCTCTGCACACATCAACAACAGTCACCCATGAAGCATCGTTACCCATCGCTCCACAAAGGCCGCGGCCCTTGCAGAGCAAGGGGAACCACTACTTCAAGGTCTCAAAGCGAGTGACGTAACCGATTGAAACGCTATTAGCGCGCACCACCGCTAACTAGCTAGTCATTTCACATCCGTTACACTGGCACAGTGGACGAGTCATAATACCCATAAAACCTAGCGGTAAAACCCGGTAATGGTTCCAATCGTTTTCTTCCCATTCATTTTCGCATCTCGAATTTTAGAAGTACTTCATATAAAGTCTGTGTTTCATGTAGGCTTAACCGGGCGTGGCGTTTTGATAGCCATGTAATTCTCTCAGACAAGGTGAGTTTTGTACAGTATGTAGACTTTGGTGTCTATTTCAGACCTTATGGCATTTTTCAAGGATGAGCATAAGAACATTAAAGAGGAGAAGACCACTATAAGTCTGGCCATGTGGAAAAGTGCAGCTATAGTGAGGGGCAACTGACCAGTTTGGTCAGGGCCAGAATGAGGGATAAAGTTTATCCTGTGTCGGAGAGTGTAGCTATTAAGTTAAGTTTGAGCATCTTAGCAATACAATGCTTTCTAATCAGCTGTCAACATTCTACAAGGAAAGAGCCACTTAATAAATTATACTGTATAATCATTAATCAGATTACCCCAAATACCAGACTTCAATGAGTGATAACTCAGTTCTAGAATTTTGTCATTGATAATAATTAATCTAAAAATCTATTGACATTCAGAATTGACTTTGTTTAGACATCCAGCCTGTATTGTAGTTTCATGACCAGAGACAAATCTTCAAAGGCACAGTATTTATTCAATGTGCTACATGCATTCCCAAGTTATCAATTACAAGTTTATGGAAAAACTGCACTTATCCTCATGTGAAAATGACAGTTTATTAAATATTCTATAGCTGTAATGTCATCAATCAAATCAAACTTTATTTATATAGCACATTTCTTAGAACGAATGCATTTCAAGGTGTTTACAGTCGTTGGATGGAGTGTTGTCTGTAAAGTGGGGCACAGATAACAATAAGGACATCAAGGCATTAAAAATGGCTACAGGGAAGGATGTGCAGTGGTCAGGGCTTTAAGTCACAGGGTCTGGGATCCTGAGTGCACTGGATCAGCGTTCTCGTCTTGCCTCCTGTCAGTACCTGTTTTCAGGGAAGCCAATGGTCAAAAAATATTCCACATAGTTCATACAAACACAGTAGGCTCCCAGAATAGGTTATGTTAGATTGCTCAAAGCAGCCAACTAAAGTCATGTTGTTAAAATTATCATGGGCACATTGGGAATTTATATCTGTGATGTTCAAATAATTTCTTACACCGTGTGTTTTACCTCCTGAAGGCCCCAGTCATCCCTGCCTGTACCTAAGTTCAATCACAAAAGCTGGTCTGAGTGCATCTCCTCACAATTTCATTCAGTAGTACAACACAATTCACATTTTATTTTATCATGGGCATAATATGAATTTATGTATGTGATGTTTAAATTATTTCTTTGTTGTGTGGAGATTCCTTTTATAGTAAATGTAGGGACGGTTTTCTTTTCCAATGGAAAATGGAAGCTGCCTGTGTATTTGCATTAATTAAAGTAGTTAGCAGATGCATCCGCTTAACTCATTTTGACCTTATACCAGGTCATTTTCAAATGTCATAGCACAGCATCATGCCACTTCTTCTCAAACTATACTATTTAGCCAGGCAAATTTGTAGATATATCTGCACAGTATGTATGTTAGCCAACTAACCAGCCAGTTTAAGTGGAATGATTAACTCAAATCAAAACAACTGACAACATTTAAATGACATTTCAAATTAACTGCCAACAAGAAAGCAAAAGGCTCCTTTGCCCATGAGTATTTTTTGTTTTTCCTCTGGGTATAATAAGTTTAAAAAATGATCTCTCTCGCTCTCTGTATCTCTCCCTCATGCGAGAGAGAGAGAGAGAGACAGACAGATAATTTCTTAACTTATTATACCCAGAGGAAAAACAAAAAATACTCATGGGCGAAGGAGCAACAGCTCCTCTTGCAGCCAAATAAGTATTTTCCTGCCATAGCCTGAGGGACACTTAATAACAACATCTGCATTGTAAGCAGTAACTTACTTATTATTGTTGTTATTACTATTATTGTTATTATTGTGATTATTACAAATAGTAGTAGTATGGGTAGTAGGGGTGATGGAAATTATAATAATTTTATGATGGTGGTGGTAGTAGTAGTAGTAGCAATGATGATGGTAGTTGTAGCACTAATGTAATGGTGAGGGTGACAGTTAGTTATAGTTTCATTGTCCATGTTTAGCCTTTTATATTTATTATATTTCTACTATTGACTGTTACCCTTTTATTGTTGTTATTTAAAAAAAATTGTATTATTATTTACTACCATTTTATATCATTATTATTCATTATTTTATTACGATGTATATTGTATACATTGTTGATTTGGCAATATTGACGCAATGTTTTTCATGCCATTGAAGCAGCTTGAATTTGAGGAATTATCTGGAATGTTCAACTAGATGATCAGAACAGTCTAGGGTACTATTTGCCCGAAGAGGAGAATTATTGTGATGAGTTAAATGACTGTACTTCTAATTCTAATTCTCAAGAGGAAAGTTATAACCCTCAGCCTTGAGGTTACTGAGGAGGACCAACAGTGATAGGGGGATTGTCTGAAAGGGAATGACATGCAGGGATGTAGGATTTTGGGCACAGCCCAGCAGACCACGATTTCTACATTCAGGTCCTAAATGTTTGCAGTGTCAGGCTAGTTTGGCACATTTTATACTAGCCCAGTCTGTAAAGTACTAGACTCGGGCTAGCTTAATTTCCATCCCTGCTGACATGTATAATTGACTTCACAGGTCATTTGATTAGTATTGTACAAAAGACGCACTTGTGGAACAAAACTGTTTGTGTAAAACATTGAGTCCACAAGTCCTTTGTGAGCTAGCTGGCCAGCTAGTTAATGTTAGCTCACAGTTCATGTAGTACATTTTCCACGAGGTGACATGCTAGCTAATGTTAGCCCACTAGGGCAGGAATATTTAGCTAACGGTTACGTGAGCTCATCGCTCGTATAGTCAGACTTTTCAGACCCCACAGGTGGTGACATGCTAACTAGTCCACGAGGGAAAGGATATTCAACGTTAGCCATTTAGTGCTAATTGCTAGCATGTCACCGCCTGTAGGGAAAGTCCGTCTACGCTACGGTGAGAAACTGTCAGGGTTGGGGAGTAACGTATTACATGTAAGGGATTACAAATCTGTTACTGTAATCCATTAGGTTACCAGCACAAATATTGTAATAACGCTAGATGATTACTTCGAGGATTACTTTTACATTCAGAAAGGAGGTTAGCGAAAAAAATCTTTAACACTTAATATTCAAATCAGCATTGAAAAATTGTGCAAATTTACATTTGTTCCACCTGAGCGAGTTTGACCAGATGTCAGAGACCACTATACCAAATGGGGTTGATGGATCGTGGGAAAAGAGCAGGAATAGGCTGTTGTAGGGTACAGTCCAACTGCTGTCGGTTCCAAAGATTATCCAATTTGAATAAACGCTTGGAGGTAAGGATGACAGCAGTGGTGTAACCTACTGCGATACAGATATCGCTTATTATTATCTACATAGAGCATTGATATGAATCACACTTCTACTCTCTCGTTTAGCTATTTCCTCCTTACGGATTGTGGTTGTTGTGGATGAATGTTCACAAATCTAAATGTGTATTTGAACCCAGTAATGGTTGAATTCAAGAAATTTAAGCTGCCTATCAATCATTGTTTTTGAAACCAGTGGACAGTCAGTGAAAAATGCGCTCTTGTAAAAGCTGCACAGTGCGGATCCCAGCCTATGGAATAAAAGTTTTTTTTTTATTGCTCAATCTAATTCATGCTGATAAAAAAATTACATCCATAGGCCTAATTGACACATGTTCAAACTCGCACACCTTTGAAAGACTTAAAGGGGAAATATGTAGTTTCAACATACATTTTTGGACTTATAAATTATATATATCCTTTGATTCTTGAAAAATATAACTTATAAATGGCTCCATGAGCTTAGTTCAACTGTCACACTCCATGAGAACCCAAAATATAAGCTTGTTTTTCTCTGATGTTTGTAATCATTGTAAATGTAAATAAACACTGTATTGCCTCATAACATGGTTATAACATAGCTCTGTCTATTAATCTGAGAGCAGTTACATTTCTCCAGGCCCATCCCTCCGCTTTTTACCAAAACAGACGCAGGGCAACCGTTGTGTTATTGTTTCATCTATTGAATAGTCCTTTAAACAGCTGCATATTATCAAGATATCAAAGTGTCACCAACAAAAAGTTCAACAATGGGCTTATAGCAAATGAAGCATATGGCTTTCATTTTCAACTCGAATCAATGAGCCCAATCAGTCCTCCATGACAACAAAATCATAAACAACAGAGTAAGGCTGGCTAATAAGTCCTTACTTTTGAGGTTATGCTCAGGTAAAACAATTTGGCTAATCTATACTTCCATATTTCCAAGTCCTATTCTTGAAGATCAAGGGGTATAACATTGATTGGAATGACTGGTATTCTGATATATCTTTACATTAAAAACCAAAGTCTAATTTAATCATATTATTATATGTAGTAGAAAGCGATGGGTTAGAAGAAGCCTACATAACCAACCCATAAAGTGAAATTGAACATCCATATATGGCCAGCTATGTAAACTTTAACATGGATTTATCCTGCAATAGATGTGGTTCAATTGGTAACATACATTTTAGTCTTCTTCTAATGCCTCTTAAGGGGAAAGTAATCTAAAAGTAACTGAATGTAATTAGAATACATTACTAAATTTGGGTAATCCAAAAGTTACGTTAATGATTACAATTTTGGGCAGGTAACTAGTAACTGTAACGGATTACATTTAGAAAGTAAACTACCCAACCTTGGAAACTGTGCAACAAAAGGTTTTTATAACTAAACCTATCTGTGGTGCAACGTTAGCTAATGTAACCAACTAGCCAACCAAGGTGCCTAACTAGCTATACCCTTGCCCTATGATAAAATGCGTGTGTGCTTATCGGAGTAGTGGTTACAATCCGCTACATAGCAAAGAACCATCCTTGCTTCAGATCGATGGAGAGCTAGTTCACTACAAATGGTAGAGGGATGAAATCTAAGCTTGCGACAGGATGTGTAGTTCTGTGTGATAGCCACAATAGCGACTAATTAGCATTTCATTTTTTAGGGGTAAATACAGGCAAATATATTGATAAAAGTTACCTTATCCGAGAGAGATTTGCGCTGTTATCAAAACATCACGCCGGGGTAAGCTTACACGAAAGTCAAACCTTATATGAAGTAGTTCTAAAATCCCTGACGGTAAAGAGAATGGGGGAAAAAACGATTGGAACCATTAACGGGTTTTACCGCTAGGTTTTATGGGTATTATGACTCATACTGTGGTACTCAATAATATCAATATTTGTTCATAAAGGCGTTTTCATCGTGTAATTAATTTTACCGACAAAATGATCCCACCTTGTCAAACGAACACATTTTCTGCATTTCAAGTTTCCATCAGCTCAGTGGTGACTTTTTTCCTGTGTCAGGTAATTCATCCGCATGAAATGGTTGGATGTAAACGTGGTTTATGAAAGACATTGAATGTAAAGGCAACAAGAAGAGAAGCCATAATATCTGAAAATTTTACTTAAAGAAACCACACATACCATACAGGTACTTGGTGAATGGTCAGTCACACCACTTCATGACAGCATATTCTGTAGAGATTACAAAATAATGTGTCCTTGAATTTGATTCCCTGGAACCACAAAGCAATCACACACTTATAAATATGAATTGATATAGACAACAACATAATCAAGCTTATCTTTAAAGTAACTGTACTGTGTTTCCAGATATCTATGAAATATGACCTATAATTCATTACAAAATGAGTGAAATAGTATCCTTCAAATGTTTTCACATTAAGTATGTTAAAAAGCAGCTTTTCTGTGTTGGAATGGTGTGGGCGTACCCCAACAACAGAATGGTGTGGGCGTACCCCAACAACAGAATGGTGTGGGCATAAACCAGTCATTAAGAATATTAATGCGAGGAAATGGCAAGCATTTTGAAACGGTCTATTTGAGATACAAGTTTGAGGTGGGGGTTTTATGTGGGAGGGTTTTCTCCAATTTATGCTTTGGCCACAAGTATGAGTATAGGGTGAGTCAACAACATCATTAGTTAAAAGAATATTAACTTTTAAAAGGGCGACTTTCACTTGACAATTACTTTTAAGTGCATCCATACACTGCTTGTTTTGTTTTGACAGAAACCTGAGGACAGCATACAGTAGGTGAAACATGATGTTCTCAGCCCTACAGTCCTACAGTTGTACCTCCTCTGCAATGTGCCAAGCCTCATCTTGATCTGGGTCTGCTTCATTGGAGCTACTTTCCTCCTGGTCTTCACTCAACAGCTCCTCCTCCTTCCCATACATCAATATCAAATGGATCCACTCCCTGGATATACATCACCAATATTTTCTATGAACAGAAATTCTTCTCTTACTGGTAAATGTTGTAGACCTGAAACCATTTGAGCTGAGACCTGTTAAGTGAAGGACAACTGGAATAAAGTGTTGAAGACAGGACTGCAGGGAGGTGAATTTCACAGGCAACACAGTGGACCATCTTGATCTTTCTCATGTAGTCTTCCTCTGTCACTCCTGGTATAGAGAGACAGGCTACTGAAGGAATATTTCCATTACAGACTGATTGTGACCATCTGATTGACTGGATTAAGTTATGGATTTTGAATAGGGAGCGTTCACCAGAGGAGGCTGGAGGGAGGAGCTATAAGAGGACAGGCTCATTGTAATGGCTGGAATGGCATTCATGGAACGTTTTTGAACACATCAAACATATGAAAACCACATGTTGACTCCATTCCATTTATTCCATTCCAGCCATTACAATGACCATGTCCTCTTATAGCTTCACACACCAGCCTCCTCTGACATTCGCAATCCAGGGCATGTGGGTATTCTGAAGAAAAGCCATACCATCATACCTTTCATGACTGCTTTTGGGAGCTCCTCTTTTGTCTGCTTAGACACTATCTTCCGAAATTTACTCAACTTGAACTCCTGTACAAACAACATGAACAAAGAAATCCCAAATTAATACTAGGCATTGGAGAACTCTGGATTTACATGCGAAAACTTGATTACTCCCTTTATATTTGGCTTGCTTCCGGATATAGTCTAATGTTTCATGATGAGATGACCCTCCGAAGTGTGTCTCAACGTCTTTATTAAAAATACTTTAGTCACTATTTTTGATGGTGACAATTAACTCTGTGATGATTTTAATAGTACCAGTCAAATAGCCTACCTACGATGAAACATGCTAATTACCTCAGTTAGGCTACCTGTCTACATGCGTAGCCAGCAACTGGGATGATTGACACACCTGAACACCTGTGGGGGTGGCCGGGACCACGGGTAACTTTGACTGCATTATTTGCTATATGGATTAAAAACAGACAATTCCGTTTTATTTGAAGAGAAACATATCTAAATAACAGTAGTGTCAGTGAAGTAAGATCAATATTTTGGTTTTGCCATGTAAATAGGCCTATCTACAAGGAAATAACCTGTATTAACGTCATCTGCCCACACGATGGCACTCCGGGACAGTTCACCACTAGGCCTGCGCTCCATCAGGGCCTCCAATAGGCTTTTCTTATGTTTATTTGTTTATTTTATTTAACCTTTATTAACTTTTATGTTGCATCCTCATTCCCAAGAGAAAGCAGAAGTGCAGATCTGAGAACCCCATTCAAAACAGATCGATAAACTGATCATTCATTGAAATAATAAAAAGTCATATTGGTAACTACTGTAAGTATCAAAAGATGAAACAGGTCAAAAATGTATTTCATTGTGTTTATTGTTCATTGAAAAAAATCTCTTGCCTGTAATACATTATCTGAAAATTAAATTGACAGGTAGGCCTAACCAGGAGGAATTTGATCAGGAGTGGTTTGAGAGTGCTGCAGGGATTACATTGTTATCGTCTATCCTAATGGCATTAATCATTGTCATGTACACAGTGTGGTTTGTATAATAATAATATTACACAATGACAGTTGTCAACACATAGGATTGCATAACCTGGAACGATCTGTTAGGAAGGAAGTATGTAGTTGTAACTAATGTATTTTTGGTGGTGGTGTAAGTGGACTCAAATGTAGCTTCTGTTAGTTTAACAGATATAGAAGAGTTACATTAGAATATCAGATGATTAAAAGACGAAATATTCTATTCAAATGCTTAAAATAATAATTTAAAAAACTAAAATGCAGTTGTTTTTCAGCAACTGTGGAAATACTCCCTTTTTAAAACTATAGAATACTAAACAAAAATAAAAGCACAATGGCTTCATATGAGACCCCGTTATTATTTCTGTTGTTTACAAAACAATGCATATTATTTATTATTGGAACTTAATCAAGTAATCATTCCCTGCCACACACACACAAAACACACACACACACGCACATTTTGGCCTTTCTAGGGAGTTTTTCCTAGCCACCGTGCTTCTACACCTGCATTGCTTGCTGTTTGGGGTTTTAGGCTGGGTTTCTGTACAGCACTTCGAGATATTAGCTGATGTACGAAGGGCTATATAAAATAAACTTGATTGATTGATTGATTGACATACACAGACAAACACACCTAATTTACGGATTGTCAAACATTACAAGTCAGAAATCAAGCTTTGACTAGAGATGGTAGCTGAGGGCCATTACAACAATCAATCACCCGTATCACTCATACTAACCTTTTGGTTAGACAGTCTCTCTACACATTATTCTCATTACTTTAAATATAAATACCTTGGTAAAAACATGTACTACAAATGTATACAATATAAAACAAGGAGCAAACATTTCTCTCAAACAAGTTTCAAAACACAATCATGGAGAGAAAATAGTAATCATTTGGAAATGGTAATGTCATCACATTATTCCATATTAACACTATTAAAATGCAGTTCATCAATAATGCATCAAATATGTACAGTACCTGTCAAAGGTTTGGACACACCTACTCATTCAAGGTTTTTTTTTTATTTGTACTATTTTCTACATTGTAGAATAATAGGTAATAGATAAAAACTATGAAATAAGTTGTGACAAGGTAGGCGTGGTATACAGATTATAGCCCTATTTGGTAAAAGACCAAGTGCATATTATGGCAAAAACAGCTCAAATAAGCAAAGAGAAACGACAGTCCATCATTACTTTAAGACATGAAGGTCAGTCTATCTGTAAAATTTCAAGAACTTTTAAAGTTTCTTCAAGTGCAGTCGCAAAAACCATCAAACGCTATGATGAAACTGTCTCTCATGAGGACCGCCACAGGAAAGGAAGACTCAGTTATCTCTGCTGCAGAGGATAAGTTCATTAGAGTTACCAGCCTCAGAAATTGCAGCCCAAATAAATGCTTCACATAGTTCAAGTAGCATACAAATCTCAGCATCAACTGTTCAGAGGAGACTGCGTGAATCAGGCCTTCATGGTCAGATTTGCTGCAAAGAAACCACTACTAAAGGACACCAATAATAACAAGAGACTTGCTTGGGCCAAGAAACATGAGCAATGGACATTAGACCGGTGGAAATCTGTCCTTTGGTCAGATTAGTCCAAATTTGACATTTTTGGTTCCAACCGCCGTGTCTTTGTAAGACGCAGAGTAGGTGAACGGATGATCTCCGCATGTGTGGTTCCCACCATGAAGCATGGAGGAGGAGGCGTGATGGTATGGGGGTGCTTTTGTAACCGATGTGAAATGGCTAGCTAGTTAGTGGTGGTGCGCGCTAATAGCGTTTCAATCGGTGACGTCACTCGCTTTGAGACCTTGAAGTAGTGGTTCCCCTTGCTCTGCAAGGGCCGCTGCTTTTGTGGAGCGATGGGTAACGATGCTTCGTGGGTGACTGTTGTCTGTGTGTGCAGAGGGTCCCTGGTTCGTGCCCGGGTCGGGGCGAGGGGACGGACTAAAGTTTAACTGTTACACTTTGCTGGTGACACTGTCAGCGCTTAACTTAGAATTCAAGGCACACTTAATCAGCATGGCTACCACAGAATTCTGCAGCGATACGCCATCCCATCTGGTTTGCGCTTAGTGGGACTATCATATGTTTTTCAACAGGACAGTGACCCAACACACCTCTAGGCTGTGTAAGGGCTATTTGACCAAGAAGAAGAGTGATGGAGTGCTTCATCAGATGACCTGGCCTCCACAATCACCTGACCTCAACCCAACTGATATGGTTTGGTATGAGGTGGACTGCAGAGTCAAGGAAAAGCAGCCAACAAGTGCTCAGCATATGTGGGAACTCCTTCAAGACTGTTGGAAAAGCATTCCAGGTGAAGCTGGTTGAGAATGCCAAGCGCATGCTAAGCTGTCATCAAGGCAAATACTGTCTACTTTGACAAATCTAAAATATATTTTGATTTGTTTAACACTTTTTTGGTTACTACATGATACCATATGTGTTATTTCATAGTTTTGATGTCTTCACTATTATTCTACAATGTAGAAAATAGTCAAAATAAGAAAAACCCTTGAATGAGTAGGTGTGTCCAAACTTTTGACTGGTACTGTACATGCTAATATTCTATCATTCTAATCTTTCGATGGTCCACATTGTGATTGTTTCTGAGACCAAAGTGATACATTTCGATTTTTGGGCTCCAAAAATTGAAATCTATACTTTGCAAGTGCAATCTACAACTCATAACCCCATGAGCTTGTCATCAAATCCATGCAAGACTTGACACCGTTTGTTTGCTTAGCAATTCCTTTATTGAGTTGCAATTGTCATACCTTATCAGTCAAAATAGTTTAACTATACGAGACTGAACACTGCAGCACTTGAGATAGCAGCATTTTTCACTGGTTGAACAAAATTTCAAATTAAAGGGAACGTTCACCCAAATATCTAAGTTTGTCAGATGATTCCATGCAACAAAAAAGTGGTATTATGTTGAGGTGAATCCATATTTAACAGCATCTGTTGTGTAGAACAGCCCAAATGCATTAGGAGATATCTGCAGGTCTGAATCCCAAATTAATGGAAAAGATACGTGCCATATAACTAAATGTGCACCACCAATGGAATGCAAGAAAATAAGAAACCCTTGACTGATTGAAAGGTGCAAAACAATTAAAACTGACCTGGCATGGCCTGCATCCCATTCTGGTAGCCTACAACCATATAAGTGCTTGTAAGCTAGTTCAAATGCTTGAAACATATTGTGAAATCACTAGACATACGGGACATGGTTTTATTTGAGTATGAATGCGTCATAGGGTTACGAACATGTGTTAAATGTCTGCTGAAACAGTTAAATACTTTACTGACACATTTATGAGCAAAAGACTAGGATATTAAACATACACATGCAGTCATTTAGTTAGCAGCCAAGACCATATTATAGCACATCAATTATGCATAGGAGTTGTCATATCAAGGGTGCACATTTTGGTTTTTGTCCTAACACTACACAGCCAAATCAAATTATCAAAGCTTGATGATTAGTTGATTATTTGAATCAGCTGTGTAGTGCTAGTGCAAAAAACTAAACGTCAACCCCTTGGGGTCCCTAGGAGCGAGTTTGGGAAACCCTGCAATAGTGTTTTATAATCATCCTTGTTGATGGATTCTTCAGTCTGTTCCTTAAGTGTGGTTCTGACAGTACAGTACTACCACAATAGGGGCATAGGTTATATACTGTATGAAATATACATAACAAAAGACCAAAGTAAAAATCGAGAGAGGACTCCCGAAACTGCCACATATCATTGCTGTCTAATGAAAACCGTATAACATTTTTGAATGTAAAAAATAAAATAAAAAGTACATTTATTGAAAGCATTAACTCTCCTCACTGGACTCTGAACATTTCATGACAAGACAATGTATTCAAAATAGCTTATGAAGTCTTATCTTCAAACACTTTTCAGGGAATAGAAAAAATTACCCTCTTTACCCAATAACGAACATACAATTATGAGAGGTTTTCTTCAGACAGCCATGATATGGACTTTCCTGGATTCAGGTAAAACGTAGAGAAATGTTATGGAACGCCGTTTGGGTCTTTGTGTGTCAAAAAAGATACACGTCAAATAACACTATTTGACACGTTAGATAAGCTTTTAATTTGACATGTCAAATAACACAGTTTAATTGTAGAATGTTGTGTTGGACCGCAACTTCTGGGGTAGCTGACTAGCTTTGGCTTGGTACCTTGCTAACACCAATACAATCAGCCTGAAAACAATGACCAGTAATAACTGCAGTCATTTTTATTATTCTTAGCAATGATTTAGGAATCCTTGTGAGTAATTATTAGCTAGGTAGCCACTTGTTGTTCACCTATTGCAACTGAACTTCAGTTCATGAAAATAAATAGCTAGCCAGCTACTAAACCCTGTTGCCAAAAGCTAACGTTATAAGCAGCCAGCTAGCTTCATGAGGCTCGACCTGACCGGGTTATGTGTTGTGAAGCTAGCCACAATAAGGATTAGGCACAATCGTGGAATTTGCGGTTTGCCTTCAAAATAAAAGTACCTATTTGAAAGTGATGCAGAAGGTTACAATTGGTGGAATCATGCCATATTTAGACTAGATCATGTTAAACAAGGTTGGAATGTGAAGCAATTAAATGGGGTATCAGTCTACTCGGTGACACCCATAGAACACAACTGTGAAGAGTTTACACAAGTATTAGTGTTGTAGCTCTTATCACGGGAGTGTGACTGTGTGAAATCACCATTACACTGTACAGCTTTACCTAAGGATTGGGGATCAATGAAATGGGGTATCAGTCTACTCAACACTTAATATTTTTTTTCCCAACGTCCTCCTCAGTTATCAGGCTCAAACATCCACACAGTATTATTTTTCCTCTGGAATAGTGTTCAATACACATAGGTTGACAATAAATGTGGCTCAATTCACAGTTTCAGAGTCCCACAATAAGAGCTACGATGCTAATGTTCTCTGTGTGTCACTGAGTAGACTGATACCCCATGTCATTGATCCACAATCCATAGGTAAGGCTGTACAGTGAAATAAGTAATGCCCCAATGAAATTCTAAATACTAATACATACAGTGTTATTTCAACAGATTTTTGTCAAATTAACAAATTATTGTCTTTTTATTAAAATTTTACCCCCTTTTCTCCCAATTTTTCGAGGTATCCAATTACTAGTAATTACTATCTTGTCTCATCACTACAACTCCCGTACGGGCTCGGGAGAGACGAAGGTCGAAAGCCATGCGTCCTCCGAAACACAACCCAACCAAGCCGCACTGCTTCTTAACACAGCGTGCCTCCAACCCGGAAGCCAGCCGCACCAATGTGTCGGAGGAAACACTGTGCACCCGGCTCCCTTGATTAGCGCGCACTGCGCCCGGCCCGCCACAGGAGTCGCTGGTGCGTGATGAGACAAGGATATCCCTACCGGCCAAACCCTCCCTAACCCGGACGACGCTAGGCCAATTGTGCGTCGCCCCACGGACCTCCCGGTCGCGGCCGGCTGCGACAGAGCCTGGGCGCGAACCCAGAGTCTCTGGTGGCGCAGCGATTTTATATAACATTCCAAACTCGTTTAGCATGATCTATTCCCGGGTGGCGCAGTGGTCTAGAGCACTGCATCGCAGTGCTAGCTGTGCCACCAGAGTCTCTGGGTTCACGCCCAGGCTCTGCCGCAGCCGGCCGCGACCGGGAGGTCCGTGGGGCGACGCACAATTGGCTTAGCGTCGTCCGGGTTAGGGAGGGTTTGGCCGGTAGGGATATGTGGATATTGTAAAGTGTAAAGTGGATATTGTAAGTGGTTGTTCCACTGGATATCATAAGGTGAATGCACCAATTTGTAAGTCGCTCTGGATAAGAGCGTCTGCTAAATGACTTAAATGTAAATGTAATAGCATAATTCTACAATTTGTATTCATTTGCAACACTATCATTGACATACTTTTATTTTGAAGGCTAACAGCAAAGTTCACTATTGTGGCTAATCCTTATTGTGGCTAGCTTCACATAGATGGGTCCGACCACCATTAATCAAATAAAAACTGTCTTATAAATTAGGGTTATTTTAGATGATACCTAGCTTACTGAAACAGATTATGTCGTTTTGCTATGTTTTTGGGGAAGACATTGTTTGCATCCATGAGCTAGCTAGCTTTTTTTATGACCAGCACTGTACTAGCATCATAGCATATATATCGATGAATCGTTGTGACATATGAAATATGGCCTAGCTGGGGCGGCAGGCGGTCCAGACAGTTTCCCTTCAGCTCCAGGTTTGTTAGCTGCACCAGATTGCTGATCTTCTCTGGAAGGACGGCGATACAATTGTGTCCCAGACATAGTGTCCTCAGTTTGGTGCACTTAAACAGCTGCTTGGGTACTAGTGTAATCAATGTGTAATAACTACGTAATAAAATTATGAACACGTTAAATTATTATGTGACGTGCAGTCATATTCCGGTCCTGATTGGTCAACAAGCTTATTTGACACATCAAATAGTGTTATTTGACATGACAAATAGTGTTATTTGACATGACAAAGTGTTATTTGACGTGTATCTTTTTTGACACACAAAGACCCAAACGGCGTTCCATAAAATGTTGCTATAAAACATGAAGAAAACAAAAGAAAACAAACATAAAATCTCATCAGAACATGTATCCCTCGCATCTATAAATTCTACACCACCATTCTCTGTTCCATAATTAAAAGGAGCATCCATTTTCCTCAGAACATTGACTAATAATTTCGTGGTCTAACACAAACATGGTCGTCATTCTAGAACTAGCCGTCACTCTGGAATCAGACCCTCATTCTGGAACCAGGGATGTAGTCATTACGCCGATTCTGTTGCAAAACATTTCTTAAACAGAAGCAAATGGAATGAAACGGGGAAGGACCTACCTGAATTGTCCAATAGAAACACTAGTTTTAGTTGCAAAATGTTCTGTTTTGCAACTGTTTGGACTAATGATTACACCCCAGTCCATCATTCTGGAACTAGTCCGTCATTCTGGAACTAGCCCGTCATTCTGGATCCATCCCGTCACTCTGGATCCATCCCGTCACTCTGGATCCAGCCCGTCACTCTGGATCCAGCCCGTCACTCTGGAACCACCCAATCACTCTGGAACCACCCAATCACTCTGGAACCAGACCATCAATCTGGAACCAGACCATCACGCTTGAACCAGATCATCACTCTTGAACCAGACCATCACTATGGAACCAGCCCATAACTCTGGAACTAACCTACCATTCTTGAACTAGACCATACTTATGGCTTTTTCCACAGTACCTGGGATCTTCTTTCATAATGAGTGAGCACAGTGCCATTTTCTACCCGTTTAAAACCTAATCTGTTCTTTCATGACGAGTCAGCCCTGAGCAAAAACCTTTCTTTCAGTTCACATGTTGTAATTAAAAACATTGACTGTGGAGAGTTGTCTCATTTTTGTAATCCCATTCCTGTATGGGTAAAGTGACAGTCACTCACACCCCATTAGCAAAGGGCACGTTGGCTTCCTGATTGATACTCTCCTTGATCTCTAGGGGGAGTGAGTCAAACAGGTGGTCCTCCACCACCAGGCAGTTCCTGCGGAGGAGGTGACACTGGCCTAGCTGGGGCGGCAGGCGGTCCAGACAGTTTCCCTTCAGCTCCAGGTTTGTTAGCTGCACCAGATTGCTGATCTTCTCTGGAAGGACGGCGATACAATTGTGTCCCAGACATAGTGTCCTCAGTTTGGTGCACTTAAACAGCTGCTTGGGTACTACCTCCACCTTGTTGCCTGTAATAGCAAAGTGCTGGAGGTTCTGCATGAAACCAATCTCCAGCGGAATTACCACTATGGAGTTGTGGCTAATGTCCAGATACCTCAGCTTGAGCAGGTTAAACAAGGGTACGGGCAGAGATTCAAGTTTATTGTGCGAAAGGTAGAGGGACTCAAGGTTTTTGACATGGCTTATTGACAATGGAATGGTAATGATTTTATTGTGCCACAGTTTGAGGCAGATCAGCCTCTTGAGGTGCTGGAAGCTGATGACCTCCTCAATGGTGCGAATGTTGTTGGATTTCAGGTCCAGCTCCTGCAGGTTGGTCAAACTGAAAATAGCATGGGGTATCCTCTCCAGTTCACAGTTGTGAAGCTCTAGTTCAGCTAGGTTCATCATTTTCTTCAAACTGTTCAGTACCAGGAGTTTAGTACCGTCATTGTGTACCACCAGCTTGATCAGGTGTGGAGAGAGATCTGTTATGTTGGTCGGGACCTTCGTCAAATTGCTTTTTAGATGCAGAATCTTTAGATGCCTCATGTCTCTGAGAGATTCTAAGCCGATCATCTTGTTGTTTTCAGAATTCAGATTCCCGACCAAGTACAGCTCCCTCAGACTTTTCAACAGGTACACCCAAGTGGGGATCTCGGCTACATCCGTAAACTTGACATGAAGGCACCGGAGGTGGTCACGAAGGAAACTAAACGCGGTCTGCTCGACTTTGGCAGGACAGTGGTAGAAGTGTAGCTCCTGAATGTTGATCATCTGGGAGATCTTGGCTGTTATCCTGGCCTCTGGGATCAGCTCCAGCTTCAGGATCTCCAGATCTGTCAGGTCAAAGACAGCGTCTGGCAAACCTGACAGCATGAAGAGATGGAGCTCCAGTTTGTCCTGAGCGTTGCGGGTTACATGCTGTCTCAGTTTCTCGAATGTCCACTCGTGATTCAAGCTGATCTCCCGCAGCTTGTTCTCACTGACTTCAGAGAGGAAGACACCGAAACGCTTAGAGTACAGCTGGTCGTACTGATCGACCATGTGCAAGAGAAACGCAAAGTCGTTCTTCACGTCAGGAATGTCACTGAAGCTACTCTCCTCTCTGACTTTCTCGAAAGAGTACTCCTTGAGAGGTCGTCGAAAGAGCCAGAAGAGAGTGTATATACAGATGAGGCCGTATATACAGACGAGGGAAATATAGCTGACAAGCAGCTTCCTTAACATGAATGCCATGTTATGTGTGCATTGGAATTTAGTGTATCCAGTTAAATGTTTTATGTCAGGCTCACACACATGGTCAAAGTCAATGGCAGCAACAAACGTCATTGTGTAACACAAGATCAAAATGAACTTCACAGTTTTGATCACTGTTTGGGCAACGTAGAGCTTGTAGATCAAATCACTGTCTTCCACGTGGGTACGGAACTTCCTAACCTTTTCAAATAGGGCCTTGGCCTGCTCTCCATCTTTATTGTCTAGTATGGTCATGCATGGGACTTCAATGACAGGCTTATCAGCAGTGAACTTGACCTCAGACTTAGCCAGCATCGGGTTGGACTGGTTAGGACTTCCCTCTTCACTGCTGGTTGAGAAATGTTTTGGCAGGAAAGGGGCACCAGTGAGCCTTTGCTTATTCTCCTCTGAGTCCTCACATGCCGTCTCAGATAATGCCTTGGTCGTCCAAGGAGACTCAAAACACTTCCCCAGAATCCCCACAAAATGCTCTATTTTCGAACAAGTCTTTGGATATTTGAACCAGAAGTTACTGCTGACCATGAGGACGATGGTGTGTATAAGAGCAAGGTATGGGAAGTATTTAGAATACCACGGCAGGGCGACATGATAGCACATCTGATTTACAAAAACATACTGCTGAAAGTCCAGGTTTGTCCTGACGCCTGTTGGCAGAGGCTGCTGTCCAACACCACCAGAATGTGTAAAGTGAATCTGATGAACAACACTATCCGGTAGATCCTTAGTCACTAGAGGAGCGGCGGCTAGCGTCACCCTACTTCCTCCGTTCCCTGACCCAGAACCAGACCCCTCCGCTGGCTGCGGTGTTGTGAAGCCGCTGGGGTCCTCTGAAGCTGGTTCCAGGATAGGAAGGCAAACCACCTGGTCTTTGGTTAACTGCATAGTTCCAGAAAATATGGCCAGCATCAGCATGACGACGCCCAGGTAGTCCATAAAGACGTCCCACCATGGTTTCAGGATCCGATAGGTTGGCTGGATGTCATTCAGGGCGGCTACCTCGGTAAGAGTAAACATCACTGCAACAGAAAGCAGACGTATTAATTAAACAGTGACAATTAAACAGTGACAAACAGAATATACACATGATTTAACAAACAAGTGCAATTAAACCTCCCGAAAATGAATTAAGCCCAAATTGAGAAGACATTTTGTTGTTGTTTTTTAAATCTGCGGGATTTACATTACATTAGATGTCTTGATTAGATTCACTATGGGTCCTAATTTGACTACATGCAATTTGGAAAATCAGTCATCACTGATAAATTCAGATTTTGGCATTAAAAATGCAGAACACACATCATTGAAGAAAAGAACAGTACATCCTCAACACCATGGGGAGGCAGGTAGCCTAGTGGTTAGTGCGTTGGGCCTGTAATCGAAAGGTCGCCGGATCAAATCCCCAAGCAGACAAGGTAAAAATCTGTCTTTCTGCCACTGAACAAGGCTGTTTACCCACTGTTCCCCGGTAGGCAGTCATTGTAAATAAGAATTTGTTCTTAACCGAATTGCCAAGTAAAGAAAAAAAACATTTGCATATGGCAACATTCCCTATTATGACTAGTATTTTTATGACATAACCTCTAGGCGATCTGCCACTCTTTTCTTTCATTACTACATGAACATTAGGGTTGGTACTGGCCAGGGACCTCAAAATACGATATTATTACGATACTTAGGTGCCAATACCATATGTATTGTGATTTTCATGATTCTATATATATTGTGATTTGATACTGTGATTTTATTGCAATTCAATGTGCCAAACATAATTGCTCACCATACAGTGCATTCGGAAAGTATTCAGTATTTCTTCCTAATCAATCTACACACAATAACCCATAATGACAAAGCGAAAACAGTTTATTTTATTTTTGCAAATGTATAAAATTTAAAAAACTGAAATACCTTATTTACACAACTATTCAGACCCTTTGCTACGAGACCTGAAATTGAGCTCAGGTGCATCGTTTCCATTGATCATCCTTTAATGTTTCTACAAGATTTGGATTCCATCTGTGGTAAATAGAATTGATTGGACATGATGTTGGAAAGACACACACCTGTCTATATAAGGTCCGAAAAACCAAGCCATAAGGTCGAAGGAATTGTCCGTAGAGCTCCGAGACAGGATTGTGTCGAGGCACAGATCTGGGGAAAGGTATCAAACATTTTCTGCAGCATTGAAGTTCTTCAAGAACACAGTGGCCTCCATCATTCTTAAATTGAAGAAGTTTGGAACCACCAAGACTCTTCCTAGAGCTGGCTGCCTGGCCAAACTGAGCAATTGGGGGAGAAGGGCCTTGGTCAGGGAGGTGACCAAGATCCCGATGGTCACTCTGAAAGTCAGAATCCAGAGTTCCACTGTGGAGATGGTAGAACCTTCCAGAAGGACAACCATCTCTGCAGCACTCCACCAATCAGGCCTTTATGGTAGAGTGGCCAGACAGAAGCCACTCCTCAGTAAAAGGCACATGACAGCCCGCTCGTAGTTTGTCAAAAGGCACCTAAAGGACCCTTAGACCACGAGAAACAAGATTCTCTGGTCTGATGAAACCAAGATTGAACTCTTTGGCCTGAATGCCAAGCGTCACATCTGGAGGAAACCTGGCACCATTCCTATGGTAAAGCATGGTGGTGGCAGCATCATGCTGTGGGGATGTTTTTCAGCGGCAGGGACTGGGAGACTAGTCAGGATCGAGGGAAAGATGAACGGAGCAAAGGACAGAGAGATCATTGATGAAAACCTGCTCCAGAGCTTTCAGACTGAGGCGAAGGTTCGACTTCCAACAGGACAACGACCCTAAGCACACAGCCATTACAATGCAGGAATGGCTTCAGTACAAGTTTCTGAATGTCCTTCAGTGGCCTAGCCTGAGCTCGGACTTGAACCCGATCTAACATCTCTGGAGAGACCTGAAAATTCCTGTGCAGCGACACTCCCCAACCAACCTAAGAGCGATTGAGAGGATCTGCAGAAAAGAATGGGCGAAACTCCCCAAATACAGATGTGCCAAGCTTGTAGAGTCATACCCAATAAGACTTGAGGCTGTAATCGCTGCCAAAGGTGCTTCAACAAAGTACTGAGTAAAGGGTCTGAATATTTATGTAAATGTGATATTTCCGGTTTTTATTTTTAATACATTTGCAAAAATGTCTAATAACCAGTTTTTGCTTTGTCATTATGGGGTATTGTATGGAGTAGATTGATGAGGGAAAAAAGCAATTTAATCAATTTTAGAATAAGGGTGTAACAACAATATGTGGAAAAAGTTAAGGGGTCTGAATATTTTCCAAAGACATTGTATATCCGCTGCAGAGGTACAAGAGAGAGCCATGAGAAAACGAGTTTTGATCAGTGCTGATAACAAATTGGCTTCCTATTTTTTTTTAAAGATGGAGAACCAGCAGAACAACAGGGCTCTGCATTTTATCCAATTTCTAAAGATAATCGACATCGGCTTAGTCATGACATGTTCCACCTAAAACTCTACTTTATTATCTAATCAAAAACTGTTTGTCATTACTGTCTTTGTCTTGCTTATTTTGGTGATCTCTAGCTTTATACCTACCCTTCATCATATGAAACTTATTTGGGCTTTGATGTGACTAACCCACGCGTTAAGAACAAACCCAAAGCCTTACTAAAACCCAACAGCCAGATAGAAAAGATGGCAGGGGAATTAAGAATGTCTGCCTGGCAAAGAACTGCAAAAAAAAACAAAGGGTGGTCCCTAATGTTGTCCTTTGAATAGAGACCTGGAAAGTAAAGTGAACAGCCAATCAGTCACAAGTTTGCTATAGGCAGAGTACTCTGTAGCTAATTTGTAAATATGTGCATTTAAGCTAATTGCGGTCTCAAACATCGTATTTGTCTAATTGATCATATTGTCTTCAAACAAATAAATACTTCAATATAATGACTATATCATCTGAGATCCTTAAATTCTGATACCCTATAGCAGGGGTGTCAAACTCAAATACCCAGTGGGCCAAAATGTAAAACCTGAACAAAGTCGCGGGCCAACATTGAACAAATTAACCTTTTAATATGGACCCAAACAAGTTTTGCTTTAACATTGAATATGGAACAAGCATCGCTTATTACCATACAATATATAATTTAATAGTGGAGACATGCAAAATCGAATTTCAAATGAAAAAACACATCAATGGCATTCATTTATTAAATAAATAAAATTTAAATAAAAATCGTATGCCTCTTTTCTATTTGCAGCCTTCTGATTTAAATACCAAAATAAACTTTTTCCAGATGCGTCGCAGCTCTCATCCACAGTGAGGGAGAACGCAACGAAATCTTTTCCCTTTTCCATCAGCTGGTCATACAGATTGGTGGCAAGATCACATGTGCGATCAGCTACTGTGTTCCTGCTCAGGCTCACGTTTGAAAATGCTTGCTTTTTCTCTGGGCATACGAGGTCACAAACTTTCATCATGCACTTTTTCACGAACTCTCCCTCATTAAAGGGCTGGGCTGATTTTGCGATCTCTGCTGCCACTATATAACTAGCCTTTACAGCAGCCTCACTTTGTGATGTGGCTTTTTTGAACATATTCTGTTGTGAAACCAAACTTATTTTCATCTCCTCTACTTTCTGGCTCCTTTGAGTCATGTCCATGTCCTTGTATTTGTCATGGTGTTTCGTTTCATAGTGTCGTCTAATGTTGTACTCCTTACTTACAGCCACGTTGACTCCACAAACAAGACAAACAGGTTTGTCTTTTACATATGTAAACAGATATTCTGCCTCCCACTTGTCCAGAAAGCTCCTGTTTTCTGCCTTTCTTTTCGCCATTTTTGGGAAGGGATAGCGCGCTGACAGTTGTAGCGTCTATGTTGCTATGACTACTGTCACAGAGGGCGTTTCTGGGTCCTGTCCTGATTGGCGCGCGAAAACAACAGCAGAGCATTATGGGATTCGTAGTATTAGCGGTGAATGCGCTGTATAATACCGGCGGGCCAGCTCTAGTAGTAATTTGGTATTGTCTCGCGGGCCAAATATAATTACCCCACGGGCCAAATTTGGCCCGCGGGCCAGAGTTTGACACCCATGCCCTATAGGATAATTCAACATTCATTCTCAAATGTCATTATTGGGTACCATCATCTTTTAACCTTAATAAATACAGTTTAGTCTCACTGAGTTAAAATCCATTTTGCAAGAGAAACCTGTCCAAGATGGCAGTAGTCTTGGAAGTGAACTGAATACACTCTCATTCATAATACTGTAGCGAAAGGCAGTGCAGTAAAGGGAACCCGGGTTTGCTAGCGTGAAAGGCAGACACCCTACGCATCCTGCAAATAGGGTTAACCTCCTTGGTGGGAATTGTAACATGGCTCATAGAGCGGGGATCGCTACACTACCCCCTCACAATGGTAATGCATGTCTCCGTGCTTCAACTACTCAGCCTCCTCACACGTCCAGGTAGTGCGTTCCGATGGCCTCACAGCCGCCATCCCACTTCTGGGAATTGTAACATGGCTCATATAGCAAGGATCGCTACAATACAATCCTTTGAGACCTGCTGTCCAGAGTGATGCACTCTTGGCCCATGTTATCACCTTCAGTGGTTCATCATTCATTCATCCAGAGGGTAACCTATCGACACAGCCTACAGAAATAACATGCCACATATTCCCTAGTGCCGTCATAATACCAACAGATGACCAATGCCCTAAATGTCCTTCGGCTTACCACAAGACTAAGGATGTGTCCCAAATGGCACCACATTCCCTATATAGTGCAGTACTTTTGACCAGAGCCCTTTGGGCCCTGGTCAAAAGTAGTACACCCTATAGGGAACATCTGTGTATAATTGCTCTAGCTAGCCTTTCTCCACTGCATATAAATGTGTAAAAGACAAAAGCAGAGCCCACTGACACCATGCCAGAGACAACTAGTGACTAGCACAATGCCAGTGTGTTTTTATGAAGGTCACACTTGTAAGCAGACTAGACTGTGGTTTAGTTTCAGTCAAATGTGGTTAAGGGTGTTGGTGGAAAAGTCATGTGGATGCAAACGTCAGTTTTCCACATCCAAATCTGCTCAGACAAAATGCTGAAATATAATGGATATCAACTGGTACAAGTTTCTGTACTTCAGAGGCAGTGCAAGTTGGGGATCAAGTTGTCACCCTATTCCCTACACAGAGGCTCAGATGTTGGGGTTGCTTTAAGACGGAACTGAACTCCTGAGTGAGCAGAAATGTAGACAGTACACTGTGTACTTGTCCCAGCTTCAAGATTTGGTGATGCATTTGTTATCGTTTACCTTTAAACATTGGTTGAGAACACTTATGTTGTTATAAATTGGAGTGGCAGGTATCATAGTGGTTAGCGCATTGGGCCAGTAACCGAAAGGTTGCAAGATCGAATCCCCGAGCTGACGTGGTACAAATCTGTCGTTCTGCCCCTGAACAAGGCAGTTAACCCACTGTTCCTTGGCTGTCATTGTAAATAAGAATGTGTTCTTAACTGACTTGCCTAGTTAAATGAAATAAAAAAATGTGCAATTAACCATTTTGCAACTAAAGCAGACATATATTCCAAGTTCAAATAAACCACTATGCCAACTCTATATTTTCAGCTATATTGCCAGCTGTGCACAAAAGGGTTAAGACTAGAACAGCAGCTGGGAGGATTATGCCTAGTTATGTAGAATTTGGCTGGCATACTGACTGAAGACCTAAGCTAACCTCAGTATGGACATTTTCCAAAGTAGGTCAAGTGCTGAAGAGCTATGAAAGAGTCACTCATTTGTCAACAGATAATGATTGGCATCTAAAACATCCAATCAGAACACTCAGTAGACCCATTGACATGAAATGAACCATATGATCTCCCAATGGTGAGCATTATCACACTGAGGAAGGCTATGATTTGCTGGGCAGATCACTACTCTATCCAGCCTCTTGGTTTCACGGATAGGCTACTGTGTTGTGCAACATGCCCATATTTTAAACTGAGCAAGCATATGCACTAGATTGTTGCATGTAATTGATTTATTCGGATCCCCATTAGCTTTTGCAGAAGCAGGAGCTATTCTTCCTGGGGTCCACACAAAAACATAAAACAGACAAGTAACAAAACACTGATACACTGATAGGCAAGAGCAGTCACACAACCAAAATGTAATGAAAATCTGTTCAACGCCTGGGTAGGTGAGAGGAGAAATTGACATTTGAACTTCAGAGACAGTAAAATATTCATATTAGACCTACCATAGATCCAATGTCTTATCCTGAATAAAAATAGAACTTCATGTCAACTATTTAGTTGTAAATATAACATAGGCAGTATAATGCTGATGTAGTATTCACAAATATATGGGACATGCAAAGCATTGATAGAGGTAGCCTATAGCGTTTTAACATCAGCTGGGGCTTTGTCCCAATGTTCCAATTCCACAGCATCCCACAGTCAAAAGTGGCCATATTTGCGGTAGTTACGCTGTTAACTGGGTTTCTCAACATCGTGGAGTTGATAAAAACTCGGCTACACTACTGTAGGCTACTGTATTCACAAGCTGCTGGACCACATGTAAGGACAGTAGTCAGATTTTAAATATGCCTTGTTTACATTGCCATGTGACAGAAAAGCTAAACACTGCGTTATACATCAGCTACTGTAGGTTATATGGTTCCTATATAATGAAGAGCTTCGGCTACTTACTGTGTTCCAAAATGGGATCAGTACGCCGACAACTGAAATTGCATAGGCTACCCACCACCTCCTCCTACATAGAACATATTGTTCACCAGCGCTACTGTAGGCTACATAGATTTAATTAAAAGTCCAGTAGCTGTATGTGCCTATGTCGATTTTAAAAATGTATAACACATAGCGTGGTAAATACATCGCCGGTTTAGTCGACCAGACTGGATATATCCCACAACATCATCGATGGCGCACTGAGCGCATGCACTGGCTCTGGCTCAGACTGGCTGACACGGGATGCGCGTGAGTGGCCTCCAAATGTGACACAGCATTTTCCCTCCTCGCTATAGCATATTGATAGCACTGCGAATGGATGATGTCTTATCCAGCGTATTTGAACTATATCCAAATAGCACAGTTCAATGCACATTGCCCAAGGTATTAGGATAACATCCACAAGCTATTTCTACGCGGTCCACTTGGATTCGTTTACCCCAAAATCCTATAGCGCATGTACGGAATTGCTCAATGCCGATTTGGGAAATAAATCTCGGCCATTGAATGTCCTGTTTGAGAGTGAAATGGTTACACAACATGCGTTCTATTTTCAATTTCGAATGTATAGTTTGTGCTTTACACGAGGTAGCCTACGGGAGCGCCTATTGCGCGCCTGAATCTGCATTGAAATATGTTCTGACACCTCGAAGTACATCTCTCTTTGCGCTATGAGACTCTTGAGTCGCGCCAGCCAGGCTATGGCGGAGGACGTTGCAAATAGAAATGGTTTTGGCCAACCAAAGATGATGGATAAATAAAGAGTTCACTCAGTCCGTTTACCATTGAATAAAAGTGTCACTTCCGGTCTACTTAACGGGGTGGGTCTCCCATAGACACCAATGCAAAAGCAGCTGGGTCTGGTCTACTTCGTAAGTTGTTCATTGGCTTTCATTGAACCAGAAAAAAGCAGCGAGTGGAATATTTTAAATCCTCTTCCGTCTCTGAGGCTAACGCTCGATAGAGCGTATAGGCTAGGGGTAGGCAACTAGATTCAGCTGCGGGATCATTTTTGTCGGAGCGGATGGTTTGAGGGCGGGTGTGATGAGATAACTCGATCCGGTGGAATACGATGATACAAGCGCATATTTCAGAGTGCTCCGTAAGCCACATCTCAGTGGGCAGAGCTAGGCATGTTGGACTGGGACACCGAAGATTTTTATAACTTAACCAAGATAGACCACAGCCTGTCGTTTCCAATATGAACAAATTAGTCAAAGTTGACAGATTAGCCAGCATCCAGGAGTCGCCTCTACACTGTTGATGTTGAGACTGGTGTTTTGCAGGTACTATTTAATGAAGCTGCCAGTTGAGGACTTGTGAGGCGTCTGTTTCTAAAACTAGATACTCTAATGTACTTGTCCTCTTGCTCAGTTGTGCACCGGGGCCTCCCACTCCTCTTTCTATTCTGGTTAGACCCAGTTTGCTCTGTTCTGTGAAAGGGAGTAGTACACAGCGTTGTACGATATCTTCAGTATCTTGGCAATTTCTCGCATGGAATAGCCTTCATTTCTCAGAACAAGAATAGATTGACGAGTTTCAGAAAAAAGATCTTTGTTTCTGGCCATTTTGAGCCTGTAATCGAACCCACAAATGCTGATGCTCCAGATACTCAACTAGTCTGAAGAAGGCCAGTTTCATTGTTTATTTAATCAGAACAACAGTTTTCAGCTGTGCTAACATAACTGCAAAGGGGTTTTCAATTAGCCTTTTAAAATGATCAACTTGGATTAGCTAACACAACGTGCCATTGGAACACAAGAGTGATGGTTGCTGATAATGGGCCTCTGTACGCCAATGTAGATATTTCATTTAAAAAATCTGTAGTTTCCAGCTACAATAGTCATTTACAACATTAACAATGTCTACACTGTATTTCTGATCAACTTGATGTTATTTTAATGGACAAAAAATGTGCTTTTCTTTCAAAAACAAGGACATTTCTAAGTGACCCCAAGCTTTTGAACAGTATGAGAATTTTATAATGCAACAAAATAACTATAAAATAAAGTTTCCCTGCCGGACAAGGATTGTCCGATTTTGAAGATTAGCTGAGCTAATTTCCTGGTGGTGTAAATAATTGTAAATTATGTATTGTAAATAAGAATATAATATATTTTCTCAACATGTCACGCCCTGGCCAAAGAGAGGCTTTTATTCTCTATTTTGGTTAGGCCAGGGTGTGACTAGGGTGGGCATTCTAGTTTCTTTATTTCTATGTTTTGTATTTCTATGTTTTGGCCGGGTATGGTTCTCAATCAGGAACAGCTGTCTATCGTTGTCTCTGATTGGGAATCATACTTAGGCAGCCTTTTTTCCTTTGGTGTTTGTGGGTAGTTATCTTTGTAAGCTTCACGGTTGTTGCTTCATTTCTTGTTTTGTTGACGACATTTACAATAATAAAAGAAAATGTATGCTCACCATGCTGCACCTTGGTCTCCTTCCGACGACGGCCGTGACAAAACACTTCTACATTAATGTGGATGCTAGCATGATTAAGGATAATCATTAATTAATTGTGAATAATGATGAGTGAGGAAGTTACAGAGACATGAAAATCATACCCCCCAAAAAATGGAGTCACAAGCTTGATTTAGTCCTTTGGTGCTAGGACTATGGCACCAAATACTACGCTTTTGACTACTTTTAGTGAATTTGTCCAAATACTTCTGGAACACACACACACACACACACACAGTTAAAGGTGTAATCCATAAAATGTCCTGTTGCAAATCCATCCCTTGACGGTAGACGACTTAAAACATTTTGGTTGTATTACATTGTCATCCAAAACTAATGTTGCATTGTTTGGTCTTCATAGGAGACTTAGGATAATTTATTTTAGGCCTATATAGGTTAAGTAGCTTTCTCAACGGGATTGTTTTGCGAAACCACTCAAAAAAAGTGCCCTTCAGGCAGCTCTTATACACACAGACACTCACCTGTGCTGCAGGGTAGGTCGATTCCTCAAGATCATATGCACTGTACCTAGGAGCCATGGCATCTGCCTTTTACCCTATCTACAGAGGACCTGGTTCACTGCTACCATGCTTACCAAGCCGTTAAACACATTAAATAATGCACAGACCCCAAGGACTCCACAGTACACAGACATGGAAATATAGAGCTATTCTTAAAACAACTGCAGCAGGTAGTGTTATGGTTGGTACATGTTTTGACAAGCAAAGAGGAACTTCAAGATTATCTGGCCAGGTAGCCTACTTAGCTGCAATCAGTCCATGACAAGCCGTGACATTTCAAGGCATTCTTTTCTTACATCAATCAGTCTCATGTTACATTCAATTACTGTTTTGCTTCTTTACTCACCAATTGAGGTGTCTTTTGATTCGCGACCCACCATAACGGTTGATCGGTAAAAAAAACACACTGACCAATTGGTATGGCTAATACTGTGTCCTTATGCTGAATTTTAAAAATATTCTCAAAGATTATAGGCTATTATTAAAAAAATATATACAGTACCAGTCAAAAGTTTGTACACATCTACACATTCCAGGGTTTTTCTTTTTTTTTACTATTTTATACATTGTAGAATAATAGTGAAGACATTAAAACTATGAAATAGCACATATGTAGTGACCAAAAAAGTTTTACACAAATCAAAATATATTTTATATTTGAGATTCTTCAAAGTAGCCACCCTTTGCCTTGATGACAGCTTTGCACACACTCGGCAATCTCTCAACTAGCTTCAAGAGGTAGTCACCTGGAATGCAATTCAATTAACAGATGTGCCTTGATAAAAGTTCATTTGTGGAATTTCTTTCCTTCTTAATTCCTTCTCAATAAGTTGTCTTCCTTCTCAATCAGTTGTGACCGCTGCTCCCGAGTGGCGCAGTGGTCATAGGCACTGCATCATAGTGCAAGAGGTGTCACTGCAGTCCCTGGTTCAAATCCAGGCTGTTTCACATCCGGATGTGATTGGGAGTCCCATAGGGCGGCACACAATTGGCCCAGTGTCGTCGGGGTAGGCCGTCATTGTAAAAAAGAATTTGTTCCTAACTGACTTGCCTAGTTAAATAAAGGTTAAATTAAAAATTAAAAAGAAAATTAAAAATCGTGACAATGTACTGTAGGGTGGTATACAGAAGATAGCCCTATTTGGTAAAAGACCAAGTCCATATTATGGCAAGAACAGCTCAAATAAGAGGAGAAACGACAGTCCAGGTCAGTCAATACGGAAAATTTCAAGAACTTCGAAGGTTTCTTCAAGTGCAGTCGCAAAAACCATCAAGCACTATAATGAAACTGGCTCTCATGAGGACCACCACAGAAAAGAAAGACCCAGAGTTACCTCTGCTGCGGTTCTAAAACCTTTGATCGGTAGTGTATGTTAGATTGAAATGCTGTGTCTCTCAACATGTGGGAGGAGAGGGTGGTGTTAAGAAGACAGATTTCAATTTCTAATAACATGGAAAATAAAGTAGCTATCTATCCTGTGGATGATTATTATCAATACTGTGCCTATGTGCCATTCAGAATGCCACTATGTTCTCTGTAACATGCCCTTAATAGAACAAGCCGTGTTCATGGGCCAAAGAAATGCTGCATAGCACAAATATAGCCATTGTCTTGGACTGGGCAGCTTGCCAGGAACATGGAACAAAGAGAGGTTGGAGCACTTCTGTTGAATGAACAAAGGCCAAAGTTATGAATCATTATTTTATTTTGGATGATCATTAAGAGTATTCAGTACAGATGTAGGATCTTAATTTGAGCCAGTTTGCTACAGCAGGCAAATAATCCTACAGCATCAGGAAATGTGAACTATTATGTGGATTTTAATTAATGGACATTTATGTTGGGGTTGATACATTTTTCGTAAGCGAAATTCAAGTCTGAAATTTGAAGTGGAAATTACAAACTTCAGAAGTATTTTAAAAACTCAAAATACACTACAAGTTTAAAATGTCCTGCCTTGGGTTGATGAAATTAAGATCCACCATCTGTATAACAACAGCTCTATTTCTTTAGGTTAATAGGCCTACATGTAGGCTACTGCACTTCCGGTCAGTTCTTTGTCTTCTCAGTCCTGCCGCTCTGAAAGAATCTGTCTTGTTAATTCTTAATTATATACAGTGCATTCAGAAAGTATTCAGACCCCTTGACTTTTCCACACTTTGTTACGTTAAAGCCCTATTCTAAAATGTATTAAATCGTTTCCCACCCTTATCAATCTACACACAATATCCCATAATGACAAAGCAAAAACAGGTTTTTATCAATTTTAAAAGATTTATTTAAAAGATTTAACTGAAATATCACATTTACATTAGTATTCAGACCCTTTACTCAGTACTTTGTTGAAGCACCTTTGGCAGCGATTACAGCCTTCTAGGGTATGACGCTACAAGCTTGGCACACCTGTATTTGGGAAGTTTCTCCCAATCTTCTCTGCAGATCCTCTCAAGTTCTGTCAGGTTGGATGGGGAGTGTCGCTGCACAGCTATTTTCAGGTCGCTCCAGAGACGTTCGATCGGGTTCAAGTCCGGGCTCTGGCTGGGCCACTCATTGACATTCAGAGACTACTGCGTTGTCTTGGCTGTGTGCTTAGGGTCGTTGTCCTGTTAGAAGGTGAACCTTCACCCCAGTCTGAGGTCCTGAGCGCTCTGGAGCATGTTTTCATCAAGTATCTCTCTGTACTTTGCTCCGTTCATCTTTCTCTCGACCCTGACTAGTCTCCCAGGCCCTGCCGCTGAAAAGAAAATGGTATTGGCCAGATGATGAGCGGTGCCTGGTTTCCTCCAGACTTGACGCTTGGCATTCAGGCCAGATTTCAATCTTGGTTTTATCAGACAAGGGAATCTTGTTTCTCATGGTCTGAGAGTCCTTTAAATGCCTTTTGGCAAACTCCAAGCGGGCTGTCATGTGCCTTTTACTGAGGAGTGGCTTCCGTCTGGCCACTCTACCATCATTGCCTGATTGGGGGAGTGCTGCAGAGATGGTTGTCCTTCTGGAAGGTTCTCCCATCTCCACAGAGAAACTCTGGAGCTTTGTCAGAGTGACCATCGAGTTCTTGGTCACCTCCCTGACCAAGGCCCTTCACCCCCGATTACTTACTTTGGTCTGGTGGCCATCTCTAGTAAGAGGTGGTTCCAAACTTCTTCCATTTAAGAATGATGGAGGCCACTGTGTTCTTGGGGACCTTCAATGCTGCAGACATTTCTGGGTACCCTTCCCCAGATCTGTGCCTCGACATACTCTTGTCTCGGAGCTCTACGGACAATTCCTTTGAACTCAAGGCTTGATTTTTGCTCTGACATGCACTGTCAGCTGTGGGACCTTAAATAGACAGGTGTGTGACCAAATCATGTCCAACCAATTGAATTTACCACAGGTGGACTCCAATCAGGTTGTGGAAACATCTCAATGATGATCTATGGAAACAGGATGCATCTGAACTCAACTTCGAGTCTCATAGCAAAGGGTCTGGATACTTATATAATTGTGTAGAATTGCAGGAAATTAGCTTTAAAACATTTTGAACAGTTTGGGGTTACATGTGTTGCGAGGTGGGGGTTTGTTACTACACTGCATAATGACAATATTCATCCTGACCTTTGCCACCTAGGACATTTGTGTGACCAGACCTTCTCAAATAGTAATTGAGTACCCCTGTAGTAAAGAATTTCCCTCAGACACTTGAACATGGCTATATTCAAAGCACAACACTGCCACCTAGGGTGCAACTTTGATTCCACACACAACACTTGGTTTACTTTCTCTGAGGGAAACCAGGAGTGCAGCTATACATGAAATGGGATGCAACATGGTTTATAGGTATAGGATAACACAGACTACAAAATGTTTGTGCCACATTTAAAGCAGCTGCCATCTGGCTGTTTTTATTAATCAACATGAAGAACCAAACACAGCAAAGATGATCTGATAAAAAAATATGTACAAAAGATATGCCTTTTTATTATCTTTCTCTCATTACCATCTGTATTAATATGGTTGGAATATTTAACATTAGAATATAACGCCCTAAATACGGTAGGGATACTGTTTTTATAAATTAAGATAGCAGCTAACCATGGCACCTTTGCAGTGATCTACAGCTCTGATTATGATACACTGTAATGTCTAAGACGTGGACTTTATTGTTCTCTCTATCTATAAGGCGTGTGCAAAATATGTTAATTACAACATGGCTGGTCTTTTTTAGCTTGTGTAAGCTGTGACTAACTAAAACTAGCTATCCCTCCTGATAAATATGGTCTTGCCACAGGCTATTGACAAACAGTTACAGCTGAGTCCACATTTCACTTGTAGCCAACTACACTGTTATATAAAGCACTTTCATTATCCGAGTACTACATAATATAGAGACTGAGTAGAAAAGTTATTTCAAAAAACATTTTAGTATATCTATTTTAGAATATCTTTGGACAGTAAATTAAGTCCAAATATGAGGCCCTTCAGGATAATACATTCGATATTTTGATTATTGTATATATTCAATCTTTCTGATTATAGGCCTACATTCTATCCAGTGTATGTTCATTGAAGCTTGTGCTAGACACTGCATAATACGGTATAACAAGTGTAATAAGTAACAATATCAACAATACAAGAACAAGCAATCCTGTTGTTGAGTTCCTCTGATAGACAGTATTCCTTAGCTTGGTCCCAGATCTGTTTGTACTATCATTCCACAAACATTATGTTTGGCATATGACACAGAGTACAAGGAGTCAAATCTTAGAACAAATAGACGGGTAGCCAGGCTAAGTATTAGTGATGCGCGGATTGACTCATAACCCGCAGTCCCCGCGGTTATATCCGCGGGGTGGGTGGGTTTAGGGTCATGAAATATTGTGCGGATGAAGGGTGGGTGGGTAGCAGGCGGCTTGATTAAAAAGAAAACAATACCTTAAAAAATCTGAAAATGTAACCTATCATTCTTGTGAAATGTATATCTATAGGCTACATTGATGTTTTTCTTTCATTATTTTAGGCTATCTGGCATTGGTGCATAAGCTTAATCTTTAGGGCCTAACTGTAGCGTACCAAATAGCCTACACGGCAAACCCCAAATGCACTTGGGAATGGGCAGAAAAAAAGTTAACATCTATCCATGGAGGCAAAAAGGCCAATGTCGGACTTGAATTCAATAAGAGAAAAGCTGTGAAATGGAGAGTTGAAAATAAAGAGAAGAGAGAGCCAAGAAAAGTAATGTTTGGGAAAGAATTGGTGAAGTGTTTAAAGAGGATGATAGCGGTGCTGGCAATGTTGTGTGTGGTGATTGTGAGGCGCTATACAAATTCCACAGTCACAAGATGGACTTCAAATAGGCCTATGGCACGTCAAGGGAACTGTAGCCTACTGTTCAGATGAGTTAAATGTAAACTGAAATCTGGACACTGACTGTAAGTCTATAACCTCTCACATAGACTTAATATTAATTAACTCCTGCAGAATTAAGCATTTATTTAAGTAAAATGATACATCAAATGTAAGCAAAATTTGAACTTGGGAACAAGAGTGGAGAAATTAGATATCTTTCAGCATCTTGAGAGAATGTGAATGCGCAGTTAGATAGTGTCTGTAGAGGTGATATCTTTATCATAAAAGTTGACAGTAAGCTATTTCAACCACATAAAATATGCATCCAAGCTGAACTGAAATCTTCTCAGAAACATGTTGGGTCATTTTCACACTTTTCTATTTCCTTAGAACCGGTCAAACTGATGTCATTTGGAGATGTTGCACAGAGAATCTTTTTTACCCATGTCAACTAGATTGAAGCATTATTTCTATCAATGTATGACATTATTCTGGTGATCAAAGGTTTATTTAGTCTTCTAGGGCAACATATAGGCCTAATGACAAGTTGAATAACAAATAGCCTACCAAAATGTTTGAAATTATAAGCAGAAACATATCTAAATCAGGCAAAACAGAATCCTGCACCCCCTGTCAAATCGTTCCGGCATCTCACACTATCCTACAGCACATTGTTTTATATTAGCAAGTTAGATATTCACTTTATCACATATAGACGGGCGGTTGCGGATGGGTTATTAGTAATTGCGTGCAGGTGCGGATGAACAACGCACCATTACAAAATATACCTTTCCTGTGACTAATTATATTGTTAAGAACCATTTAATTACATCACAAAGCCATATTCCCTTCTGACATGAAGTAACACTTAGACATATTACTCAAAACATACACCCACTCAGCAAATTGGCCAGTGTTACCTAGTGTAGATTTTTCAGTGTAACATTTCTAGTGTTGATTCAGGAGTTAAATTAAATCTGAAATTAACACTCAGTAGTGTAAAATAACCCCAGTGTTAGTGTTTATATCCAATGTTAAGTGTGAGAATGTGATTGTGTCTGTTTTACTCTCTGTCAGTTTTACTCTGTGGAGAGTAAAACATTCCCAATAAAACCATGCCCATCATTATCACATTTCCCAGCATGCTCTACTGGAGGGAGTCATTTTTAGGATTGTTTTTAATATCTGTGTTTTTGCATGTACATTGATTGATTAATATTATTGTACACAAATACGATTTTTAAATAACATACATTTTTCTCAACTAATCCAATCAGATGGATGCAATAAATGCAACTATTACTTAAATGGCTGTTCCAGTTTAAATGGTTTAGATAAGGGGTGGGAAACTCGGGCCCCAAGGGGCCTGATTGGTGTCAACATTTTGCCCTAGCTAATTTAGAACGTAATTAGTTTAATCAGCTGTGTTTGCTAAAAATGTGACACCCATCTGGACCCTGAAGACTGGAGTTGCCCATCCCTGACTTAGGTAGTCTCCTCACAATGTTCCTAACCCTTACATTCATTCTGAATGATTAAAAATCTGGTTTCGTATAGGAATTACATCACTTTGCAAGCCTGCATAATGTGACTTGCAGATGTGGCCTCTAAACCAGGATTGTCCTAACACCACTGTGTTAGGGTAAAACTTGGCCATGAAAGTAAGGCCTTATATATTTAATGTATTGTCCTAAAGCATTACATTTTAATGATAACATTCACCTCTAGTGGGAAGTCCACAGGAGTGAAATTAATAAATTCAACAACCATGTCTCTGCCACTAACAAATACTGTCATGGGTGGTAAATCTACAATTAACTTGAAAAGGCAAGGCACTGGGAAATTATATTGGAGGTGTGGCTTAGTTGAGGCGTGGCTTTAAATTCGTTGTTTTTGGCACCCATGAATGGAAGTGTTGTATCAGTTTAAGTGGTCTATGGTTATACTTATTCAAGTTCGAATATGTCTGCTGCCAGTCCTGAAGTCTTTGTAAATGCTTACATAGGAACAAGTAGTATTAAATACGTTATTGTTATTGTAATCTCCTTAATCCAACACCAGCGACCTTGTCAACAGATACAGACCTCTTTGCACAGATACAGACCTCTTTGCGTAATGGTTAAAAATACTATATAAGGTGTTATTGCATAACACCATTAGTGTAAACTATATACACTTCCTAGTGTTAAAAATACTATATGAGGTGTTATTGCATAACACCATTAGTGTAAACTATATACACTTCCTAGTGTTAAAAATACTATATGAAGTGTTATTGCATAACACTAAAAGTGTTAATCGTGTGGACCCGTATAGAAAAATTGTCACTGTAAGTGTTGATTTAACACTGGAGAATTTGCTGTGCATGAATATCACAATTTCCACCCCAGAACAGTATACTGCTTAGAGTTTGATCATGATAAACTAAGTATACAGTAAAATCTACAATTTTGGTAGACTATGATTGTCAGATTAAGACAAGATTGGCATTTTCTTTTTGCACATATAAGTAACTTGCTTTGTCCGAGCCAGATAGGCCCATAGGGCAGGAGCCAATCTCCTGTTTATGTAATGTGAGGCAGCTTGATGTACAAGTACACCCCCTGGACAGGATGCTAATGTATCGCAGGGCCTTTTGCACAGATTCTGTAAGGCATTTCACTCAGCCTTCATTTTGTCTCTGATATCCGAAGGCAAGGTTTCAAACAGGACGTCCTCCACCACTAGGCCGCCACGCTTCAACGCCCGGCAGAACCGCAGCTCTGGAGGCAGGAGCTCAAAATGGTTGCCCTTCAGTTCCAGGTGTGTCAATAGAACCAGGTATGAGATCTTTGGTGAGAGCAATGACAGCGTATTCTTGCCCAGCTTGAGGGTTTTGAGCTTCTTGCAAAAGAAGAGCTCGTCTGGGAGGTTATCAATCTTGTTGCACGTAACAGAGAAGTACTGAAGACTCTGTAGGACACCGATCTCCGGCGGAATGAACCGGATGTCGTTGTTGGACAGATCCAGGTAACGAAGCTTGTTGCATAAGAACAGGTGCGAGGGCAAGATCTCTATCTTGTTATGACTGAAGTAGAGGCGCTCCAGGCTGCCCAGCTTCTTGATGTGCTCAGGGACATAGCAGATACTGTTGTGCCAGAGTTTCAGGCACGTCAGTTTGTGGAGGTGCTGGCAGCTGACTATCTCCTCAATGGAGCGCAGGTTGTTTTCCTTCAAGTCCAACTCCTGTAGAGTTAGAGTTATACAAATGTATTTTAAGTGTCACTCCACAATATTACAGGAATTGGCAATACATATGACATATTTGAAGTCAAGAAAACAGCCCAGAACAGAGTTAGCTGGAGATGCACCTTTAAGGCCCTTTGCTCAACTAGGAGCTTAAAGGAATAGGTCATTACATATTTAAAAACCACAATGTGGACCACTCAGTGTGGAGACACTGTAGGCGAACATAGCAGGCGGTCAAAGTACGGCATATCATACCTGTAGGTTCGTGAGGCTAAAGACAGCATGTGGGATGCGTTCCAGGTCACAGTGCACCAGCTCCAGTTCAGTCAGGTTCACCATCTTCTTCAGGTTGTTGAGCATCACCAGCTTGGTGCCATCGTTGTAAACGTACAGTCTCTGCAGGTGGCTGGACACGTCCACGATGGACTGGGGGATCTTTGTAAAGTTACTTTTGAGCGACAGGGTCTTCAGATTCTTCAGCTCCCTTAGAGACTCCAGAACCACATTCTTAGAAGCGTCAGGACTCAGTGAGCCAATGAGGTAGAGCTCCTCTAGATTCCGTAGGTGGTACAGCCAATGAGGCAGCTCCCTGCTGTCATCAAACTTTACCCTGAGCACCTTACATAAAGATGGAACGATACTTTATTAATAAAAAATAAATAAAAACATGCCACACCAAAGACTACCAGAATAGCATACCTTAAGGTTATCCTTGAGGAAGGAAGTGGCTGTGGTGTGGATCTTTAAGCAACACTGATACAGAGACAGCTCCTGGAGGTTTTCCAGCTGGGCGATGGAGGCTGGGATGGATACGTTGTTGATGATCTCTAGCTTCAGGGATTGGAGCTCTGTCACCTCGAAGATGGTGTCCGGGAGCCCAGACAGCATGAAGAGCTGCAGCTCCAGTCTGTTGTTATGGTTGGTCAGCAGTCTCTGACGCAGCTTCTCTGGTGTCCACTCATGGTTCAGGTTCAGCTGTTTCAGTTTGTTCTCACTGACCTCAGACAGGAACACTGCGAACCTGAGAGAAAGAAAGAAGAAGAATACGTTATTGTCCAATGTAGACAGATATGCCATGGAAACTTCTGCTTTTGTCTTCTGCTTTATTCCAACTCCGAAAGGCTGGAGCAGAGGGTAGCCATACAACTGCACCCGAATGGTTTGTTTTACAATTGGAGGCATTACATACCTATCAACAGCAACGGAGAGCTGAATTACTTGAAACAATTTACAATTTTCAAAAAATATATATTTTACACCTTTTGGAGTACAGTGGGTCGTACTGGTCGATCATGTGCAGCATGAAGGCAAAGTCATTCTTCACGTCTGGGATGTCATCGATTCCCGTTTCTTGCCTGACGTATTCAAAGGAGTACTCCTTCAGCGAGCGGTAGAAGAGCCAGTAGGAAGTGTAGAGGCAGGTGAATCCGTACACAGCCACGAAGCACAGGTAACAGTACGACAACTTAGAGAACAGGTGGGCCATGGTGTGATTACAGGAGAAATGCTTATATCCCGTCATGTCCTGTATGTCCACACTGCACTTCACTGTGATCTGCACCTCAGAGACTAAAGCACTGTTATACGCGATGATGAGGAGGAACTTGAACACTTTGAGAACAGTCTGGCGAACATACATAACATAGAGGATGTCCCCCTCTTCGACGTGCAGGCGGAACTTCTTCACCTTCTCAAATAGAGCTTTGGCCTGTTCTCCTTCCTTCTTATCCAGGGCGCTGGCTGTGGGCTTGTCCACTACGATCTTCTCTGGGATGGATTTGAGGGACTGGGTCTTCTCCAGGCTGTCCAGGTTCCCCTCTACAGACACATTGAGGATCGCTTTGCTGGCACTGTTGTTCTTGTTGTCCTTGAATGAATAAATGAATGAATTTATTAATTAATGCATTTTATTTGAAATATTTCAAATATATCCAATATAGGGCTGTTTCCCAGAAACAGATTGAGCCTAGTCCTGGACGAAACAGAATTTTGAAAGGAGATTCTCCATTGAGTTTTCAGTCCAGGCCTAGGCTTTAGCTGTGTACAGGAAACTGCCCCATAGTTTCCTCAGCCATTTGACTACAACAATACATACAGTTGAAGTCGGAAGTTTACATACACCTTAGCCAAATACATTTAAACTCAGTTTTTCACAATTCCTGACATTTAATCCCAGTAAAAATTCCCTGTTTTAGGTCAGTTAGGATCACCACTTTATTTTAAGAATGTGAAATGTCAGAATAATAGTAGAGAGAATGATTTATTTCAGCTTTAATTTCTTTCATCACATTCCCAGTGGGTTAAAGGTTTACATACACTCAATTATTATTTGGTAGCATTGCCTTTAAATTGATTAACTTGGGTTAAATGTTTCAGGTAGCCTTCCACAACATTCCCACAATAAGTTGTGTGAATTTTGGCCCATTCTTCCTGACAGAGCTGGTGTAACTGAGTCAGGTTTGTAGGCCTCCTTGCTCGCACATGCTTTTTCAGTTCTGCCCACAAATGTTCTATGGGATTGAGGTCAGGGCTTTGTGATGGCCACTCCAATACCTTGACTTTGTTGTCCTTAAGCCATTTTGCCACAACTTTGGAAGTATGCTTGTGGTCATTGTGCATTTGGAAGACCCATTTGTGACCAAGCTTTAACTTCCTGACGGATGTCTTGAGATGTTGCTTCAATATATCCACATAATTTTCCATCCTCATGATGCCATCTATTTTGTGAAGTGCACCAGTCTCTCCTGCAGCAAAGCACTCGCAAAACATGATGCTGCCACCCCCGTGCCTCACGGTTGGGATGGTGTTCTTCGGCTTGCAAGCTCCCCCTTTTTCCTCCAAACGTAACGATGGTCATTATGGCCAAACAGTTATATTTTTGTTTCATCAGACCAGAGGACATTTCTCCAAAAAGTACGATCTTTGTCCCCATGTGCAGTTGCAAACCGTAGTCTGGCTTTTGTATGGCGATTTTGTAGCAGTGGCTTCTTCCTTGCTGAGCGGCCTTTCAGGTTATGTCGATATAGGACTTGTTTTACTGTGGATATAGATACTTTTGTACCTGTTTCCTCCAGCATATTCATAAGGTCATTTGCTGTTGTTCTGTGATTGATTTGCACTTTTCGCACCAAAGTACGTTAATCTCTAGGAGACAGAACGTGTCTCCTTCCTGAGCGGTATGACGGCTGCGTAGTCCCATGGTGTTAATACTTGCATACTATTGTTTGTACAGATGAATGTGGTACTTTCAGGCATTTGGAAATTGCTCCCAAGTATAAACCAGACCCGCGGTGTACAATTTTTTTCGGAGGTCTTGGCTGATTTCTTTTTATTTTCCCATGATGTCAAGCAAAGAGGCACTGAGTTTGAAGGTAGGCCTTGAAATACATCCACAGGTACACCTCCAATTGTCTCAAATTATGTCAATTACCTTATCAGAAGCTTCTAAAGCCATGACATCATTTTCTGGAATTTTCCAAGCTGTTTAAAGGCATGGTCAACTTATGACCCACTGGAATTGTGATACAGTGAATTATAAGTTAAATAATCTGTCTGTAAACAATTGTTGGAAGAATTACTTGTGTCATGCAAAAAGTATATGTCCTAACCGACTAAAACTATAGTTTGTAACAGGAAATTTGTGGAGTGGTTGAAAAACGAGTTTTAATGACGCCAACCTAAGTGTATGTAAACTTCTGACTTCAACTGTACATATATACACTGCGTGTACAAAACATTATAAGCACATGCTCTTTCCAAGACATAGACTGGACCAGGTGAATCCAGGTGAACGCTATGATACCTTATTGATGTCACTTGTTAAATCCACTTCAATCTGTGTAGATGAAGGGGAGGAGACCAGTTAAAGAAGGATTTTAGAGCCTTGAGATAATTGAGATTGTGTATGTGTGCCATTCAGAGGGTGAATGGGTAAGAAAAAAGATTTAAGTGCTTTTGAACGGGGTATGGTAGTCGGTGCCAGGCGCACCGGTTTGTGTCAAGAACTGCAACACTGCTTGGTTTTTCACGCTCAACAGTTTCTCGTGTGTATCAAGAATGGTCCACCACCCAAAGGACATTCAGTCAACTTGAGACAACCGTGGGAAGCATTGGAGTCAACATGGGCCAGCATCAGCATCTCTGTGGAGGGGTGGGTTCAACTCAATATTAGGAAGGTGTTTTTAATGTATTGTACACTCAGTGTACGTACAAACATATATCCATTCATACATACACTACATACTGTACAAACACATACCAACAATACCTTCTCCTCTGGGTTCTCTCCAGACACCTCGGACAGAGCTCTAGTAGTCCAGGGGGAGTCGAAGCACTTTCCCAAGATGGAGATGAAATGCTCTATCTTAGAGCTGGAGCCTGGGAACTTGAACCAGAAATTGCTACACACCATGAAGATGAGGGTGTGTATGAGGACTAGGTAAGGGAAGTACTTGGCGTACCAGTGCAGGGCTTTCTCGTAGCACATCTGGTTTATGAAGCTGTACTGTTGAAGGTCCAGGTTGGTTTTCAGGCCCATCATCTCATGCACATCCTGCGACACAACAGGTGAGACCAGCTCGGTTTTATTTGGTAAGGGTATTGTTTGGTTCGCCATTGATATTCTCTGTGGAAGGCAGATGATTTTGTCCTGGACCACCTGAAAGAAAAGAAACATCAAAAAAGACATTCACAATAAAGCAAGCACAAATGTAAGATGACAATACAACTGTCAAACAATACCCAATGATGGCAATATATACACAATATCACAGTAACTGAGTAGTAAACAGTTCTGCAATATTGAAATTCTTCACTGATTGTAATATTCCTAAGATTTTATTAGGCACATTTATTTTTTTGCTCTTTATTATTTTATAATAACGAGCTAACCCACTAGGGAATTACATTGAATCAACGTGGAATAGATGTTGAACTGACGTCTGTGCCCAGTGGAAAAGTGAGAACAATTTCCAATGAATTCATTACAAAAAAGTATATTACAGTAACTTAGATACACAATGATAATACAAACAACAGAGGGGGATATCGGATGTTATTTCTCATTTCCTTCTGTGACAACATTGGTAGGACTGTGACTCAGACAGGAGATTACCAATTTGTGTTTTAGCCACCGCAGACTAAAGAGGGAGTCAGACTCATTGTAACGCTATGCAATACTGTACCACCAAATGATATGTTATTCTTTGACCTACCATTGCACTTTTATAACACTTACAACATTACCAATTGTTCTACTGCAATTATAAACTAATCATGAATGTGTTGATGTATATACAGTTTATTTTTCTTCAGCTTTGTAAATATTTGCTTTTCTTATGAGCCAGACCAGTGACATAGCCTAAATACCATGTGGTTCCTGAGGCAGAGGACTCTGTCTGGAAAATTTGTCTGAAGAAAATGCCTGATCAGCTGGAAAAGGGGGAGGCTCTCTCTCTTTTAATGCAGGACAGGAGAAATTAAAAGTCAGACTTGCTGAGTACAGTGTTGTGTCTTTGGCATCATTAAAAGTGGTGACTGTTATTTTATCAAATCAATTCTCTGTAATTATTATACGTGATTCAACTAATAATGTAAATGTAATTAACTAGGAAGTCGGGGCACCACGGAAAATCTTCAGATTACAAAGTTATAATTTTCCGAATATAACTCTTCAGATATTTTAATATCTGATCAATTAGTCTTCTATTAATTATTATTTACCTCACGTCAGTCTCATTCCAAACGTCGTAAATTGTTGGTTATCTGCAGGAACCCAGCCTAAACTATGAATCATCCATACACCAATTGGCTTAATCATTTATTTACTAACTAACTAAATAATCACAGAAATGCATAAACAAACAGTAGATATTGCTTACTAACAAGGATAGGGAAGATTCCCAAGTGGGCTAAGCTGATATGACGGCTTGGTGGACAAAGGTAAGTGGGTGTGGACTGAGAAAGAAGCGGGAAAGACAAAAGGGATCACTTCACACAGTTGATAATTATATTAATTGAAATGCTAATCCTTTGCACACAACGCTCACTCATTCAGGAATAATTGCAATCAATATATATTTACGCCCATGTGTCGTTGTGATCTTCTCTGTTGGAATCCGGTCCGTCTGCTGGAGAGTTCATCCGAGTCTCTCTCTCTCTTTCTGTTTCCCTGAAGATCAAAGTCTTTCGAGGTTAGAATGGATACTTCAGAGTACCATTCAGAAATGTTCTCATAGATAGATGTTTCAGCGGTTGTCGGTATTCTCGTCCCAGGTTTACATAATTTCTAGCTGCAGACTAGTAATTAGTATCTAAGATTTGCTCTTATTCTGTAAGAATCGATAGTTTCAGAGTTTAACCATTTCCAGCCGTGTAGCCAATGCTCCACATGGTATGGTTAGGAATTCAATAACTATTTGCAATCACAGCTCACGCTGTGGGTTTGCTTAGTCTTGGTACTCAAACCTGTGCCACCTTAGCTTACACCGAGGTATGTGTGGTCTGAAGAGGATTTCCTCAGGAGGGGTTTTTATTCGTAACAATAGGAAAGGGCTGTTCCATGACGCCAGATCATATCTGTGCTCACGGGGGCGGGTCAATGACTTTAAAGGGAATTCAACTCTCACACATTAAAGGGTTAAGTGTCCACGGACCCTTTCCACATTCTCACAAGTGGACATATAGTTTCATTTTCACATTTTGGGGATTTAGGAGTTCGGCCACGTCAAATCCTTTGTTCACTCTGTGGTCTCTCTTTCTGCATGGCCATGGGAAGAGAGTCTTCTCCAGGAATTTACGACCTGAAATAAAACACACATAACTGCGAAACAATGTTTTTCTTGCTGAGACGGCCACAGTGCTTGTGGAAGTGTCCGAAGGGCAAGATAAGTTTGTCTCAACTACCTTATTGCACGACTGCAAGGAGGAAGGAAGTTGCTCATTCCCAGAGACAGCTGGCTCGTAATCATGAAAAGAACGGTCAATCAGGTTTGCTGATGGAATGAGATATCGTAATATCTCCTTGGATCGGATTCTGCACCAAGAGGTTTCAAAACGTATTTTTCCCAAGGGGTGCTTTCGACAGATACCCCTCGTGAATTACTGCATTGCAGCTAGCGTTAGGTAAAAACAGTGTGGTCAGTGGAGAAGGCACTGTGGCCTGTGACCATACCTGGTTGGTTTTCCAATCCATCAGTGGAAGTAACCGATCCATCAAGTCTGCTCCGAGTAGCAGGGGTACAGATTCGAGGCTGGTAACACACACAGGGTGAACGAGCAATACGTCCTGGAAGTATAGTTTTATCATTCCTCTCAATGTGAGAGGATGAGGTAGTCTGAGTGAAACCTCGAAGTGTAGTGTCGCATCGTTCCACTTTTAACCAACATTTAGTTGGCTTCAAAGCCCTTTTGAGATCATAGAACAATGTTTGAGAGATGAGCGATATTGTCGCACCCGAATCAATTGGCACATGACAAGTTAAGCAGTCCTCCAGGACTGTTTCCAGGTATGGGTGTTTAGATTCGTGTTTAGTGGACATATTCCTCACGAAGTGGTGACCCACGAGTGGTCGTTCGCAACGACGTGATGTGCAATTTCTGTTCAAGGTGAAAGCAGATCGACTTTTCGGGCTTTGAGTGGGCTTGGCTTTAATGAAGCGTTTGACCTTTTTCTTCGCAACATTTGTATCAGAGTCTATAGACAAAGCCTGTGGGCTTGTTTCTTGATCAAGCAGGCCCTGGATAGGGTCTCAAGTGAGAGTGGGAGAAATTTGAATTTTAACATCCTTGCTATGTTTGTTAATTCCTGCGGACCTGGTGTCCAGTAATTCCTTGTCTAGTCCTTGTGACTTATCTTTTACCCTTTTCTCAAATTTTCACGTAGTGGAACTTCTAGAGAACATTGGTCTACATTTTGATTGTACTTCAACCCTTGTTACCCTTGTGCTCTGACACTTTTTGTGGGTTGGGTGCAGGAACGTAGCGAACAGGTCGATTGTAGAGGTAGTCGTTTCGATGGTGACGTACTTCACAGTTATTTTGACCGAGAATGTTATTGGAATTGTGGTTTCGTGGTAGAAACCATTGTTGTGCGTCATCTCTCAACGCTCCAATACCTGATAATACACCCTCTAACTGGAGTGAGTGCTCCTGGTCAAACTTCAAAACCGAGTGGTCAGGGCTCTTAGCGTTGTGAGCTTTTTATGCCTCAAAGCCTGTGCTTGCAAGCTCTCTGAGTTGTAAGATAGGCAAGCCAAAGTGGGCTGCAGGGCCCAAGTAGGTAATGAAGGTGGGATACATGTTCGACAGAAACATTTGTTTGAATGGTACCAGCTCCTCCATTCCTGTTTCAGTGAGTAGGCCAAAGTAAGCTGAACAAAGCCTATGATAGTAAGCTTGTGGGTGTTTGTTCTGAGCTTGTTTGACGGTGTTAGCCAGTGAGCTATCGTGTTTGCGATTCACAGAACTACTGAATTCTAATTTCAAAGCTGTGGCAAGTTTTGCGTAGTCATTTATCGTGTGTTGCTGTTGTAGATTAATTAACCTCGTCACGTGTCTATTCGATGTTCACTTCAACAGGTAAACTCTGTTAGGACACGTAGTGTTCGGGTATCCATCCAATGCGTCCTCTTTGTCAGCTAGAAACGTCTCAGTATCGTTTGGCTGACCTGGAACAGGGTCAAAGGTGGGGAAATGATTGACGAGTTTGTCAAGGTATTCCGCGCACCAAGCGGGCGGAGAGGGTTGGGTTCCTCCTGTGGGGAAATTGGGGCCGAAAGGCCAAGAGGAGAAGCCAAGCTTTGGCTTTGTTGGCCAAGAGGCACCATATTACTCAGTGCCGAATGGCCAAGAGGGGAAGACTGAGGGACACATAAGGGAGGCAAAGTCTGAAACCTATCGTCTTTACTGCTTTGAGTACAGGGCTCCGGTTGCTTGGATAGGTAGTCACGCAGTAGTGCGTGACCATTCTGGACTTCCTCCAGATGGTACCTAAGGGTGGTGGTCTGCTGCATTGCAGAGTCCACTTGAGCACTTAGAGTACTGATTTTGGACATGTGAGTGTCGCACTTGCTCCTTTCGGTCTCAAACTTATCTGTCATTGTTTGCAGATAGAGGTCTTGAGTACGAAGCGAGAGATTCAGTGATGAGATTTCCTCCTCTTGCTTATAAATCAATATTTCCATCTTCATCACCTGAGTTCTCTCATCATTCATTTGGTCAGCGACTTCAATGGGTTCTACTGATTTGTCATCCAACTAAGTCATTGTGTTTATTAACTGATCGTCTTTGGTCTGCAGCATGTTGAGTAGAACATTGTTACTTTGAGTAGCATTCAACAAAACTGCATGCATGTTATCAAGTTGAGCGCTCCTGTTTGTAGATAACTCGTCAGATTTATCTAATTTGGCGTGGACATCATCGTATTTAGTCTTGGCTAAATTGAGTTGTTCCTGTAGCATACAATTTTGTTCCTGTAGAAGAAGATTTTGTTGAAGAGTTTGTGCTCGTTCATCATCATACATTTTCACAATTACATTTAATTGTTCAGTTTTCAAAACGCAGTAGCTAGCAGCCATAGCTAGCAGAATCTTTCCCTTTTCTGCATTTGTCATTGGTTTCCTGGTTCTCTCCACTTGTCCCTTTATGTCTACCGTTACCTGCTCGTGCTTCAGCAGTGCACTGTGGTATTGGACCGATGCCAATCTCGGATGGCAAGATATTAGGGCTAGACTGGAGAGAACCTTTACGAGGCCTGCGCCCGATGGTTGATTTTGGAGAGCGTTGTTCGCCATGTCTGCTGTTTTTCCGCTAATGGCATAATTAGGGTTGGTATCGCTGCTGAGGTCAGATATGAAACATTTTATGGGTGAGATTCACTAATTAGCGGGCGAGTGGGGACTACCCCCTCTGATAGCTTGCACATTATTAGAACATTTGAAAGGGGAAAAAAAACATATTTTTCCAAAGTTTGGTTTTGGAATACGTTGGAAGTTGCAAAGACAATTTTAATCTATTTATAGATGTTAATGAACCATCAGTACTGTACCAGTAATGTGGGAGTTGGACGTGAATGAATTTGCAAAAGCAAATTGTATTGATTAATCAATGATAATGATTAATCATACATGGATAGGCTATCTGGGAATTAAACTTGAATTAACCTGGGAAGTTGGTTCATCTAGGTTACTATTGGAAAGTTTCAAATGTCTCATTTAATTGGAAGAACCTTAAGGTATGTTCGACAATTTAACTTATTAAATTGACTGAGACAGTGTTATCCAATCAATTGAGTGTCTGGATTATCATAAGTGTAAACAGTAGTTTAAATATTGGGGTACATTCACCACTAGTTTCACATATCCCTAAGGCCAAAGCCACATGGGATTCCCGCTGGACGCGGGATTTCCGTCAGTACTGGGGTTAATTGAATGTGCTTTGCAAAAGCAGATTTTACTGATTGATCTATTTTAATGATAAATTAAACCTGTATAGGCTATTTGGGAATTAAACTTTAATTAACCTGAGAGCGTTGTGACATTTTAGAAAACCACTCAATTTGTATATTATTGAAAAGATCCACCTGAAAAGGGAAATCTGGCATTTATACATATTAGTTATATTGAATCAGACATCGATATCCAGTCAATTGCGATTGGCTGGATATCTTAAAGTGATCCACGTTTGGGTGTCACCTAATTCTTTTACAAGAAATGTACTGGCGATTCTTCACCACCAGCATTCGCAGAAAGCTGAAATCAAATGGAAGTACAAAGGGCGGGACTTCCGTCACGCAAAGCAGAGGAATTTCAACGTGACACAGGAAAAAGAAAATGATGTTTTCCCTTTGTTAGCTTAGCATCTCGTGCTAAGCTAATCCTATTTGTACAGAAATCTCACTTCCAAGCACAAACTAGGGTGGTTTTACTTATAACGTCATTACGTTCAAACCATTTCCCTGCATTATTTTCGCGATGTTTTTACCGGAATGCGCGGCAAACAACGAAATGCACCGTGTTCTACTCGCCTGGAAACACGAGAGAGAAAGATAATTATTAGTCAAGCTAATATCTACTCAATTTCAAATCGGTTGGCTCTTTGTCCTCGCTCGAGAAATTAATAATGACTGATCCTACCCGGTTCTGAAACGCGGGAGGCAGAAATAGCCCACGTTTGGCCAAACGTTTATTTTTCAAATTTCTTTAAGAATCTGGATTGTATCCTAGCGCTAGAAATGTATTGCTAACGTTACCCACTGGCTACGTCAGAAACCACTGCAATTCTTATACAGCACAAGAGATTCAATACCGCATTGAACAAGGTTTTTTACTAGCGACGTCTCACATTAACCAATTCAGCATACTTTGCTAGCATTATATAACCGAAGCGACACGATACATAAAAACAGATACACATGTGGCCTACCCGCACTGACAAATCTATCCTCTAATTTCTAACCTTCCTGGCTCTATGCCCTTGCTTTAGAAATGAATATTGACCGACAGAAATAGTACCGTTTAGCCTAACAGACTAAATCTGTAATTTACAGCTCATTGTTCTGACTCTATCGACACCGGAGGCATACCCCATAGCTTGTTCAAATGGAAACACACACACAACCAATCTGTATATAACGCAGTCTGTTTGTACAATTCTGTTTGCACAATTGATATATACATAATTCAACAGCAAAGTCTCGTTCTATATTAGATGCCTCACACGGGGCACCATAATATGTAGTGCCTTTGGCATCATTAAAAGTGGAAACTGTTATTTTATCAAATCAATTCTCTGTAATTATTATTACGTGATTCAACAAATCATGTTAATGTAATTAACTAGGAAGTTGGGGCACCACGGAAAATCTTCAGATTACAAAGTTATAATTTTCCGAATATAACTCTTCAGGTATTTTTATATCTGATCAATTAGTCTTCTATTAATGAATTATTATTTACCTCACGTCAGTCTCATTCCAAACGTCGTAAATTGTTGGTTATCTGCAGGGACCCAGCCTAAACTATCAATCATCCATACACCAATTGGCTTAATCGTTTATTTACTAACTAACTAAATAATCACAGAAATGAATAAACAAACAAACAGTAGATATTGCTTACTAACAAGAATAGGGAAGATTCCCAAGTGGGCTAAGCCGATATGACGGCTTGGTGGACAAAGGTAAGTGGGTGTGGACTGAGAAAGAAGCGGGAAAGACAAAAGGGATCACTACACACAGTTGATAATTATATTAATTGAAATGCTAATCCTTTGCACATGAACGCTCACTCATTCGGGAATAATTGCAATCAATATATATTTACGCCCATGTGTCGTTGTAATCTTCTCTGTTGGAATCCAGTCCATCTGCTGGAGAGTTCATCCGAGTCTCTCTCCCTTTCTGTTTCCCTGAAGATCAAAGTCTTTCTTTCCTCAGGAGGGGGTTTTATTCTTAACAATAGGAAAGGGCTGTTCCATGACGCCAGATCATGTCTGTGCTCACGGGAGCGGGCCAATGACTTAGTTAAACTTTAAAGGGAATACAATTCTCTCACATTAAAGGGTTAACATCACATTACATCATTTCACAAATAGTTTCATCTTTACTCATTCATTTTATACAAGAATTAGATGCAAACACCATAATTGAGAAATGTACATATTCAGAGATATAGTTATGTGTATTTCATGTCCTTAGTGAGGTCACCAAATGAAACACACTCAACATAACTGTCCTTTAAGTGACCACGGACTCTTCCCACATTCTCACAAGTGGACATATAGTTTTATTTTCACATTTTGGGGATTTAAGAGTTCGGCCACGTCAAATCCTCTGTTCACTCTGTGGTCTCTCTTTCAGTATGGCCAGGGGGAGAGAGTCTCCACCAGGAATTTACGACCTGAGATAACAGAACCTGGGTGTAGGAGAGAGTGAGAGGGGGAAGCCACGATCTATACCCAGAAAGGACCACGTCATGACAACAGAGATCAGCAGAATTCTACACACCCTGGTCATCTCTCTCACACACACACACACACACACACACACACACACACACACACACACACACACACACACACACACACACACACACACACACACACACACACACACACACACACACACACACACACACACACACACACACACACACACACACACACACACACACACACACACACACTTCTCTTTCTCACTCTCCTGATCTCACTCTTGATCTTTCTCTTCTTTTACTTTCTCTCCCTCTCTCTGTCTCTCTCTCTCTGTCCTGCTCTCTTTCTCTCTCTCTCTCTCTCTCACTCTCTCTCACCCTCCCCCTTACCATCCATCTACATGAGGTAGCTACACTTGTGTGTGTAAAGCTAAAAATGTCCCTTTGGCAGAGCCAGTGTTTACCTCCACTACTGTAAACTGAGACAAACAGTCCCATAATGCCAGGAAATGTATTAATTAGGGACAGTGCTGTCTGCTTTGACTAGGTTGCGGTTTAGTTTACCATGTAAACTACCAATGTAAACTAATGAGGGTCGTCAGATGGGTCGTGTTTGGAAATCACCCACTATTTACAAACTGTGAAAGCAGTTTTTCAAAATAGTCATTATTTTTGTAGTGATCCTTCCCTTGGTTCAAGGGACAACACGGGATATTCTCACCCCAATAAACAAGTTCCTGTCAATGGTGTTTTGGGCTTTTCTAAAAAATAATTACTTATAATCTACAGGGGTTTATAGAGGAGAAGGTAGCGGCTCGGGTTAATCCTTACAATTTCACGTGGAAAAACATGATTTCACGAGTAGTTTCATGTAGATTCATTATCACATTTTGCTTCACATGTTGTCACATGTTATAACATTAACTTCACATAAAATCACATGTGAACAGATCAAAATGTGATTGTGGAACACTTCACATGTGATCATGTGAAATTCATGTTTTTTTTCGTAAGGGAGGGCTCCACCCTCTCTCTCTGCAGCTGGTCAGAGTGGTGAGGGGAAGGGAAGTGACAGGCCACTGGTCGCTGGAATCATGGCTGTGTTCCAGATGGCTCTGGACAAAAGAAGTGTACTACGTATATAGGTAATAGGGTACCATTTCGGATGAAGCCCATGTGTTTATGAAGACGTGGTGGGCAGGCGGGGGAGACATTTTTGGTGCGCAGTGTCTGTGTGAGTGTGTGTATGTGTGTATGTGTGGAGTGCAGGAATGTCTTCCCCTTTCCGTTGGTAAACTCCCGCTATACTGTGCAGCTTACATGAACCCAACACTGGGCTGTTTGTGACTACAGGACAGGACACAGTAGATCTACAGAGCAGTGAATTAGCAAGTTACTTTAAAGGCTAATATCTGCTATAACATCCTAACGACACAGCACACAAGGCATACTGTGTGAACTACAACATATTTCTCATTATGTCATCAATTCAACCACTTTTGCCCCACTAGGTATAGGACTATGCTACAAGATAAAGTTATAATGTGTATGCACCTTGTTCATTAGATAGTCAGGCCTTTTGGACACTCTGAGGCAGGGAAAGCAGATATTGTGCGGTTTGAAGATACTGACCTTGTACTGTGCATCCGAACACTCAGATCATGAGCATGATGACAGAGAGGTAGTCTGTGCACTAACCTGTAGGGTGCATCCGAACACTCCGATCATTAGCATGACCACAGAGAGGTAGTCTGTGAACACATCCCACCAGGGCTTCAGAACCCGGAATGCTGGCTCCTGCTCTGAGAACTGCCGGAACTCCGTCACAGGAATCATGGCTCCTGCTGAGACAGAGATTTAGGGATTGTTTGCAAACAATGTATTTATAAACAATATATAGCTTCAAAATATATTTAGTCCTTTTATGTGCCAATCTTTACAATCAAAGCTCAATTTTTTAATTTGAAAGTGGTTAAATTTCTCCATCTCTATCCATTAGCTTTTTATCAAACCAAGTGGCAGGGCTGCCTTTTGGTTGAAAAAAAAGCCTGGAAGCTCCATTTAAATGTATATGTTCAACATGGCCAGCTTCCAGACTAGTTGAACACGCAGGGGGAATTGTAGGGGGAAATGTAGCTAGCCTTCACAAGACAATACTTGGAACTAATTAGGGCTACACTGACAACCCAATCACACTCCAGAAACATATCCATAACGGTAAGCATCACCTTCCGTATAACCAGTCGGTCTCTTGTTTGTCAAACAAAATAGCTGCCAAAATACAGCAGGCCCCAATATGGCCATTTTTGTTTAACATTCAAATACATTTAGCTGGAACTGTGAATAATAAGGTTTCCTTTATGTGTGGGGTTTGGGTGAATTAAACTCTGCTTCCTGTCATGCTGTTAAACATGAAAAGAAACCATGTTGCACCTATACCTCCGTACATGAACATGTGTGTCAATTCGTACTGGTGATACTGTTAATGATTTGACTGTACAACAATAAACCGAGGCATGATTTTGGCAGTTGGTATAGATCAAAATTTCATAGCTGACATACACTAAACAATCTGCCTGTTAGGATGGATAACTGAATCATAACATAATATATAGAGCCATGCTAGTAGCATCATCAAGGCCTTACAAGCGTCTCTCTCTCTCTCTCTCTCTCTCTCTCTCTCTCTCTCTCTCTCTCTCTCTCTCTCTCTCTCTCTCTCTCTCTCTCTCTCACTCATCAACAACATCTGAGTCAGAGGAACATTCTTCAACATTAAGACAAAAGGATGTCATATGTTTTTCCTATGATAATCTCTTATTTTGGAAAGTTATTTCTCAAAGCATGAGTATGATTCTACTCTGTTTGCACATTAATAAAAATGTTAAACAATACAACCAGAATAGTAACCCACTGGGCACAAACTGGTTAAATCAAAACTGATTACATTTACAAAAAATCATGAAGGTAATGAATTATCAGGAATTTTTTTCTTTTTTTCACCCAACTTTCACCCAACTTTCACCCAACCCTAATAAGATGGTTAACATTTTTTGTTGATTTCATTTTGACTTCACGTTAGTTGACAACTGAATCAAATGTAAAACAAAACTAGACGTTGAACTGACGTCTGTGCCCAGTGGGAAGCATTTACATTAGATGGCATGTATAGGTTACTCTGTAAAATGTCACATTTACATGATATAAGTATGTATATAGGCTACTTACGTATAAATATATGTATGTGTATAAGTATGTATAAGGACACAACTAAATAATTCATAGATGTATCATATTCTAGAAGTTAGATATACTTGACTGTGTTTGTTTGTCGATGGTTTTCATTTTGTTCTAAATTCATGTATATACAGTCTTCAGCACTAAACAACCACACAAGTGTATAGTCTATCAAAACATATCTCAAGAGAGCTACAGCTAAATATGTGAGACTTTTAATAACACAGCTGCACTGTTTAGATAGACCGCTGTGCTAGAAACAAACAACCATCTTTAACCAGAGTCGGAAAGCCTAAAACTTTGTCTCAAAGTCACAGATATACTGATTTTACTGTGGAAACTAGACCTATAGTTTAATCTCTATTGTCCTTCATACAATTGAACACATTGTTTCCTTGAGGAGTTCCTGAGATATGGAAATAATGCATGTATGTAACTCGACATGAAGGATGGAAGACAGTTCAGGTTCAATACAATTATTTTTAACATGACACTTAACTTGTATTATTGCAAATGTATACTGAGTATACCAAACATTAGGAACACCTTCCTAATATTTAGTTGCCCCCCTTTTACAATCAGAACAGCCTCAATTTGTTGGGGCATGGACTCTACAAGGTGTCGAAAGCATTCCACAGGGATGCTGGCCCATGTTGACACCAATGCTTCCCACAGTTGTATCAAGATGACTGGATGTCCTCTGAATGCCACACAAACACAGTCCATGACTCAATTGTCTCAAAGCTTAAAACTCCTTATTTAACCTGTCTCCTCCCCTTCATCTACACCAGTGGTTCCCAAACTGTTTATAGTCCTATACCCCTTCAAACATTCAACCTCCAACTGCGTACCCCCTCTAGCACCGGGGTCAGCGCACTCTCAAATGTTGTTTTTTTTGTCATCATTGTAAGTCTGCCATACACACACTCTACGATACATCTATTAAACATAAGAATCAGTGTGAGTTTTTCTCACAACCCGGCTTGTGGGAAGTGACAAAGAGCTCTTATAGGACCAGGGCACAAATAATAATGTAATAATCAATAATTTGCTCTTTATTTAGCCATCTTAAACCTTATATGTTCATCAAAAATTGTGAATAACTCACCACAGGTTAATGAGAACTAGTACTAGTTTTGATTCACCTGCCTGTTTGCCTACCTGTGTATGATCATTGCCTACCTGTAACCACAATTCCTGCCTTCTGCGAAGGTGAAATTAACACCTGCCGCGCTCTGCGCGTGAATCTACACATTTTTCTCCCTGAGTATTCATTACAATTTGTCATTGTGTTGTTATTTAGCTGAACACTCACCCAAATGTATAGCCCCGGTGGAAAATATAAATGTACTGTTTGAAAATGTTTAAAAAAAATGTGAATCACATTTTTATTTGGTGTTCCCCCGATGGCATTGTACCCCAGTTTGGGAATACCTGGTCTACACTGATTGAAGTGGATTTAACAAGTGACATCAATAAGGGATCATAGCTTTCACCTGGTCAGTCAATGTCATGGAAAGAGCAGGTGTTCTTAATGTTTTGTATCCTCAGTGTATATTGTATAATACAAATGTATATGAAGTTCCAATGGGTATAAGGCATTAGTAAACAATCTGTATCGGTTTAACTCCAATCAACTACAGTGGGAAAAACTGTACATAGCCTTTGATCATTTTTTGAAAATTATTCCTCCCTAGCCTAGATAAGTTGTTTGCTTTGTCAACTCAGTGAGCTGGCCTGGATGTCTGGGCCGCCTGCGTTTTATCCTTTGCCTGGCTCTTCCTGACAGGAAACTCTGCAAATCTCCAACACTGACTTATTGGGCCTGCCCAAAACAGACTATGACTGTGTCCCAAATGGCACCCTATACCCTATATAGTGCACTACTTTTGACCAGAGTGCTCTCGGGATACAATATATAGGGAATAGGGTTCCATTTGGGACAGACATGGATGTCTGGATAGATCACACCCAGTCCCCAGTCAGTCCCAAGGATAACACATCCTGTCCAAGATGGGTTTATTAGTTAGGAGGACCATGGAAAAACTATGTAGAAAATATTAGACTCCAGGATCACTTTGAGAGAATAGGGGGGGATTGTAACAATAGGTGTTAAATGATAACAATAACGTCAGACTTATGTAAGTGACTTGGGACATCTTTTAATAACTTGTACAATGAAAATCCCAAATATCATATACTACCAGTACTTTTCAACTACATACTGCAAAATGCGGAGCCTATCGGCTAACCTTAGAGCCAACTTCTCTTAGTTCACCTTCAAACCACATAATAGAAGGTAACAACATTGCATCTCTAGATAAGATTAAGATAAATATGACCCCCCTCCCCCCAAAAATGTATAAAACATAAACCATTCCCTCTCCACAGGGTACTGACAAACTCAAGGGTTTAGTATTAGGGTATACAGTATATGGCTAATCTATGGTGTGAATTCTCTGCCTTCCATAAATAGGCACTCATACTGCTAACCAGTTATTCATATGGAGAATAATATTTAATTAAGAAACATTTTTCATCTTCTTTCCTTTTTGGGAAGAGGGGATGAGGGAATAGGTGATATCATTATCCAAACTTGAGAAATTCCCACCACGTTTCATATTTCTAGCCTTTAAACAAAATAATAAATCCTATGTGTGGGTTTAAATCTAATTGAGATACAGTACATGGCATATGCCTAACTCAATATTAGCATTATTCAGAGGCAGTGTCAGCTAGTGCAGGAGGCTCGGGTTACATGGGCTATAGACAGGCCAAAGTTAAAATGTATATTTATATTGCTATGCAAACATGGCAACAATGTGTAGGCTAATTTACAGTTAAACCCAAATACAATGTAACGAAATATGCGCTATGAAAATAACATGTACATTCATCATCAATCATGTAAGAATACAATAACAAAATGTGCCTTACCCTAGTGATATCTGTCTGACAGCCTAGATTCTATAGCGGTTTGTCGATGGGTGTTTTTTAGGGCAGCAGCGGCAATCATGTCCTTGTGGATCTGGTGTGGTCCTCAGCTTTCCGTTATTTCTGACTGCAAGCTAGTTCAATGTTCCTGTCTGTTCGTGATGCACAAAGACTGTAGCCTACTGACTGACTGACTGACGCGGTCAGGGCGGGGACTAGCCGATTTACGTGTTGGGCTCGTTAGAATAACCGAGGTTAAGACAGTTTCAAGTTCGATATTCGACGGATATTCGCGCTTTCAAACCTCAATAGCTTTCAAACCACTTGAGCCAGAGACTCCAAATAAGTGTCATGATGTTGGAAAAATTGCGCACAACATTGCACATGTCTTATTTTCACTATTTAGACATTAATTTGCTTTCCAAAGCTAATAAACATGTGGAAATGTGAGCAGCGTCTTGTATTCCAAGTTGAAATAGTTAGGGACCGTGAACAAAGTACAAACTTTATTTTACATTCAAATTTCAATAGCTCCTTGATCATGTGACATACTTACGTCAAACAAGGTTCAGAATGTCCACTGACTACTCTTCTATATTGCACACCCTTTAGTTTGTCAATTTTCATTTCACAAGATTTTACATGAATTTTTCTAAATGTAAAGTTTCAAAAGCTCCTAGGTCGTGTGACCTAATGACGTCAAACAAGGTTCCGTATGTCCACTGACTATACCCTTCTATATTGCACACCCTTTAGTTTGTCCATTTTCATCTCACATGGTTTTCCATGAATTTTTCAAAATTTAGAATTTCAATAGCTCATTGGTCATGTGACCTACTGACCTCAAACAAGGTTCAGAATGTCCACTGACTGACCTTCATATTGCACACTGATGTTTGTCTACTTTCATCTCATGCTATTAGACTTAAATATGTAAGCTTTGCAGGCCTTCATTTTACATGGGTGTTTTTTTTTTTAAACGTATAAGTCAACAAATGTTCCATCCTCGCAATAACTATCTTTCACATGGAGACTGAAAAGATCTGCAAATGGCTGTATGTGGAATGGATCAAGGACAGGAGAGGTGTTCAAACAGAGGTGCTTAAAGGAAGGCACACAGGTAGGCCTCATGAAAAACACTGTTTCATATGCTCTTTTTAATCACAGTAATAGGCAGTGATTTGTAAGTCACTGTGAGCTTGATAACGTGAAAGAATCCTTTTATTAGCATCACTTTCATATACTGTACATTAAGACAAATCCTTCTACGTTGAGTATTAGAACGCAGTTTGCATAACATAGAGAGGAGTATCCCATAGCCAGATAGCATTCGCTATAAATTATCGTTCAGTTTGGTCCCTAAGACGAGGTTCTAATCTCATTCCTGGTACTTCATAGCACACAAACATTACTTCATGCTCTTTAGGTTTTATCACCCAAAGACATCGTAAATCTCCTCTGTCAGTGCTATCTCATAGAGGCCCATCCTCAGTGGACCACACACCCAATAGTTAACAGAATACTCTATTCTGTCGAATAAAACAACCATTATAATGCAATACAAGCATTATAACATAATCTTGCAATTTTCCACGACAACAGAAAGAGAAGGAGGAATCGGAACACGCTGCATTCAAATTCAGGTCTTAGTTATTCCTGTACTGGATCTAATACATATTAGCATTTAACATACATTCATAAGTGTAATACTTTTTTATGACATACTGTGAAAAACTCTCTTGGCTGCTGCCTCTGTCACTTTCAGACATGCGCAGAGCAGACTTGAACCACAGGGGTTCTCTGTAAAGAGAGAGTAATCCAAAAGGCACAGACACACCCCTTGACTTTCAATTGGCACCATTGACCTGTATGTATTCTCTCCTGATTGGCTCTGTGGTGCACAGTCTGGCAGTCTGACTAAAGTGCCAGAGGTATGAGGAGAGACATCCTCCTTTGTATTTATGGGAACAAATACTTCCTAACACTTTGGATCCTATTCTTGGACAGTTAGAAGACACAATGCATCAATGCAAAAAAAATGTATTTCTAATTACTGTCCATGAGTAACCTCAACCTTGTGGGTCTATGGGTGTTTGGGCCAATAAAGTGCCAACTCAATTCTACCACTGACTAGTCTCTCATGCCCCTATGAACGGGGACACAGGGCAATAGTTTTTAATCTAAACCAGCCCTTTTTTACTGGAGTACACTAACCCCTAATTGGGGCTCTTTTCTTGACACATAGTAGCAGTTTACCAGATAACAAGTCAAGAAGAACAAAAAGTAGATTGTTGTAAGGTTGTATTACATCCTGTGCTGGCCCCATTGTCATATCCATTCTGGATTCTGAGTGGTAAAATCATAGCTGAAAAATGCCTTTATATATGTGTATACATTTTCCGCCAAGACAGAACTGCCAAAGGGGGTGGAGTTGCAATCTACTGCAGAGAGCCTGCAGAGTTCTGTTATGCTATCCAGGTCTGTGCCCAAACAGTTCGAGCTTCTACTTTTAAAAATACACCTTTCCAGAAATAAGTCTCTCACTGTTGCCGCTTGTTACAGACCCCCCTCAGACCCCAGCTGCACTCTGGACACCATATGTGAATGAATTGCCCCCCATTTATCTTCAGAGTTTGTAATGTTAGGTGACCTAAACTGGGACATGCTTAACACCTCGGCCGTCCTACAATCTAAGCTAGATGCGCTCAATCTCACCCAAATTATCATGGAACCTACCAGGCACAACCCCAAATCCGTAAACTCGGGCACCCTCATAGATATCATCCTGACCAACCTGTTCTCTAAATGCACCTCTAACGTCTTCAACCAGGATCTCAGCGATCACTGCCTCATTGCCTGCGTCAGTAATGGGTCCGCGGTCAAACAACCACCCCTCATCACAGTCAAACGCTCCCTAAAACACTTCAGCGAGCAGGCCTTTCTAATCGACCTGGCCTGGGTATCCTGGAAAGATATTGACCTCATTCCGTCAGTAGAGGATGCCTGGTTATTCTTTAAAAGTGCTTTCCTCACCATCTTAAATAAGCATGCCCCATTCAAAAAATGTAGAACCAGGAACAGATATAAACCTTGGTTCACTCCAGACCTGACTGCCCTTGACCAGCACAAAAACATCCTGTGGCGTACTGCATTAGCATCGAATAGCCCCCGCGATATGCAACTTTTCAGGGAAGTTAGGAAGCAATATACACAGGCAGTTAGGAAAGCTAAGGCTAGCTTTTTCAAACAGAAATTTACATCCTGTAGCACAAACTCCAAAAAGTTCTGGGACACTGTAAAGTCCATGGAGAATAAGAGCACCTCCTCCCAGCTGCCCACTGCACTGAGGCTTGGAAACACTGTCACCACCGATAAATCTACGGTTATCGAGAATTTCAATAAGCATTTTTCTAAGGCTGGGCTTGGTTTCCACCTGGCTACCCCTACCCCGGTCAACAGCTCTGCACCCCCCACAGCAACTTGCCCAAACCTCCCTTATTTCTCCTTATTTCACCCAAATCCAGATACCTGATGTTCTGAAAGAGCTGCAAAATCTGGACCCCTACAAATCAGCTGGGCGAGACAATCTGGACCCTCTCTTTCTAAAATGATCCGCTGCAATTGTTGCAACCCCTATTACTAGCCTGTTCAACCTCTCTTTCGTATTGTCTGAGATCCCCAAAGATTGGAAAGCTGCCGCGGTCATCGCCCTCTTCAAAGGGGGAGACACTCTAGACTCAAACTGTTACAGACCTATATCTATCCTACCCTGCCTTTCTAAGGTCTTCAAAAGCCAAGTTAACAAACAGATCACCGACCATTTCGAATCCCACCATACCTTCTCCGCTATGCAATCTGGTTTCCAAGGTGGTCATGCGTGCACCTCAGCCACGCTCAAGGTCTTAAACGATATCATAATTGCCATCGACAAAAGACAATACTGTGCAGCCATGTCCATCGACCTGGCCAAGGCATTTGACTCTGTCAATCACAGCACTCAACAGCCTTGGTTTCTCAAATGACTGTCTCGCCTGGTTCACCAACTACTTCTCAGATAGAGTTCAGTGTGAAATGGGAGGGCCTGTTGTCCGGACCTTTGCCCGTCTCTATGGGGATGCCACAGGGTTCAATTCTCGGGCCGACTCTCTTCTCTGTATACATCAATGATGTAGCTCTTGCGGCTGGTGATTCTCTGATCCACCTGTACGCAAATGACAACATTCTGTATACTTCTGGCCCTTCTTTGGACACTGTATTAACTAACCTCCAAACGAGCTTCAATGCCATACAACTCTCCTTCCGTGGCCTCCAACTGCTCTTCAATGCAATTAAAACTAAATGCATGCTCTTCAACCGATCGCTGCCCGCATCTGCCCAGCCGCACAGCATCACTACTCTGGATGGTTCTGACTTAGATTATGTGGACAACTACAAATACCTAAGTGTCTGATTAGACTGTAAACTCTCCTTCCAGACTCATATTAAGCATCTCCAATCCTAAATTAAATCTAGAATCGGATTCCTATTTCGCAACAAAGCATCCTTCAGTCATGCTGCCAAACATACCCCCGTAAAACTGACGATCCTTGACTTTGGCGATGTCATTTACAAAATAGCCTCCAACACTCTACTCAGCAAATTGGATGTAGTCTATCACAGTGCCATCCGTTTCATCAACAAAGCCCCATATACTACCCACCACTGCGACCTGTATGCTCTCGTTGGCTGGCCCTTGCTTCATATTCGTCGCCAAACCCACTGGCTCCAGGTCATCTATAAGTCCTTGCTAGGTAAAGCCCCGCCTTATCTCAGCTCACTGGTCACCATAGCAGCACCCACCTGTAGCACTCGCTCCAGCAGGGGTATATTTCACTGGTCACCTCCAAAGCCAATTCCTTCTTTTGCCGCCTTTCCTTCTAGTTCTCTGCTGCCAATGACTGGAATGAATTGCAAAAATCACTGAAGCTGGAGACTCATTTCTCCCTCACTATCTTTAAGCATCAGCTGTCAGAGCAGCTTACAGATCATTGCACCTGTACGTAGCACATCTGTAAATAGCGCATCCAACTACCTCATCCCCATATTGTTATTTATAAATAAATTTAAAAAATTCCCCTTTGCACCACGGTATCTCTACTTGCACATTCATCTTCTGCACATCTCACTCCAGTGTTTATTTACGAAATTGTTATTATTTCGCCACTACGGCCTATTTATTGCCTTACCTCCCTAATCTTACTTAATTTGCACACACTGTATATAGACTTTTGTATTGTGTTATTGACTGTACATTTGTTAATTCCATGTGTAACTCTGTGTTGTTGTTTGTGTCACACTGCTTTGCTTTATCTTGGCCAGGTCGCAGTTGTAAATGAGAACTTGTTCTCAACTGGCTTACCTGGTTGAATAAAGGTGAAATTAAAATAAAATAAAAATACTGTATGAATGTCTTATGTCCGTCCTACATGTAGTGTTGGTACATGGAATATTCCTGAACTGCATGTATCATAAACTGCTATTGCAAATAGAAGTATTATGTTCAACAACTGACATTTTCAGATATTATTTTGACAAGCACACTTTGGTGCTTACAATTCGTTCTCTATTGTCATAGATTTGGTGGGCACTGTCATCTGTGATCTTTGTGATATGACTTTCTTGAAGCTAGGGGGCAGTATTTTTATGTTTGGATAAATAACGTTCCCAAAGTAAACTGCCTATTTCTCAGGCCCAGATTTTAGAATATGCATATAATTGGCAGATTAGGATAGAAAACACTCTAAAGTTTCCAAAACTGTCAAAATATTGTCTGTGAGTATAACATAGCTGATTTTGCAGGCGAAAACCTGAGGAAATCCAACCAGGAAGTGCCTCTTATTTTGAAAACTCCCTGTTCCATTGCCTGCCTTTCCTCCATTTAAAGGGATATCAACCAGGCTTCCACAGGGTGTGAACAGTCATTAGACATAGTTTCAAGCTTTTATTCTGAAAAATGAGCAAGATGTATCACATCGCGTCAGTGGACTGCCAGATGTCCTTCGATTAGTTAATGCGCGCGACACTGTTAGCTAGACATTTTCTTTCTCTCTTGTATTGAATAGTTTACCGTCCGGTTGAAATATTATTGATTATTTATGTTAAAAACAACCTGAGGATTGATTATAAAAAACGTTGACATGTTTCTACGAACTTTACGAATACTATTTGGAATTTTCGTCTGCCCGTCATGACCTGCACGAGCCTGTGGATTACTCAACAAAACGCGCCAACCAAATGGAGGTTTTTGGATATAAAAATAATCTTTATCGAACAAAACTAACATTTATTGTGTAACTGGGAGTTTCGTGAGTGCAAACATCCGAAGATCATCAAAGGTAAGCGATTCATTTAATTGCTTTTCTGACTTTCGTGACCAAGGTACTTTGCTGCTAGCTGTTTGTAATATTTTGTCGTCTGATCGATGTCCTCACACAAACGCTTGGTGTGCTTTCGCTGTAAAGCTTTTTTTCAAAATCTGACACGCCAGGTGGATTAACAATAAGCTAAGCTGTGTTTTGGTATATTTCACTTGTGATTTCATGAAAATTAAATATTTTTTGTAATTTAATTTGAATTTGGCGCTCTGCAATTCAGCGGATGTTGACAAAAATGATCCCGCTAAAGGGATCTGTGCGCCAAGATTAAGCTGGTACTGATGAAACTGTCACTTAATATTTTTTTCTTAAAGTCTACAAACGCTCTACAGTCATGGCCAAAAGTTTTGAGAATGACACAAATATTAATTTCCACAAAGTTTGCTGCTTCAGTGTCTTTAGATATTTTTGTCAGATGTTACTATGGAATACTGAAGTATAATTACAAGCATTTGCATAAGCATAAGTGTCAAAGTATTTTATTGACAATTACATTAAGTTGATGCAGAGTCAATATTGGCAGTGTTGACCCTTCTTTTTCAAGACCTCTGCAATCCGCCCTGGCATGCTATCAATTAACTTCTGGGCCACATCCTGACTGATGGCAGCCCATTCTTGCATAATCAATGCTTGGAGTTTGTCAGAATTTGTGTGTTTTTGTTTTGTCCACCAGCCTCTTGGGGATTGACCACAAATTCTCAATGGGATTAAGGCCATGGGGAGTTTCCTGGCCAAAATATCGATGTTTTGTTCCCCGAGCCACTTAGTTATCACTTTTGCCTTATGGCAAGGTGCTCCATCATGCTGGAAAAGGCATTGTCCGTCACCAAACTGTTCCTGGATGGTTGGGAGAAGGTGCTCTCTGAGGATGTGTTGGTACCATTCTTTATTCATGGCTGTGTTCTTAGGCAAAATTGTGAGTGAGCCCACTCCCTTGGCTGAGAAGCAACCCCACACATGAATGGTCTCAGGAGGCTTTACTGTTGGCATGACACAGGACTGATGGTAGCACTCACCTTGTCTTCTCCGGACAAGCTTTGTCCCGGATGACCCAAACAATCGGAAAGGGGATTCATCAGAGAAAATGGCAGTACCCCGGTCCTTAGCAGTCCAATCCCTGTACCTTTTGCAGAATATCAGTCTGTCCCTGATGTTTTTCCTGGAGAGAAGTGGCTTCTTTGCTGCCCTTCTTGACACCAGGCCATCCTCCAAAAGTCTTTGCCTCAGTGTGCGTGCAGATGTACTCACACCTGCCTGCTGCCATTCCTGAGCAAGCTCTGTACTGGTGGTGCCCCGATCCCACGGCTGAATCAACTTTAGGAGACGGTCCTGGCGCTTGCTGGACTTTCTTGGGCGCCCTGAAGCCTTCTTCACAACAATTGAACTGCTCTCCTTGAAGTTCTTGATGATCCGATAAATGGTTGATTCAGGTGCAATCTTACTGGCAGCAATATCCTTGCCTGTGAAGCCCTTTTTGTGCAAAGCAATGATGATGGCACGTGTTTCCTTGCAGGTAACCATGATTGACAGAGGAAGAACAATGATTCCAAGCACCACCCTCCTTTTGAAGCTTCCAGTCTGTTATTCAAACTCAATCAGCATGACAGAGTGATCTCCAGCCTTGTCCTTGTCAACACTCACACCTGTGTTAACGAGAGAATCACTGACATGATGTCAGCTGGTCCTTTTGTGGCAGGGCTGAAATGTAGTGTACATTTTTTGGGGGGGATTCAGTTAATTTGCATGGCAAAGAGGGACTTTGCAATTAATTGCAATTCATCTGATCACTCTTCATAACATTCTGGAGTATATGCAAATTTCCATCATACAAACTGAGGCAGCAGACTTTGTGAAAATTAATATTTGTGTCATTCTCAAAACTTTTGGCCACGACTGTACATTTATTCACTCTGTGATAGGGTTGGATCCTATATGATACTTTTATTGTCCTATAAATGGTTCAGTGCTTACAATTTAGGCTGTGTGTAGAATGGGGCATAAAGGAAATTACCTCTACTAATAACTTACTACTAGATTATAGTGATAAGGAAAACAACATACACATTTGGCTTGTGTATTCATTTGCCTATAACTATTCATAATTCCATTATTTTTACATAAAAAAGAGAATACTTCAAAATGAGAAGATCCTGCCATGGAAAAGATGACTGAGCGGACATAAAGGGCAAAGGAGGGGAAATAACTCACACCATGCAGCAGGACACCTTCAGCTGTGGGGTCTTTGTAATGCAGGTTTGATAGGTATATTTTCAATAATGAATGGTTAGCTGTTATGTGACAATTAGGTAAAAAACTCTATTTTATTTATTTGGTGTAGATGGCCAAGGAAGTTGCACAGAACTTCCCCAACATCCCCTCCCAAATTGATATGGAACCTTCAAAAACACATGGAACAACTGCGAAAAGAAATGGCTGAGGATATACAAAAAATGTCTGGTTATGACATTTAATTCAAAGTAAATGTAAATTCTTTATTTTTATGTAGTTGTGTGGGACAGCCATATGTTCAGTTCATGCCTATGATTTCAGAGTTCAACAATGCCAACAACTGCTTCATGTGTGCCACTGATAAAGAACCTGGATGTGGCCCAAAGACTGACTGGGTTAGTAACTTTATTTAACATGTTTAGAATCTTTTGACAACAGTGACGGCATGTAAGATAATTTATGATATAACACAATGGACGGCTAATTCGTCACACTGCATTGATATTTGATATTATTTGTAACGTGTTACACTTTGTTTTGTTTTGATTGAATGTGTTGCATGCCAACTGAGGTTCCATGTGCTGTGCCTAGGAATGAAGATAAAATAGTTCAACAGAGTAAAGAACACAAACTGGAAGTGCAGTCTTTGTTGTTGAAAATGTATGCTATACCCCATCCACACTGAAGAGGCTCGGACATGTACATCAACCAGGGATAAAGAGAAAGTTAACACGGTGAAATGTTTCGTACTTAATTGAAGTTAAGTGTCTGTTGACATGTTGGAAAAGATTAAAGGTCTACAATTTGTTTAATTTGTCACTATTATATTTTTATTCATTGATTTACTGGCCACCATTACTGTGGTTACATGTTCAGTATATGTATTGACCGGCAAACCCACTGCAGCTTACCTCACTAGCTCACTCTCCATCCCTGCTTTGGACAATTAATAACATGACTCTCGTACTTTGCCATTTTCCTTTATGGTTGATATTAACAACGAAAGGATATATTATCTGTCTCTCTCCTATTGTGTACCGCTGTTAAATACTGTGGAAAAATAAAAAACTGGGAAAATAAGTACTTAGAACTACCAATTATTGTAGAGAAATATGAAAGAAAAGGGTAAACACAACACTGGACTGTACCCCTTAATTGTCAAACTAATTTTAATGTACAACAATATAGAAGATACATAACTAGAGGTTATGCAATATGGGTGTATATCCACTGCATGCTTCTTGGGTGTGTAATTGACATGACCAAGGAGCTATTGCAAATTTGAAACTATGAAAAATGTACGTTACACTGCGTGATTTTACAGTACACAAACAAGAGTGTGCAAGTGTAGTCAGCGGACATTAGGTCACATGACCAAGGAGCTATTGAAATTCTACATTTTGAAAAATTATTTTAAAATCTTGTGAGATGCAAATGGACAAACTAAAGGTTGTGCAATATGTAGGCCCACTGAGTGGACATTCTGAACCTTGTTTGAAGTCACCAGGTCACATGATCAAGGAGCTATTGAAATTCAACATTTTGAAAAATTCATGTAAAACCATGTGAGGTACAAATGGATAAACTAAAGGGTGTGCAATGTGTAGGCCCACTGAGTGGACATTCTGAACCTTGTTTGAAGTCACCAGGTCACATGACCAAGAAGCTATTGAAATTCTACATTTTGAAAATTTATTTTAAAATCTTGTGAGATGAAAATGGACAAACTAAAGGGTGTGCAATATGTAGCCCCACTGAGTGGACATTCTGAACCTTGTTTGAAGTCACCAGGTCACATGATCAAGGAGCTATTGAAATTCAACATTTTGTAAAAATTCATGTAAAACCATGTGAGATACAAATGGACAAACGAAAGGGTGTGCAATATGTAGGCCCACTGAGTGGACATTCTGAAACTTGTTTGAAGTCACCAGGTCACATGACCAAGAAGCTATTGAAATTCTAAATGTTGAAAAATTCATGTAAAACCACGTGAGATGAAAATGGATGAACTAAAGGGTGTGCAATGTGTAGGCCCACTGAGTAGGCATTCTGAACCTTGTTTGAAGTCACCAGGTCACATGACCAAGGAGCTATTGAAATTCAAAATTTGGAAAAATGAGTGTAAAACCATGTGAGATAAAAACTGACCAACTAAAAGGTGTGCAATATAGAAGGGTAGTCAGTGGACATTTGAACCTTGTTTGAAGTCACTAGGTCACATGACCAAGGAGCCATTGAAATTCTACATTTAGAAAAATTCATGTAAAACCATGTGAGATGAAAATGGACAAACTAAAGGGTGTGCAATGTGTGTCTATGCCATCGGGTTAGCTACAACCAGTTTTGAAAGTGTTTGGAGTAGTTGTTAAAGAGCTATTGACATTTGAAAAATGTGATTTGTCACAATGTTGACGGTCCCTAACTGCTGTTGGTGGACGTAAGGAAAACTACAGGCGAATATCCGTCGAATATCCAGTCTGAAACTGTCTTTACCTCGGTGTGAGAATATTGTAACGAATGGCTGGAACCAAAGTTATTTTTCAGCCATTTCGTTCCGAACATAACCACTGTTTCTCTTCTGTTCTCGTGTTCCGATCAGGATAACAAAGTTCTGAACAAAAATATGTATAGGGGTCAAAATTCTTGGCCATCTCAGTCTTTGGACTTGATCCGCATTAAAAACTGTAGTTTGAATTGAAGATAGAAATACAGACATACAAACATAGAATGCCCACCCACATCACACCCTGACCAAACAAAAAATAGAAACATACAAAGCTATCTACGGTCAGGGCGTGACAGTACCCCCCCCCCCCCCCCCCCCAAAGGTGCGGACTCCGGCCGCAAAACCTGAACCTATAGGGGAGGGTCTGGGTGAGCATTACTCCGCGGTGGCGGTTCTGGTGAGGGACGTAGACACCGCTCCACTTCTGGCTCGGCCCACTTTAGTAATGCCTCTGGAGCGGGAACCCTCACCGCCGACCCCGGACTAGAGGACGCAACTGGACTGATGGTCGAGTCTGGAGTGAGTGGCACCTCCGGACTGACGGGCGGCTCTGGCAGCTCCGGACAGGAGGGAGACTCTAGCAGCTCCGGACAGGAGGGCGACTCTGGCAGCTCCGGACAGGAGGGAGACTCTGGCAGCTCCGGACAGGAGGGAGACGCTAGAGGCTCCGGATTAGAGGGCGTCTCTGGAGGCTCCGGACTAGAGGGCGTCTCTGGAGGCTCCGGACTAGAGGGCGACGCTGGAGGCTCCGGGCTAGAGGGCGACGCTGGAGGCTCCGGACTAGAGGGCGACGCTGGAGGCTCCGGACTAGAGGGCGTCGCTGGAGGCTCTGGACTGAAAGGCGTCGCTGGAGGCTCCGGACTGAAGGGCGTCGCTGGAGGCCTCGTGCCATAACTCCTCACTGGAGGCATGGATCATCACTGGAGGCTTCGTGCCATGGATCATCACTGAAGGCTTTGTGCCATGGATCATCACTGGAGGCTTTGTGCCATGGATCATCACTGGAGGCTTCGTGCCATGGATCACCACTGGAGGCTTCTTGCCATGGATCATCACTGGAGGCTTCGTGCCATGGATCATCACTGGAGCCTTCTTGCCATGGATCATCACTGGATGCTTCGTGCCATGGATCATCACTGGAGGCTTCGTGCCATGGATCATCACTGGAGGCTTCGTGCCATGGATCATCACTGGAGGCTTCGTGCCATGGATCATCACTGGAGGCTTCTTGCCATGGATCATCACTGGAGGCTTCTTGCCATGGATCATCACTGGAGGCTTCGTGCCATGGATCATCACTGGAGGCTTCTTGCCATGGATCATCACTGGAGTGGAGAGACACACAGGCACTGCTCTGGGAGCAGGCACAGGACTCACCAGGCTGGGGAGACATGCAGGAGGGTTAGGGCTTAGCACAGGCACAGGACTCACCAGGCTGGGGAGACATGCAGGAGGCCTTGTCCTTGGCCGAAGCACCGGATACACTGGGCCGTGGAGGCGCACTGGAGGTCTCGAGCAAAGAGCCTGCACAACCCGTCCTGGCTGTATGGTGACTTTGGCCCTGCACATGCGGGGAGCAGGCACAGGACGCACTGGGCTGTGCAGACGCACTGGAGACACAGTGCGCAGAGCTGGCGCAGGATAACCCGGGCCGAGGAGACGCACTGGAGGCCAGATGCGCTGAGCCGGCATCATCCCTCCTGGCTCGATGCCCACTCTAGCCCGGCTGATTCGAGGAGCTGCGATGTAGCGCACCGGGCTATGCGTGCGCACTGGGGACACCGTGCGCTTCACCGCATAACACGGTGCCTGCCCGGTCACTCTCTCGCCACAGTAAGCACGGGGAGTTGGCTCAGGTCTCCTACCTGACTCCGCCAAATTGCCCGTGTGCCCCCTCCCAATTCTGCGGCTGCCTCTCGTGCACGTTACCTCGAGCCAATTCCTCATAGTGTCGCCGCTCCGCTCTAGCTGCCTCCAGCTCCTCTTTCGGATGGCGATACTCTCCTGGCTGTGCCCTGGGTCCCTTGCCGTCCAATATTTCCTCCAGTGTCTAGGAGTCCATCAACCTCTGCTCCCTGTTACCCCGCTGCTTGGTCCGTTTGTGGTGGGTGGTTCTGTCACGGCATTCATCGGAAGAAGAAGAGGAATCGTCAGACCAAAATGCAGCGGGGTACGTGTTCATCTTTATTCGCTTAACTGACTGAACACTGAATACAAAATAACAAAAAAAGAATAGCCGAAACAGTTCTGCAAGGTGCAACCAACACTAAACAGAAAATAACCACCCACAACTAACAGTGGGAAAACAGGCTACCTAAGTATGGTTCTCAATCAGAGACAATGAAAGACAGCTGTCCCTGATTAAGAACCATACCCGGCCAAAACATAGAAATACAAAACCTAGACATACAAACATAGAATGCCCACCCACATCACACCCTGACCAAACAAAAAATAGAAACATACAAAGCAATCTACGGTCAGGGCGTGACAACATCACACCCTGATCTGTTTCACCTGTCTTTGTGCTTATCTCCACCCCCCTCCAGGTGTCGCCCATCTTCCTCATTATCCCCAGTGTATTTATACCTGTGTTCTATGTATGTTTGTTGCCAGTTTGTTTTTATTTCTTCAAGCATACCAGCGGCTTTTCCTGTGCTCCTGTCTGTCGTTAGTTCCTGTTTTCAAGCTTTCCTGGGTTTTGACCATTCTGCCTTCCCTGAGCCTGCCTTCCCTGAGCCTGCCTGCTGTTCTGTACCTTTCGGACTCTGCTCTGAACTACTGACCTCTGCCTGCCCTTGACCTGTCGTTGGCCTGCCCCCCTGTTTTTGTAATAAACTTTTGTTACTTCGAAACTGTCTGCATCTGGTTCTTCTCCTTAGCCTTGACAGTTAACATTTGGAAGGAAAGGAAATTAGGAAAGGAAAGGCAAAAATGGAGCTAGAGAGGAAAGAAGGAAAGGGATCTAGAAAAGGGAGCTAGGAAAGAAAAGGAGGAAAGAAAACAAATCCCAGAAAGGATAGGAGGAATGGGAAAGTAGAATAGGAGGAATGGAAAGGAGGATAGGAGGAATGGAAAGGAGGAAATTAAAGGGAGCTAGGAAAGGAGGAAAGGAAGCTAGGGAAGGAAAGGGTTCAAGGAAGGGAAGCTTAGAACGTATAGGAAGAAAGGAAATGAGGAATGAAGATAGGAAAAGAAGCTAAGAAAGGAAGAAAAGGAGCTAGGAAAAAATATAAGGTGACCTTGGAAAGGAAAGGGAGAAAGTGAGCTAGGAAAGCACTGTTGGGGAGGGGAGGAAAGGAAAGGGTGCTATCATAGGATGCAATGAAAGGAAGCTTGGAAAATATTAAATGAAGTAAGAAAGGAAGCTAGGAAAGGAGGAACGAAAGGGAGCTTGGATAGGAGGAAAGAAAAGGATGAAAGGGATCTAGGAAAGAATAGGAGTTCACATTCATGTGGTAGGGATTAATTACGGCCGGTAGATGGCGATAGTAAACTATTGGATTTAGTGAGAGGTGAGTTTTATCTGCCCTGGGTTACTTATCTCCCTGCTGGATTATAATGCATTCCTATGGGAGTTTACCTATAGTGACATATACTGGACAGGTTTGCTGTCCCATTCCTTAAAAGTTACAGAGTATGTAATATTATCTATCATTGTAACCAGTAGACTTCAGATAACATTAAAGAAAATGTTTAAGGGTTTGAATGTAAAACAAAACTTAAACTAGAGTGAAATCATTGACATTTTTTGTCAATGATTTCACTCTAGTTTAAATTTTGTTTTACATACGTAATCCGGTTAGAGCACTTTCTCACCACTTTCCAATTTTTTTTTTAAGGACACATAATTATATATGCCATATCTCTCCACACCACCTCAAACATTTAAGCAGTCATTGGGCATTATATAGCAATTATTTATGGGAATACAGCCATGTGAATCCTGTCCTATTTGGTGCCATGGAACTGGTTGCTGGCCATATTGGAAAACAGCTACCCTACAGTGTAATAGATTAAATCTGCATTGTTACTATACTTAGACACGTTGTGTCATCATAAAGGAATTTTGTTCAAATGGGTTACTTACAGTACCAGTCAAAAGTTTGGACACATCTACTCATTCAAGGGTTTTAATTTATTTTTACTATTTTATACATTGTAGACTAATAATGAAGATATCAAAACTATGAAATAACACAAATGGAATCATGTAGTAACAAAAAAGTGTTAAACAAATCAAAGTAGCCACCCTTTGCCTTAATGACAGCTTTGCACACACTTAGCATTCTCTCAACCAGCTTCATGAGGTAGTCAGCTGGAATGCATTTCAATTAACAGGTGTGCCTTGTTAAAAGTTAATTTGTTGAATTTATTTCCTTCTTAATGCGCTTTAGCCAATCAGTTGTGTTGTGACAAGGTAGGGGTGGTATACAGAAGATAGCCCTATTTGGTAAAAGACCAAGTCCATATTACGGCAAGAACAGCTGAAAGAAGCAAAGAGAAACAACAGTCCATCATTACTGTAAGACATGAAGGTCAGTCAATGCGGAACATTTCAAGAACTTTGAATGTTTCTTCAAGTGCAGTCTCAAAAAGCATCAAGCTCTATGATGAAACTGGCTCTCATGAGGACCGCCACAGGAAAGGAAGACCCAGCCTTACCTCTGCTGCAGAGGATAAGTTCATTAGAGTTAACTGCAGAAGAGATTGCAGCCCAAATAAATACTACACAGAGGTCAGAAACATCTCAACATCAACTGTTCAGAGGAGACTGCGTGAATCAGGCCTTTGTGGTTGAATTGCTGCAAATAAATCACTACTAAAGGACACCAATAAGAAGAAGAGACTTGCTTGGACCAAGAAACACGAGCAATGGACATTAGACCGGTGGAAATCTGTCCTTTGGTCTGATTAGGCCAAATTTGTGATTTTTGGTTCTAACATGTCTGTGTGAAACGCAGAGTAGGTGAATGGATGTGTGGTTCCCACCGTGAAGCATGGAGGAGGAGGTGTGATGGTGTGGAGGTGCTTTGCTGGTGACAATGTCAGTGATTTATTTCGAATTCAAGACACACTAACCAGTATGGCTACCACAGCATTCTGCAGCGATACGCCATCCCATCTGGTTTGTGCTTAGTGTGACTATCATTTATTTTTCAACAGGACAATGACCCAAAACACACCTCCAAGCTGGGTAAGGGCTATTTGACCAAGAAGGAGAGTGATGGAGTGCTGCATCAGATGACCTGGCCTCCACAATCACCCGACCTCAACCCATTTGAGATGGTTTGGGATGAGTTGGACCGTACAAGTGCCAACAAGTGCTCAGCATATGTGGGAACTCCTTCAAGACTGTTGGAAAAGCATTCATCATGAAGCAGGTTTAGAGAATGCCAAGAATGTGCAAAACCGTCATCAAAGCAAATGGTGTGTACTTTGAAGAATCTCAAATAGAAAACATATTTTGATTTGTTTAACACTTTTTTGGTTACTACATGATTCCATGTGTTATTTCATAGTTTTGGTGTCTTCACTATTATTCTACAATGTAGAAAATAGTAAAAATAAAGAAAAACCCTTGAATGAGTAGGTGTGGCCCCCCCCAAATAAATCCCACATTTTGTGATATCCAATTGGTATTTACAGTCTTACGGACGTGGGAGAGGCGAAGGTCGAGAGCCATGCATCCTCCGAAACATTACCCCGCCAAGCCAAACTGCTTCTTGACACAATGTTCGTTTAACCCGGAAGCCAGCAGCACCAATGTGTCATAGGAAACACCGTACACCTGGCGACCGTGTCAGCGTGCATTGCGCCCAGCCCGCCGCAGGAGTCACTAGACCGCGATGGGACAAGGACAACCAAGTCGGCCAAACCCTCCCCTAACCCGAATGACGCTGGGCCAATTGTGTGCCGCCTCTCCCGGTCTGCTGCGATGTGGCACCAGGTGTGTCCAAATTTTTGACTGGTACTGTATCTCCCTGCTGGATATAATGCATTCCTAAAGGGATTTTATCTATAGTGATGTGTACGTGACATATTTCCTGTTAAATTTCCTCAAAGTGACACAGTATATAATATATTATATATCATTGTAACCAGTAGACTTCAGGGATGATGTATATACCTTTTTTGGAGTGTAAAAAGTAATTTTGTATTTAATACTTGCTTTTCATCATTGTTGCGATCATCAAGGTAAACGCAAAGACCATGTGGGTTTGGTTGTTCCCCAAACCAATACAAACATTTTAATCTACACTACATGGCCAAAAGTATGTGGACAACCCTTCGAATTAGTGGATTTGGCTATTTCAGACACACCTGCTGCTGACAGGTGTATACAATCAGTCACACATCCATGCAATCTCTATAGACAAACATTGGCATTAGAATGGCCCGTACTGAAGAGCTAAGTGACTTTCAGCATGGCACCGTCATAGGATGCTACCTTTCCAACAAGTCAGTTCGTCAAATTTCTGCCTTGCTAGAACTGCCCCGGTCAACTGTAAGTGCTGTTATTGTGAAGTGGAAATGTCTAAGAGCTACAACGGCTCAGCCGCGAAGTAGTAGGCCACAGAAGCTCACAGAACAGGACCACCGAGTGCTGAAGCACGAAGCTCGTAAAAATCATCTGTCCTCATTTGCAACACTCACTACCGAGTTCCAAACTGCTTCTATAAGCAATGACAGCACAATAACTGTTCGTTGGGACGTTCATGAAATGGGTTTCCATGGGCGAGCAGCCACACACAAGCCTAAGATCACCATGTGCAATGCCAAGTATCGGCTGAAGTGGTATAAAGCTCGCTACAACTGGACTCTGGAGCAGTGGAAACGCGTTCACTGGAGTGATGAATCACGTTTCACCATCTGCCAGTCCGACGGACGAATCTGGGTTTGGTAGATACCAGGAGAACGCTACCTGCATGAATGCATAGTGCCAACTGTAAAGTTTGGTGGAGGAAGAATAATGGTCTGGGGCTGTTTTTCATGGTTCGAACTAGGCTCCTTAGTTCCAGTGAAGGGAAATCGTAACACTACAGCATACAATGACATTCTAGACGATTCCGTGCTTCCAACTTTGTAGCAACAATTTGGGGAAGGCCCTTTCCTGTTTCAGCATGACAATGCCCCCGTGCACAAAGCGTGGTCCATTAGAAATAGTTTGTCAAGATCGGTGTGGAAGAACTTGATTGGCATGTACAGAACCCTGACCTCAACCACATCGAACACCTTTTGGATGAATTGGAACACCGACTGCGAGCCAGGCCTAATCGTTCAACATCAGTGCCCGACCTCACTAATGCTCGTGGCTGAATGGAACCAAGTCCCCGCAGCAATGTTACAACATCTAGTGGAAAGTCTTCCCAGAAGAGTGGCGGCTCTTATAGCAGCAAAGGGGAGACCAACTCCATATTAATGCCCATGATTTTGGAGTGAGATATTCGACGAGCATGTGTCCACATACATTTGGGACCATGTAGATCTGTAAGAGCAGGCAAATGCATTTTCACTATTGATCTATAGGGAGAGCTACAGGCCAACCTGAGGCTTGTTGAAATGGCACTATCAGGTAATGTTCAACGTAAAAAAATATACAAGTATGCCAATTTTCACGCTTCAATACCAAATCGAACAATATGGCATTTTTGGGGAGCTTATTTACTGAACTATATATATGTGGTCATAGGCAATGTTTCTTCTAAACTGCGCGCAGCTCCCGGAGACTGCAATGCAGAACAAATATCAGCCAGCGAAGAGAAGCACGAGATTGAACTTCACTCAACTTTCTAGTTTTCCCCGTTAACAATATCAACGTTTCCCTTTACTGTGTAATCGAATCAACGCAATATTAGCAATGTTCAATGCAACATCCCGAAACAAAACGAACTATGCAAGACTTAGTATGTAAAACTAACTATGCAAAATATTTTATTGTAGGCACAACGCATCGGAGTAGGATTCTATTACATTGACATGCATAACTCAACCATACTCTACATAGACCGGTGCAGAATAACCAAGATGTTTGTTTTGAGATTAAAGCTCAATCCTCATATCCTGTTCATGTTCTTTGCTAGTTAGTGAGTTATTAGCCCAGCTATAGACAATTTGTTGTCAGTAATCGCGAGTGATTGCTTCCTACAATAATTCTAAACGTTTACATATCTAGATATCTTTGAAAAGCTAGTCTGGTAAAGAGCTTTTTGTCTTCAATAACAGCTTTTTCCATGTTAAAAAGTTTAATGCATGTATTTTATCTATTGTTTTTGATGGTTGGTCATTCTGGAAGGCCTACATTGTGATCATATAGCCACAGTTGCCTACTTGACCAACGTCAGAAACTGTTGATACAGCCTCAGTGTTCACAGTAAACACGCACTGGAAGTTGATAAAAATATTCATGTAAGTAGTATAATATACCAACTCAACGATTCTATAAGATGCTCAATATAATGTATTTTCAGAGCCACTGAAATTACTGTCACAGTAATTCAGGCTTTAAAAGAAGGAGCATTGTTCATGTCAAACCAACATAGTGTTTGCTGTACCTGTAGGGGGACCATCCTTTCTAACCCCCTAAATTTTACCCCCTTTTCAACGTATCCAATCGCTAGTAATTACTATCTTGTCTCATCACTACAACTCCCGTACGGGCTCGGGAGAGACGAAGGTCGAAAGCCTGGCGTCCTCCGAAGCACAACCCAACCAAGCCGCACTGCTTCTTAACACAGAGCGCCTCCAACTCGGAAGCCAGCCGCACCAATGTGTCTGAGGAAACACTGTGCACCTGGCCCCCTTGGTTAGTGCCAACTGCACCCGGCCCGCCACAGGAGTTGCTGGAGCACGATGAGACAAGGACATCCCTACCGGCCAAACCCTCCCTAACCCGGACGACGCCACAAGGACCTCCCGGTCGCGGCCGGCTGCGACAGAGCCTGGGCGTGAACCCAGAGACTCTGGTGGCGTAGCTGGCGCTGTGATGCAGTGCCCTAGACCACTGCGCCACCCGGGAGGCCCTAGACCTGTCTTTTCAACATGAGTATAGCATGAGGTAGTTGATTTCTGTCCTGCTATTCAAAACATTCAATAAGTGCTGCATCAGAGTAAGAGTGGGTTCAATCATATTCATTCCTTACATAAAGCCCTGGCCTATTATATGCTGCCTCTATAACAACTGTTAAAGACTATGGTGTATGGCATCTAAAAAACACTTCCCCAAAGGGGTGTAATGAACTCGGTCACACAGAAATAGGCCAGGGCTATCATGTTTTGTTTTATGTGAGGATGCCTAACCCAGTGCCCACCCAAAGCTCGAACAAATATGGCCAGCACATTGTTCACAATAGCCGTGTTTTGTTAATCTTGCTCCACCTGGATGCTCTCGACCGGCGCTGCAGAGTAATCGAGGAGAAGACCAGCTAAATCTGGTATATGTGAGGTACAACTGAGGTACACCTGACAAAACTAAACAAATAAAAACATGGAGACATTTTTATATGTCAAATCAAAGGAGATGATTACGATAGTTGACCCACTTTGCAGTGTGTCAAGCAGAGAGCGGTGCAATAAAGAACTAAATTATTCTGTATTATGTTAGCCCTACATGTAACAAAATGAACATCTGGGACAATACAGTTTGAGCCATTACACCGCTAAAACAACTAATAGTTTTATCCCATCATTTCAGAAATGGCCCTGCTGGATATATGAGCCAAGGTGGTACTCAAAACCAATATAATTAACTATAGGTTATGGGCCTAAGTTGTAAAGCGATAAGGCAATTAATAGTTCTCCTCCCTTGTTTTCTTCTGTATTGAAACATTAGCTCTGTGGAGTCAACACAGTTGCATAAGACTCCACCCAGTTCCGTATATATGGCACCCAAGTCATTTCCATGATGACTACTGTGTACTCTACTCCTTCCTGTTTGAGGCATAAGACTACGTGTCCTCGCTGGGAGGGCCTCGTCAAGCTCAAACGACAGCCTGGTACAGCCCAGCTCCCCCACCTACTGAACAACAAGCTCACCCACAAGCTCAGCCTGGATCACTTCCAAGAGTTCTTCAACACCATAAAGACCTCCAGTGGCACTTAACTACTGTGTTTGGAACTGGAGCCGTTGTAAATCTATCGTTTTCTGCATCGTAGTGGCCAACTACTTGTTTTCTTTCTTGTTCTAAACAAATACCATCATGACCTCCAGTTGTGTCAGGTTACATACCGACTGCTGCTGGTCTACTGTCTGTTGTTTCACCTTAGCTTATAAGAGAATAGAGTTTTACATTTAATATTGCAACCCTAAAGGACTGGTGGAGGAGGCACTCCACTTTAGATGAGTTACAAAGCAATAATATCCTAATAGAGTGGAGAATTCCACAGCTAATCTTTTCATGTGTAATAACTGATAACTGATTATAAGCAGATATTAAACACAATTAAACTGTTTGAACCTCAGAACAGCCCGCCACTAGCTTGCCAGCTTCTAAGAAATACACACAAAATGTTAAAATACAATAGGTCATGGATTTCTGCATTAAAATATCAGTCTGTTTGGCTAGGTGGCAAATGGTCCAATCAAGTACCGATCGAGCAATGTATGTACCGATCGAACAATGTATGTTGTCCCGAGAATGGACAGTTTGATGAGCTGGTGATCCTTCTTCTCTGCGTCTGAGGGCATTGTGTACATCAACAGGGTACGGATATCATCAGCCTGAGGAAGGAGGCGGATGTGGTCAGAGGGAGAGTTACTGGGTGATAAGGGGTTTCCCTAGCCATGTGTGTCAAAATATATTTGATGGGAATTATTGTGAACAGACTACATCCTTGTCAGACAGTTGTGCAACTAGAAAAATATAACACATGCATACATTCACTATGTCTACCATTTTGAGTAAAGAAATAATGAGAGCTCTCTTGTTTATGTTGAGAATCAACATATAATACTGATGGTACCCAGTGTCGTTGGGGTAGGCCGTTGTTGTAAATAAGAATTTGTTCTTTACCGACTTGCGTAGTTACATTTAAATAAATCAAAAATATGAAAAATCAAAGACTAAGATTCTAGCTGCAAAATGGATGGTTTAGAGATTTTATTTTTAAAGTCCCAGATCTTAGAACTGCTTTGTGATTTCTTCCTCTTTCATGACTCAAAAAGTACATCACTTCACAAACAATATTTTTTTTATTGACAACCCAGCATTGTTTGCAGATTAGAACCTTTTAGCACCAAGTTCAAAGGTGTTTGTGCAGATAGATGTTTTTTTTCCAACGTAAATTGACTTTTTCACAAATCTGACATATCTCACATGTGAAGGAACTCTAAAATATCAACTCTATGTGAATGACTAAACTCAGCAACAAAAAAAACATCATTTTTTCAGGACCCTGTCTTTCAAAGATATATCGTAAAAATCCAAATAACTTCACAGATCTTCATTGTAAAGGGTTTAAACACTGTTTCCCATGCTTGTTCAATGAACCATAAACAATTAATGAACATGCATCTGTGGAACGGTCATTAAGACAATAACAGCTTACAGACGTTAGGCAATTAGGGTCACAGTTATGATAACTGAGGACACTAAAGAGGCCTTTCAACGGACTCTGAAAAACACCAAAAGAAAGATGCCCAGGGTCCCTGCTCATCTGCGTGAACGTGCCTTAGGCATGCTGCGAGGAGGCATGAGGACTGCAGATGTGGCCAGGGCAACAAATTGCAATGTCCGTACTGTGAGACGCCTAAGACAGTGCTACAGGGAGACAGGACGGACAGCTGATCGTCCTCGCAGTGGCAGACCACGTGTAACAACACCTGCACAGGATCGGTACATCCGAACATCACACCTGCGGGAAAGGTACAGGATGGCAACAACAACTGCAAGAGTTACACCAGGAATGCACAATCCCTCCATCAGTGCTCAGGCTGTTCGCAATAGGCTGAGAGAGGCTGGACTGAGGCCTTGTAGGCCTGTTGTAAGGCAGGTCCTCACCAGACATCACCGGCAACAACGTCGCCTATGGGCTCAAACCCACCGTCGCTGGACCAGACAAGACTGGCAAAAAGTGCTCTTCACTGATGAGTCGCGGATTTGTCTCTCCAGGGGTGATGGTCGGATTCGCGTTTATCGTCGAAGGAATGAGCGTAACACCGAGGCCTGTACTCTGGAGCTGGATCGATTTGGGCGATGTGTCACAGCATCATCGGACTGAGCTTGTTGTCATTGCAGGCAATCTCAATGCTGTGCGTTACAGGGAAGACATCCTCTTCCCAGGCTCATCCTGACATGACCCTCCAGCATGACAATGCCACCAGCCATAGTGCTCGTTCTGTGCGTGATTTCCTGCAAGACAGGAATGTCAGTGTTCTGCCATGGCCAGCGAAGAGCCCGGATCTCAATCCCATTGAGCACGTCTGGGACCTGTTGGATCGGAGTGTGAGGGCTAGTGCTATTCCCCCCAGAAATGTCCGGGAACTTGCAGGTGCCTTGGTGGAAGAGTTGGGTAATATCTCACAGCAAGAACTGGCAAATCTGGTGCAGTCCATGAGGAGGAGATGCACTGAGGTACTTAATGCAGCTGGCCACACCAGATACTGACTGTTACTTTTGATTTTGATCCCCCCTTTGTTCAGGGACACATTATTCAATTTCTGTTAGTCACATGTCTGTGGAACTTGTTCAATTTATGTCTCAGTTGTTTAATCTTGTTATGTTCATACAAATATTTACACGTTAAATTTGCTGAAAATAAACGCAGTTGACAGTGAGAGGACTTTTCTTTTTTTGCTGAATTTATTTTAACCAAAATGACAGTTAGAACCTTATAGTTCCGAGGTCTCGAGTTACTGGTACGTAGGTATGTGTGGTTTATCTCCAAAAGTAAAGGTACAAATAATAACACGCAATAATGTGCATAATTATGTGGCTGTTAACTTATATAATATGAATATCAATGCAATGACAATATACAAATACAATGTAAATGAGTAAAGCTATACATAATTAGTGCAGCAATGCAACAAATCTCATGGCAAAGAGGCTGCAAGAGCATGTGGCATAGAAGACAAAAGCTAGAGCAAGCTAGCGGTGGCTACATAGCATAGCATATGGCAGGCAATCAAACAATATAAAGCTCACGAAAAGATTTCAAGCAGCAAAGCAATAGCCACAAAAAAGAGGCCTTAATTAGCATAATAATAATAAACGCTCAAAACGCTCAAAAGGTAACAACTGCTGGATCCAAAATAGGTATTTTTGCAAAGGTCACAAAAAAATATAATCTTAACGGCTGTTCATGCAATAATCAAAACAACATTGTAAGCATACAAGAACCCAAATTAGGGTTTTTGTTTAGACGTAAATCTAGATATTACTTCTAAACAAAAATGGGCGCAGTTGACGATGGGGTCTTTCTGCCTCCAAGAATCCTGTGCATCCTTGCCTGATGTGAGTGTGTCATGTACTAAAGAGTGGACTATGGGCAGCGCCATTGAGGGCATCTCCATTTTAGTAGTACATTTTCTCCAAGTAGTACATTTTCTTCTTCTACTACTTGAAGTTAGGGCTGGGCATGGTCTAAAAATTATATCTCGATTTTTTTTAATTTGTGGGTGATTCCCGATATATCTTTAAATTTTTTACAAATGTTTTCTCTAAATATGCTTTGTTGTACAATTAACGGTAAAATACACTGCATTTTAAACAGTCAGCAATACTCTAATGAATTCAGGGCTTGCAAAATTATATTTAGGCTCAATATAAGCCTTCCACAACCATAAGACCCACTAATAAATGCAGTATTTTATCTAAATAGTTTAACCTGGGTTTTTGCAATACTCACTGATCTGGCTTTCAAGTCTGTCTATGAAAATGATCTTGTTGTTACAAATTTGACCAGAACCATGCATAATGCACATTCACTAATAATGACCAACTTCTTATCGCAGGCATTTCGCTGATGTCGTTCATTACGAGAAGTAGCCTATACTACAAAAATGTGAAGTTGAAAATAAAATAGGTTTGCTAATATGGGTAATTGTTAATGGGTCAATTGATGGCTACAACCATCAAATTAGTAGTAGTAGTTTAAAGGATAATTTAAAAAAATGTGGTGCACACACACACCTCTTAAGGATCAGACCCTTATTTTCCGAACTGCCTGTAGCTCAGGACCTGAAGCATGGATATACATATTCTTGATACCATTTGAAACGAAACACTACATTTGTGGAATTGGGAAATTAATGTAGGAGAATATAACACATTAGATCTGGTAAAAGATAATACAAAGAAAAAAACATGCATAAAAAAAAATGTGTTCCATCTTTGAAATGCAAGAGAAAGGTCACAATGTATTATTCCAGGTTAGGCGCAATTTAGATTTTGGCCACTATATGGCAGCAGTGTATTTATTTAATTTAACTAGACAATTCAGTGAAGAACAAATTCTTAGTTACAATGACAGCCAACAGGGAACAGTGGGTTAACTGCCTTGTTCAGGGGCAGAACGACAGATTTTTACCTTGTAAGCTCTGGGATTTGATCCAGCAACCTTTTGGTTACTGACCCAACGCTCTAACCTGCCGCCCCTAGGCTACCTGCCGTGTATGGGCAAAGTTTTTGACTGATCCAATGAACCATTGGATTTCTGTTCAAAATGTATCAAGTCTGCCCGAATGTGCCTAATTGGTTTATTGATACATTTTCAAGTTCATAACTGTGCACTCTCCTCAAACAATAGCATGGTATTCTTTCACTGTAATAGCTACTGTAAATTGGACAGTGCAGTTAGATTAACAAAAATGTAAGCGTTCTGCCCATATCATTTGTCTATGTCCTGGGGGACATAGGGGGGGGGGGGACACTGATCCTGTAGAGGTTAATGTTATAAACGTATCGTTATATTTATCGTTATCACATCAATTCAGGCAATTTATCACGATATAGATTTTTGTCACCCAGCTCTATTACCAAGCACAAGCCCCCAGGTGCTAGTGAGTAGACAGCTCATCTTTATACTTAAAGTCAAGCCAACTTGGATCTATTTGCTAGCTAGCAAGGTAGAACAGTTGAATTATTATTAACATACCCTTCTGTACATCTCCAACTGTTTGAAGAGCATTCTAGCCTGTCCACTTTGTTCAGATGTTGAAATCAAGTGGACAACCTTATTTCTTAGGAGAATGAGTTGCCGATTCCTTATATAATTGCACATGTATAAAACAAAGACAACTAGTATAACAGTCTGTGGCTAAAATGCTTCTATAGGTATGTGGTACTGCAATGCCAAGCGCAACAGAAACTGAGCATTAGTTTTCTAGAATCAATGCTCATTGACAATCTTGTTTTAGTAGGAGGAGACATAAAAAGGGTATCAAGGGTTAAAGTTCTCCTCTAAACCTTTGAAAAACTTCTTATCATGAACCATTTCCAAATAACATGGTATGTAGCCTCATGGTACATATCTTAGTAACTTAGTTTGAGAAAAGCTAAGGGATTGGTTTGGAGATGTCTGATTTATTGATAAATCAGAAAATCAGATTTTATGGGTCTGTCCATTTAATCCTTTAAGCTACTAACAATTAACTATGTAACACTTATCACCCAAAAATATTCTCATAACCAAAAGTCAGATTCACTCCAATGTTGGTCTTTGGACTCATCACAATAGTCCCTAAAGAGTTAACATTGATGCATTCAAAGATATTCACACTATACCAGCAGATGCACAGTAGCACATACGCTAATATGCTCAAATATAATAAAAATACTTTAAGCATGCTTTCCAGTGTGAGCTCACTGCCTCTATAATATCTGGCATACTCACATGAAAGAGGGAACAGCTGTCGTTGGTCTACTTATTGTCCCCTTCCCACTCGCTCCACCCTCCCCGAAAACAAAAAAAGCCAGTGAGATATCTCCTTTCCCTACAGTCTCTGGGGCACCCTTCCGCAGGGTCAGGGCAATAAGTAGACCAGAGTGGCCCCGCCTCGATCAGGAAAAATGTGGGCGTGGGATGTTTCGCTTCTCTACCGTCTCTGCCGGAATAGAAAGGAGGTGCCTTCAAACCTGCCCGTTTTTGTACCTGGCCATAGAGCTGGTTAGATGGCACACCTGTCTGAATGCCATTTGTCCTTGAATGCTTCTCCCCACTTTTACCCCACAGACTAGAGAATTCTTAACAATATCCATTCTATCTTTCTGATTATAAGCCTGCATTCTATCCAGTTTATGTTGAATTAAAAGCGTGCTAGACAAACTGCACAATACATTACAGTGTAATAAATAACAGTATCGACAATACAAGAACAAGCAATCTAGTAATTGATATCTTCTGATGGACAGTATACCTTAGCTTGGTCCCATATCTGTTTATGCTATCATCCCGCTCATTGCCACTCCATGGCATGCAAAACATTACGAGTACAAGCAGTCGAATGTTAGCACAAATCAATGACTGTATATATGAATGGACAAAGACATCCATCACATGACACCATTCCTTTACTATGTGAAGATGCAATAGCGCATTGACCACGAAGATTGTCATTTATTCATTCACTATAATGGGGATCCTGTTTTTCCTATCAATGCCTGCAAAACCGCAGTCAGCCATGAACTTCCATGGCTTCAATGAAAGTGGGCATTTGTTGTCCCCTGGCACAAATAGGCTGGTACCAGGGCTAAGTATACCTTGCCTGTGACTAATTATATTGTTAAGAACCATTAAAATACAACATAAAGCTATATTTCCTTCTGTTATATAGCAACACTTAGACATAATACTCAAAAACATACACCCATGAATATCATAACTGTTCCCCATTACGAACTGAGGGTATAGTGTTTAGAGTTTGATCATGATGAGCTAAGTATACAGTAAAATCTACCATTTTGGTCGACTATGATTGTCAGATTAAGACATAATTGGCATTTTATTTTTGCACAGACATGTAAGTTGGCTTGTCCAAGCCAGAATGGCCCCTTATGGCAGAAGCCAATCTCCTGTTTATGTAAGGCAGCTTAATGTACAAGTCCAACCCTTGGAAAGGACGCTAGTGTATGGCAGGGCCTTTTGCATAGATTCTGTAAGGCATTTCACTCAGCCTTCATTTTGTCTCTGATATCCGAAGGCAAGGTTTCAAACAGGACGTCCTCCACCACTAGGCCGCCACGCTTCAACGCCCGGCAGAACCGCAGCTCTGGAGGCAGGAGCTCAAAATGGTTGCCCTTCAGTTCCAGGTGTGTCAATAGAACCAGGTATGAGATTTTTGGTGAGAGCAACGACAGCATATTCTTGCCCAGCTTGAGGGTTTTGAGCTTCTTGCAAAAGAAGAGCTCATCTGGGAGGTTCTCGATCTTGTTGCACGTGACAGAGAAATACTGAAGACTCTGTAGGACGCCAATCTCCGGCGGAACGAACCGGATGTCGTTGTTGGACAGGTCCAAGTAACGAAGCTTGTTGCATAAGAACAGGTGCGGGGACAAGATCTCTATCTTGTTGTGACTGAAGTAGAGGCGCTCCAGGCTGCCCAGCTTCTTGATGTGCTCAGGGATGTAGCAGATACTGTTGTGCCAGAGTTTCAGGCACGTCAGCTTGTGGAGGTGCTGGCAGCTGACTATCTCCTCAATGGAGCGCAGGTTGTTTTCCTTCAGGTCCAACTCCTGTAGAGTTAAGAGTAAAACATTTTGTGTCATTGGTCATTCCACAATATTACAGCAATTGGCCATACATATATTTTTTTGCAACCCGGGTTGTGTGAAACTGTATGCAATCATAGCAGGCAGTTACAGCAAAGCACACCTGTAGGCTGACTACTCAGAGTTTTGAGACACTGTAGACGATCATATCAGGCAATCATAGTATGGTATATCATACCTGTAGGTTTGTGAGGCTAAAGACAGCATGTGGGATGCGTTCCAGGTCACAGTGCACCAGCTCCAATTCAGTCAAGTTCACCATTTTCTTCAGGTTGTTGAGCATCACCAGCTTGGTGCCATCATTGTAGATGTACAGCCTCTGCAGGTGGCTGGACACGTCTACGATGGACTGGGGGATCTTTGTAAAGTTACTTTTGATCGAGAGGGTCTTCAGATGCTTCAGCTCCCTCAGGGACTCCAGACCCACATTCTTCGAAGCGTCAGGACTCAGTGAGCCAATGAGGTAGAGCTCCTCTAGATTCCGCAGGTGGTACAGCCAATGAGGCAGCTCCCTGCTGTCATCAAACTTCACCCTGAGCACCTTAGATAGAGATAGATACTTCATTAATCCCTGCGTAGAAATTAAATGTCAACAACAGCAGACAAAATACACATGGGTTGTTCCAATAAAATGAGTGCCTTTTTGAGTCCCTTTGATATTTTAAGTAGAAATTGTACACAAATGTTGAATTTTAAAAGCATCCCTGAGTCGCCTCTTCACTTTTGACGTTGAGACTGCTGTTTTGTGGGTACTATTTAATGAAGCTGCCAGTTGACGACTAGTGAGGCGTCTGTTTCTGAAACGAGACACTCTAATGTACTTGTCCTCTTGCTCAGTTGTTCACCGGGGCCTCCCACTCCTCTTTCTATTCTGGTTAGACCCAGTTTGCGCTGTTCTTTGAAGGTAGTACACAGCGTTGTACGAGATCTTCAGTTTCTTGGCAATTTCTCGCACCTTCATTTCTCAGAACAAGAATAGACTGACTAGTTTCAGAAGAAAGGTCTTTGTTTCTGGATATTTTGAGCCTGTAATCGAACCCACAAATGCTGATGCTCCAGATACTCAACTAGTCTAAAGAAGGCCAGTTTTATTGCTTATTTAATCAGGGGAACAGTTATCAGCTGTACTAACATGATTGCAAAAGGGATTTCTAATGATCAATTAGCCTTTTAAAATGAATAACTAGGATTAGCTAACACAACATGCCATTGGAACACAGAAGTGATGGTTGCTGATAATGGGCCTCTGTATGCCTATGTAGATATTCCATTAAAAATCTGCCGTTTCCAGCTACAATAGTCATTTACAACATTAGCAATGTCTACACTGTATTTCTGATCAATATGATGTTATTTTAATGGACAAAAAAAAGAGATGTTCTTTCAAAAACAAGAACATTTCTAAGTGACCCCAAACTTTTGAAAGGTAGTGTACATTCAACACCGAGGCGTATTCGGTGATTACTCACATAGATGCACACATTCCTACAGGTTACAGACGATGTACAGTGCCTTCAGAAAGTATTCACACCCCTTGACTTTTCACATTTTGTTGTGTTACAGCCTGAACATGTGTCACGACTTCAACCGAGGCAGGCTCTCCTTCCCGTTCGGGTGGCGCTCGGCGGTCGTCGTCACCGGCCTACTAGCTGCCACTGACTCTTTTTCCTCCCCCTCCTTATGTGTTTATTTGTTACACCTGTGTTCAGTTAAGTGGGTAATTAGTATGGCTTTATTTGTCAGCCAGCCCGTAGGCGTCTTTGTGCGGGATTGTTACTTTGTAACCTTTTGGATTTCGGGAGTGGAGATTGTATTTGTGGACTGGGAATTGTTGCTCGTGTCGTTGGACCGTCGTGTATGTTCACCCAGTTCGTCCGTGTTGGACATTGTGTTGGACAGTTGAGGATTAAAGACTCAACTTATTGAAGCTCTGCTGTTTCCTGCGTTTGACTTCGCACCCCCCCGACACCCAGGTCGTTACAGAATCCCGCACCTGCAATGGAGTCAGCAGGAGCAGCAGCCAACCCTCTCCCATCGATGGAGGAACGGGTTCTCCACCACACCACCGTCCTCCATCGAATCGGATCCGCCATGGACCAGATGATGGAGAGAATGGAGCGATGGGAGAGGAGTGGGCTCCTCTCTCCACCTTCAGCTCCCCTTCCTCAGGACTCTTCATCCCCCGGCTCCAGCGCGCTCCGTCTTACGCTCCCGAGGGATTATGATGGAGCGGCGGCAGGGTGCCAGGGGTTTTTACTCCAGCTGGAGCTATACCTGGCCACTGTTCGCCCTACTCCCTCGGGAGCGGAGAGGGTGAGTGTCCTCGTCTCCTGCCTAACGGGTCATGCTCTGGAGTGGGCCAACGCAGTCTGGAATGGCCCGGACTCAACGAAGGAGCACTACCCGGAGTTTACCCGTCGCTTTCGTGCCGTGTTCGACCACCCCCCAGAGGGCCGAGCGGCGGGTGAGAGACTGTTTCATCTTAGGCAGGAGAAGAGGAGCGCACAGGATTTCGCGCTGGAGTTCCGGACCTTGGCCGCGGGATCAGGGTGGAACGACAGGGCCCTTATTGACCACTACCGGTGTAGTCTCCGGGAGGACGTCCGCAGGGAGCTAGCGTGTCGGGACATCGCTCTTTCTTTGGATGAGCTTATCGACATGTCCATCCGACTGGACAATCTGCTGGCTGCCCGCGGGCGTTCGGAGAGGGTCCTGTGCGTTCCACCACCCAGCGCTCCGGCTCCCATCCCAATGGAGTTGGGAGGGGCCGCGCCTAGGGGTACCGGAGGAGGAGGCCTCCCCTGCACCAGCTGTGGTCGGAGAGGACACACGGCCGATCGGTGCTGGGGGGGTCTGTCTGGGAGTCGAGATGTCAGGCGGAACGCTTCTCGATCACCCCAGGTGAGTCAGCACCAAACTCACTCAGAACCCCCTGTTGGTCACATGTTTGTCTCAATTTTTTTCCTTTATTTTTTCCCCTCTTCCCAGCATAGGGCACTAGTAGATTCAGGTGCAGATGGGAACTTTATGGATCGCGGACTCGCCCGAGAGTTGGGCGTTCCGCTTGTGCCGATAGATTCTCCCTTTCCCGTGCACTCCCTAGATAGCCGGCCATTAGGGTCAGGGGTGGTCAGGGAGGCCACAGTTCCCCTGGACATGGTGACGCAGGGGAATCATAGGGAACGTATCAGTCTCTTTATTATTGATTCGCCTGCGTTTCCAGTGGTGCTGGGTATTCCCTGGTTGGCCCGGCACAATCCCAATATTTCGTGGAGACAGGGGGTTCTCCAGGGGTGGTCAGAGGAGTGTTCTGGAAGGTGTCTGGGAGTTTCCATTGGTGCCACGTCGGGGGAGAGTCCAGACCAGGGTTCCACGGTGCGCATTCCCCCCGAGTATGCCGATTTGGCAATCGCTTTCTGTAAAAAGAAAGCGACGAAATTACCACCACATCGACCGGGTAGGGATTGTGCGATAGATCTCCAGGTTAACGCTGCGCTTCCCAAGAGTCACGTGTACCCTTTGTGCCAAGAGGAGACGTTGGCTATGGAGACATATGTCGCGGAGTCTCTGGGACAGGGGTACATTCGGCCCTCCATCTCACCCGTCTCCTCGAGTTTCTTTTTTGTGAAGAAGAAGGAGGGAGGTTTGCGTCCGTGTATTGATTATAGAGGTCTAAATGCCATCACAGTGGGGTTTAGTTACCCACTACCTCTCATCGCTTCGGCGGTGGAATCATTTCACGGAGCGCAGTTCTTTACAAAACTGGCCCTCAGGAGCGCGTACAGTCTGGTGCGTATTCGGGAGGGGGACGAGTGGAAAACCGCATTTAGTACCACATCGGGCCATTATGAGTACTGCGTCATGCCGTATGGGTTAAAGAATGCTCCAGCTGTTTTCCAATCCTTTGTAGACGACATTCTCAGGGACCTGCACGTGCAGGGGGTAGTTGTGTATATCGATGACATTCTGATCTACTCAACTACTCAAGCCGCGCATGTATCTCTGGTGCGCAAAGTGCTTGGCAGACTGCTGGAGCATGACCTATACGTCAAGGCTGAGAAGTGTGTGTTCTCCAAACAAGCAGTCTCCTTCCTGGGTTATCGCATTTCCACCTCGGGGGTGGTGGTGGAGAGTGACCGCATAAAGGCCGTGCGTAATTGGCCGACTCCAACCACGGTGAAAGAGGTGCAGCGGTTTTTGGGTTTTGCCAACTACTACCGGAGATTTATCCGGGGTTTTGGTCAGGTAGCGGCTCCCATTACCTCACTGCTAAAGGGGGGCCCGGTGCGGTTGCGGTGGTCAGCGGCGGCGGACGGAGCTTTCAACAGGTTGAAGGCTCTGTTCACGGATGCTCCCGTGTTGGCGCATCCGGATCCCTCTTTAGCATTCATAGTGGAGGTGGACGCGTCCGAGGCTGGGGTGGGTGCCGTGCTATCACAGCGCTCGGGTACGCCACCAAAACTCCGCCCCTGCGCTTTCTTCTCTAGTAAGCTCAGTGCAGCGGAGCGTAACTATGATGTGGGGGATCGGGAGTTGTTAGCGGTGGTCAGGGCTCTGAAGGTGTGGAGACACTGGCTTGAGGGGGCTAAACACCCCTTTCTCATCTGGACCGACCACCAGAATCTGGAGTATATTCGGGCAGCTCGGAGACTGAACCCGCGTCAGGCAAGGTGGGCCATGTTTTTCACCCGGTTTAGGTTCACGTTGTCCTACAGACCCGGCTCCCAAAACGTAAAGGCTGACGCACTGTCTCGCCTTTACGACACGGAGGATAGGACCACCGAGCCCACTCCCATCATCCCCGCCTCGAGGCTGATAGCGCCAGTGGTATGGGAGGTGGACTCGGACATCGAGCGGGCGTTACGGGCGGAACCCGCGCCTCCTCAGTGCCCGGCGGGCCGTAAGTACGTACCGCTTGGTGTTCGGGACCGACTGATTCGGTGGGCTCATGTCCTACCCTCCTCGGGTCACCCTGGGGTGACGAGGACAGTGGGGAGCCTTCGGGGAAGGTATTGGTGGCCTACCTTAGCTCGGGACGTTAGGGTTTATGTCTCCTCCTGTTCGGTATGCGCTCAGAGTAAGGCTCCTAGGCACCTTCCTAGAGGGAAGTTGCAACCCCTCCCCGTTCCACAACGGCCATGGTCTCATCTGTCCGTGGACTTCCTGACCGATCTCCCCCCTTCTCAGGGAAACACTACGGTTCTGGTAATTGTGGATCGGTTTTCTAAGTCCTGTCGTCTCCTCGCGTTGCCCGGTATCCCTACTGCCCTACAGACTGCGGAGGCCTTATTCACTCACGTCTTCCGGCACTACGGGGTGCCGGAGGACATCGTTTCTGATCGGGGCCCCCAGTTCACGTCCCGAGTATGGAGGGCGTTCATGGAGCGTCTGGGGGTCACGGTCAGCTTGACTTCCGGTTTTCACCCCGAGAGTAATGGGCAGGTGGAGAGAGTGAACCAGGAGGTGGGTAGGTTTCTGCGGTCCTATTGCCAGGACCGGCCAGGGGAGTGGGCGAGATACATTCCCTGGGCCGAGATGGCCCAGAACTCACTACGCCACTCCTCTACTAATGTGTCCCCCTTTCAGTGTGTGTTGGGGTACCAGCCGGTCCTGGCACCATGGCATCCGAGCCAGACCGAGGCTCCTGCGGTGGAGGAGTGGGTACAGCGCTCCAAAGAGACCTGGAGGTCCGTCCAGGAGTCCCTTCAACAAGCTACTAGGAGGCAGAAGAGGAGCGCTGACCGCCACCGCAGTGAGGCTCCCGTGTTTGTACCGGGGGAAAGGGTCTGGCTCTCGACCCGAAACCTACCCCTCCGCTTGCCCTGCCGGAAGCTGAGGCCGCAGTGTGTAGGGCCCTTCAAAGTCCTGAGGAGAATAAACGAGGTGTGTTATCGATTACAACTCCCTTCCTATTATCGTATTAACCCCTCGTTTCATGTGTCTCTCCTCAGGCCGGTGGTAGCTGGTCCCCTGCAGGACGGTGAGGTGCCGGAGGTCCCTCCTCCCCCTCTGGACATCGAGGGGTCCCCGGCGTACACGATACGGGCCATTCTGGACTCGAGACGCCGGGTGAGGGGCCTGCAGTACCTCGTGGACTGGGAGGGGTACGGTCCGGAGGAGAGGTGCTGGGTACCGGTGGAGGACATTTTGGATCCATCTATGTTAAGGGATTTCCATCGCCTCCATCCGGATCGCCCCGCGCCTCGTCCTCCGGGTCGACCTCGAGGCCGGTGTCGGCGCGCTGCGGGAGCCGCGCGTCAGAGGGGGGGTACTGTCACGACTTCAACCGAGGCAGGCTCTCCTTCCCGTTCGGGTGGCGCTCGGCGGTCGTCGTCACCGGCCTACTAGCTGCCACTGACTCTTTTTCCTCCCCCTCCTTATGTGTTTATTTGTTACACCTGTGTTCAGTTAAGTGGGTAATTAGTATGGCTTTATTTGTCAGCCAGCCCGTAGGCGTCTTTGTGCGGGATTGTTACTTTGTAACCTTTTGGATTTCGGGAGTGGAGATTGTATTTGTGGACTGGGAATTGTTGCTCGTGTCGTTGGACCGTCGTGTATGTTCACCCAGTTCGTCCGTGTTGGACATTGTGTTGGACAGTTGAGGATTAAAGACTCAACTTATTGAAGCTCTGCTGTTTCCTGCGTTTGACTTCGCACCCCCCCGACACCCAGGTCGTTACAGAATCCCGCACCTGCAATGGAGTCAGCAGGAGCAGCAGCCAACCCTCTCCCATCGATGGAGGAACGGGTTCTCCACCACACCACCGTCCTCCATCGAATCGGATCCGCCATGGACCAGATGATGGAGAGAATGGAGCGATGGGAGAGGAGTGGGCTCCTCTCTCCACCTTCAGCTCCCCTTCCTCAGGACTCTTCATCCCCCGGCTCCAGCGCGCTCCGTCTTACGCTCCCGAGGGATTATGATGGAGCGGCGGCAGGGTGCCAGGGGTTTTTACTCCAGCTGGAGCTATACCTGGCCACTGTTCGCCCTACTCCCTCGGGAGCGGAGAGGGTGAGTGTCCTCGTCTCCTGCCTAACGGGTCATGCTCTGGAGTGGGCCAACGCAGTCTGGAATGGCCCGGACTCAACGAAGGAGCACTACCCGGAGTTTACCCGTCGCTTTCGTGCCGTGTTCGACCACCCCCCAGAGGGCCGAGCGGCGGGTGAGAGACTGTTTCATCTTAGGCAGGAGAAGAGGAGCGCACAGGATTTCGCGCTGGAGTTCCGGACCTTGGCCGCGGGATCAGGGTGGAACGACAGGGCCCTTATTGACCACTACCGGTGTAGTCTCCGGGAGGACGTCCGCAGGGAGCTAGCGTGTCGGGACATCGCTCTTTCTTTGGATGAGCTTATCGACATGTCCATCCGACTGGACAATCTGCTGGCTGCCCGCGGGCGTTCGGAGAGGGTCCTGTGCGTTCCACCACCCAGCGCTCCGGCTCCCATCCCAATGGAGTTGGGAGGGGCCGCGCCTAGGGGTACCGGAGGAGGAGGCCTCCCCTGCACCAGCTGTGGTCGGAGAGGACACACGGCCGATCGGTGCTGGGGGGGTCTGTCTGGGAGTCGAGATGTCAGGCGGAACGCTTCTCGATCACCCCAGGTGAGTCAGCACCAAACTCACTCAGAACCCCCTGTTGGTCACATGTTTGTCTCAATTTTTTTCCTTTATTTTTTCCCCTCTTCCCAGCATAGGGCACTAGTAGATTCAGGTGCAGATGGGAACTTTATGGATCGCGGACTCGCCCGAGAGTTGGGCGTTCCGCTTGTGCCGATAGATTCTCCCTTTCCCGTGCACTCCCTAGATAGCCGGCCATTAGGGTCAGGGGTGGTCAGGGAGGCCACAGTTCCCCTGGACATGGTGACGCAGGGGAATCATAGGGAACGTATCAGTCTCTTTATTATTGATTCGCCTGCGTTTCCAGTGGTGCTGGGTATTCCCTGGTTGGCCCGGCACAATCCCAATATTTCGTGGAGACAGGGGGTTCTCCAGGGGTGGTCAGAGGAGTGTTCTGGAAGGTGTCTGGGAGTTTCCATTGGTGCCACGTCGGGGGAGAGTCCAGACCAGGGTTCCACGGTGCGCATTCCCCCCGAGTATGCCGATTTGGCAATCGCTTTCTGTAAAAAGAAAGCGACGAAATTACCACCACATCGACCGGGTAGGGATTGTGCGATAGATCTCCAGGTTAACGCTGCGCTTCCCAAGAGTCACGTGTACCCTTTGTGCCAAGAGGAGACGTTGGCTATGGAGACATATGTCGCGGAGTCTCTGGGACAGGGGTACATTCGGCCCTCCATCTCACCCGTCTCCTCGAGTTTCTTTTTTGTGAAGAAGAAGGAGGGAGGTTTGCGTCCGTGTATTGATTATAGAGGTCTAAATGCCATCACAGTGGGGTTTAGTTACCCACTACCTCTCATCGCTTCGGCGGTGGAATCATTTCACGGAGCGCAGTTCTTTACAAAACTGGCCCTCAGGAGCGCGTACAGTCTGGTGCGTATTCGGGAGGGGGACGAGTGGAAAACCGCATTTAGTACCACATCGGGCCATTATGAGTACTGCGTCATGCCGTATGGGTTAAAGAATGCTCCAGCTGTTTTCCAATCCTTTGTAGACGACATTCTCAGGGACCTGCACGTGCAGGGGGTAGTTGTGTATATCGATGACATTCTGATCTACTCAACTACTCAAGCCGCGCATGTATCTCTGGTGCGCAAAGTGCTTGGCAGACTGCTGGAGCATGACCTATACGTCAAGGCTGAGAAGTGTGTGTTCTCCAAACAAGCAGTCTCCTTCCTGGGTTATCGCATTTCCACCTCGGGGGTGGTGGTGGAGAGTGACCGCATAAAGGCCGTGCGTAATTGGCCGACTCCAACCACGGTGAAAGAGGTGCAGCGGTTTTTGGGTTTTGCCAACTACTACCGGAGATTTATCCGGGGTTTTGGTCAGGTAGCGGCTCCCATTACCTCACTGCTAAAGGGGGGCCCGGTGCGGTTGCGGTGGTCAGCGGCGGCGGACGGAGCTTTCAACAGGTTGAAGGCTCTGTTCACGGATGCTCCCGTGTTGGCGCATCCGGATCCCTCTTTAGCATTCATAGTGGAGGTGGACGCGTCCGAGGCTGGGGTGGGTGCCGTGCTATCACAGCGCTCGGGTACGCCACCAAAACTCCGCCCCTGCGCTTTCTTCTCTAGTAAGCTCAGTGCAGCGGAGCGTAACTATGATGTGGGGGATCGGGAGTTGTTAGCGGTGGTCAGGGCTCTGAAGGTGTGGAGACACTGGCTTGAGGGGGCTAAACACCCCTTTCTCATCTGGACCGACCACCAGAATCTGGAGTATATTCGGGCAGCTCGGAGACTGAACCCGCGTCAGGCAAGGTGGGCCATGTTTTTCACCCGGTTTAGGTTCACGTTGTCCTACAGACCCGGCTCCCAAAACGTAAAGGCTGACGCACTGTCTCGCCTTTACGACACGGAGGATAGGACCACCGAGCCCACTCCCATCATCCCCGCCTCGAGGCTGATAGCGCCAGTGGTATGGGAGGTGGACTCGGACATCGAGCGGGCGTTACGGGCGGAACCCGCGCCTCCTCAGTGCCCGGCGGGCCGTAAGTACGTACCGCTTGGTGTTCGGGACCGACTGATTCGGTGGGCTCATGTCCTACCCTCCTCGGGTCACCCTGGGGTGACGAGGACAGTGGGGAGCCTTCGGGGAAGGTATTGGTGGCCTACCTTAGCTCGGGACGTTAGGGTTTATGTCTCCTCCTGTTCGGTATGCGCTCAGAGTAAGGCTCCTAGGCACCTTCCTAGAGGGAAGTTGCAACCCCTCCCCGTTCCACAACGGCCATGGTCTCATCTGTCCGTGGACTTCCTGACCGATCTCCCCCCTTCTCAGGGAAACACTACGGTTCTGGTAATTGTGGATCGGTTTTCTAAGTCCTGTCGTCTCCTCGCGTTGCCCGGTATCCCTACTGCCCTACAGACTGCGGAGGCCTTATTCACTCACGTCTTCCGGCACTACGGGGTGCCGGAGGACATCGTTTCTGATCGGGGCCCCCAGTTCACGTCCCGAGTATGGAGGGCGTTCATGGAGCGTCTGGGGGTCACGGTCAGCTTGACTTCCGGTTTTCACCCCGAGAGTAATGGGCAGGTGGAGAGAGTGAACCAGGAGGTGGGTAGGTTTCTGCGGTCCTATTGCCAGGACCGGCCAGGGGAGTGGGCGAGATACATTCCCTGGGCCGAGATGGCCCAGAACTCACTACGCCACTCCTCTACTAATGTGTCCCCCTTTCAGTGTGTGTTGGGGTACCAGCCGGTCCTGGCACCATGGCATCCGAGCCAGACCGAGGCTCCTGCGGTGGAGGAGTGGGTACAGCGCTCCAAAGAGACCTGGAGGTCCGTCCAGGAGTCCCTTCAACAAGCTACTAGGAGGCAGAAGAGGAGCGCTGACCGCCACCGCAGTGAGGCTCCCGTGTTTGTACCGGGGGAAAGGGTCTGGCTCTCGACCCGAAACCTACCCCTCCGCTTGCCCTGCCGGAAGCTGAGGCCGCAGTGTGTAGGGCCCTTCAAAGTCCTGAGGAGAATAAACGAGGTGTGTTATCGATTACAACTCCCTTCCTATTATCGTATTAACCCCTCGTTTCATGTGTCTCTCCTCAGGCCGGTGGTAGCTGGTCCCCTGCAGGACGGTGAGGTGCCGGAGGTCCCTCCTCCCCCTCTGGACATCGAGGGGTCCCCGGCGTACACGATACGGGCCATTCTGGACTCGAGACGCCGGGTGAGGGGCCTGCAGTACCTCGTGGACTGGGAGGGGTACGGTCCGGAGGAGAGGTGCTGGGTACCGGTGGAGGACATTTTGGATCCATCTATGTTAAGGGATTTCCATCGCCTCCATCCGGATCGCCCCGCGCCTCGTCCTCCGGGTCGACCTCGAGGCCGGTGTCGGCGCGCTGCGGGAGCCGCGCGTCAGAGGGGGGGTACTGTCACGACTTCAACCGAGGCAGGCTCTCCTTCCCGTTCGGGTGGCGCTCGGCGGTCGTCGTCACCGGCCTACTAGCTGCCACTGACTCTTTTTCCTCCCCCTCCTTATGTGTTTATTTGTTACACCTGTGTTCAGTTAAGTGGGTAATTAGTATGGCTTTATTTGTCAGCCAGCCCGTAGGCGTCTTTGTGCGGGATTGTTACTTTGTAACCTTTTGGATTTCGGGAGTGGAGATTGTATTTGTGGACTGGGAATTGTTGCTCGTGTCGTTGGACCGTCGTGTATGTTCACCCAGTTCGTCCGTGTTGGACATTGTGTTGGACAGTTGAGGATTAAAGACTCAACTTATTGAAGCTCTGCTGT